>NC_090270.1:46001813-46601813 GCF_040414725.1 Anabrus simplex | reverse complement strand
TTACGTCGCACCGACACAGATAGGTCTTATGGCGACGATGGCATAGGAAAAGCTTAGGAGTTGGAAGGAAGCGGCCGTGGCCTTAATTAAGGTACAGCCCCAGCATTTGCCTGGTGTGGAAATGGGAAACCACGGAAAACCATTTTCAGGGCTGCCGTTAGTGGGATTCGAACCTACTATCTCCCGGATGCAAGCTCACAGCCGCGCGCCTCTACACGCACGACGAACTCGCCCGGTGGAATGACTATTGATGGTAACCGTTGCAAAATATGCAGTGAGACAGAAACATTGCCTCAATTCTTGGATTCCTGTGCATTCGGTGGAGCTCTTCGAAACAATACATATCACAACGTCAGGTCGTCCATAGCACAGGCGCTCCATGAGAATGGATTTCATGTGCATGAGGAAGTCCATGACATCGGGCTAAAACGCAGCACGAGAAGGATAGACATGATCACCAATAGGACCTAAAGGAAAATAAGGATATATACAAGGTGGCTCGCGAGAATGCATAAATGATGAATGGGATATTTACTAACTTATTTTCACAGCAGCACTACTGCCGGAGGGCAGGTTACGTCAGAATATGAAGAGATAACAACCGGACGGTCAGTCACAGCATATTCCTAAGCGCTACCCGTCTAATGCACCCCCTTCGATTAGTAAACCTCGTTTACGACCTCATACTACTAGGCTAGTGTATGCACTACTGTACGACAGAACTACATTTTCTGCCCGCATATCGGCAATAGCTAGTGTGTTCAGCAACAGACATCATTTTAATCTGTGTAGCATCTGGTGAGAATGCAGCCGAATCTACAAACAGACGTCTGCTTACTAAAGACGTATTTCGCCGAACAGTATTCATTTTCTGTTTCATACAAACAACTCTTCCATTGAGTGAAATGTCTACAAGTGTATATATTAACAAATCAAACGTTCTTTTCTGCACCTTTGGCGTATTTACAAATGCACCGTGTTATAGAACGTGTGGAGTAAAATGACTCCTATTTGTTTCACAATATCCACAATACGGAACGTTGTAGCACTCCTTCGAAAATAAGTGATTAGGCATTCCATGCATCACTAGTGCATGTGGGACAATTGTACGTTTATCTACCCGCCTACAGTTGCGTATTATATGAATAAACAGGAGATGGACGATGTAGAATTAAGGGGTCTCATAATCGATGAGAGAGCGGCAGTCCGTAAGGAGTCGACAGAGCGGATGAAGACCTTCAACATCAGTTCCAAGAAGTTCATCGACTGGGGAGGAGGAATATTTCGCAACTAAAAACTACAATAGGCCTATACTATTCTTTTCCAATGGTTGTTCTATTTTTTCCTGTGAACTACCGTGTTAATACACTGACTGACAGAGCAAATGCAACACCAAGAAGGAGTGATTCGAAAGGGATGAAAGTTGGGGGAAAAAACAGAGACGGCACGGACGAATAATTGATGTTTATTTCTAACCGATATGCAGGTTACACAATGCGCACGGCATCGACTCAGTAGGATGTAGGACCACCGCGAGCGGCGATGCACGCAGAAACACGTCGAGGTACAGAGTCAATAAGAGTGCGGATGGTGTCCTGAGGGATGGTTCTCCATTCTCTGTCAACCATTTGCCACAGTTGGTCGTCCGTACGAGGCTGGGGCAGAGTTTGCAAACGGCGTCCAATGAGATTCCACACGTGTTCGATTGGTGAGAGATCCGGAGAGTACGCTGGCCACGGAAGCATTTGTACACCTCGTAGAGCCTGTTGGGAGATGCGAGCAGTGTGTGGGCGGGCATTATCCTGCTGAAACAGAGCATTGGGCAGCCCCTGAAGGTACGGGAGTGCCACCGGCCGCAGCACATGCTGCACGTAGCGGTGGGCATTTAACGTGCCTTGAATACGCACTAGAGGTGACGTGGAATCATACGCAATAGCGCCCCAAACCATGATGCCGCATTGTCTAGCGGTAGGGCGCTCCACAGTTACTGCCGGATTTGACCTTTCTCCACGCCGACGCCACACTCGTCTGCGGTGACTATCACTGACAGAACAGAAGCGTGACTCATCGGAGAACACGACGTTCCGCCATTCTCTCATCCAAGTCGCTCTAGCGCGGCACCATGCCAGGCGTGCACGTCTATGCTGTGGAGTCAATGGTAGTCTTCTGAGCGGACGCCGGCAGTGCAGGCCTCCTTCAACCAATCGACGGGAAATTGTTCTGGTCGATATTGGAACAGCCAGGGTGTCTTGCACATGCTGAAGAATGGCGGTTGACGTGGCGTGCGGGGCTGCCACCGCTTGGCGGCGGATGCGCCGATCCTCGCGTGCTGACGTCACTCGGGCTGCGCCTGGACCCCTCGCACGTGCCACATGTCCCTGCGCCAACCATCTTCGCCACAGGCGCTGCACCGTGGACACATCCCTATGGGTATCGGCTGCGATATGACGAAGCGACCAACCTGCCCTTCTCAGCCCGATCACCATACCCCTCGTAAAGTCGTCTGTCTGCTGGAAATGCCTCCGTTGACGGCGGCCTGGCATTCTTAGCTATACACGTGTCCTGTGGCACACGACAACACGTTCTACAATGACTGTCGGCTGAGAAATCACGGTACGAAGTGGGCCATTCGCCAACGCCGTGTCCCATTTATCGTTCGCTACGTGCGCAGCACAGCGGCGCATTTCACATCATGAGCATGCCTCAGTGACGTCAGTCTACCCTGCAATTGGCATAAAGTTCTGACCACTCCTTCTTGGTGTTGCATTTGCTCTGTCAGTCAGTGTATTAATTACCGAGGAATCCTTTGTTACTAAGAGAGAAGGAATAGTAAATTATGAATATCCATGCTTCGTATATTTTTATCGTATTAGAAAGTTTTCTGGTCCCGATACTTGAATTTATTATCTTTGCCTAAGAAGGCCGTGAGCGAACGTCCATATGACTTGAGATCTAGGGGAGTTACCTGGCCTAGCCTCAGAATGTTGGCGGGGCTGGAGAATTGGATTAAATTCATGTTCTTGCCATGCATATGGATGGTACATATTATGATAAAGACTGCTACTTGACACACTGGTCCAACATAGTAATCGAGCCTACTAAGATGCTGTTAGGAATGGAGAGTTTACAGCAGCGAATCAGATCACTTTCTAAATTCAATGGAACCAGTTATACGGCCGGCCTGCCGATGTGTACGATGGATAGTTATTTATAGACTAAATTGTAGCAACCTTTCCTTTGACCTTCATCATTAAATTCTATTCAGCCACTTTCTCGTGATTCGCACACAGACGGAAGGAAGGACTGGGCGGAAATTCAAAGATGCCTGACACGTGGATACCAAATTTTTTCAAATTAGGACTCAAGTGAAAACAAAACACTTCATTTACTTATAAGGATGAAGTTACTCCCAGACTTACCTCGACATACATGCTGTAAAATACAGTGGTGATAAACCTGCAGATGGTACGAGGTAAGTAGGTCCCTAGCAAAAATAAAGAGCGTCTTCTAATGTTGCACAATTAAGCAGCGCCCCCCCCCCCCATACAATTTAGGCTCCCCTTGTAAATGGGATGCAATGCAAATCTGCATGCGCGACCGCTTTTATTTATGTCAGGAATTACCTGAGTGTAGAATGGAACAGTTACAGGGCCAAGTCGATCTCCAAAACCTCCAGTGGGTCAGGCGGTAATATGCACCTACGGTATCATCTGCCTGTCTTCAGAGGTGACTGAAATGGTACCAATGGTCTCAATTTGGGATTACGGCTCCCTTAACTGAATCTGGCATTGCTTGGACTTACATTTTTTGCTAATTGTTTAAGGTCGCACTAACACATCGAAGGGTTTCGGCGACCGAAGTATGGAAAAGGGCTAGGATTGGCAAGGCAGAGTTCATGGCATCAGTGAAGGTACAGCCCCGGAAATTTCCTGGTGTAAAATGGGAAAACACGGAAAACAAATTTCAAGGCTGCCTACGGTGGGATTCGAGCCCTATATCTCCCGAATACAAGCTCACATCTACGCGACCATAACCACACGCTCAACTCTCTCGGTGGACTTACTTGTGTCAGGCCCATCACTTTCATCCTTCCTTTCAAACCTTCTTTGGTTAACCTTTGCTCTCTTCCCACCACGACGATATTAGGAGTGCGAGGCCTAGGGAATCTTTTATTCTCACGCCCTTTGTAGCCTTTATTACTCGATACCTTCACTCTTTGAAGTGATGGACCTCGTCCATTTTCCCTCAGATTACTGTTAATAGAGAATGGTTGTCAATTGTACTTCCCCGCAAAACAATAATTACCACCATAACTCCATCTAAAAAAGTGAAGGCCTCAATTCAAAATGTTACAGCTTCCTGACGAAAAATTGAGCTCAGTTTCTTCCTGGAGAACGAGCACACCCACGCACTTCCCTTTTATAGCTATTTTAATCAAGAGTTAAATCCCTTGTATATTTTTAGTTACTTCTTTTCTGTGATTTGCAGAGACACAATAGCAAGCAATTAAGTAAATTCCCCAGGAAAATAACTCCTAATGAGTCCCTCGCTATAGCACGACAAAATGAAACAACACTACTTATCGCGCAAAGACTCTGCATTATTTTCTCTTCAGTTGAAGGCAAAGTAAATAAAGTTACGAACGTCTCAAGAACTGGTGGTTGATTCTCTTTGGAAATACAGTCTGGTCCATAAAAAAATCCCCGAAATGGTTATTTCATTAGCTCCCCCTTTATAACTGAGTTTCTTTAGAGATTTATGTTTGAACCAAGAGCTACGTATTAGAGAACAATTTTCAGTGCTTTAGAGATGATTTGCTTGACATTTCTTCTGCTGCCGACGGCCTTCGCAGTGTAAGGATGCCATGCCTGACTTTTACCCCGAGGCCCTGGGTACAAGTCCCGGCCAGGTTAGCGATGTTTACCTGGATCCGAGGGCTGCTGATTACAATTGAGGATCTACCTGACTGTGAGACGGCGGCCCCTGTCTACGAAGCTAACGGCCGAGAGAATTCGGCGTGCTGATCACAGGGCACCTCCTAATCTGCAGGCCTTCAGGCGGAGCAGCGGTCGATTGGTAGGCCACGGCGGAACGACCAACGCCGACGTCTACACTACCCCAAGGAAGAAGAAACTGTTCACTACAGACGCAAGAAAATATATTTTTAAAAGTTTGCATTCCACGTGACAAGTATTATGATGACGACTGGATTCAGTACAATAATTGCGAAAAATGGGCTCATGAATCCTGCACCAAAATTCAGGATTAGTATATTTATCATTCTCCCACAAGCCAAATGTGACAATTCATGGTGTCGTATTTTATTGCTTTGTATTTCATAAAAAATGAATTAAATAACTTTTAAGTGTATAAATTTACCAGTCCACGCTACACAATCCAGTGGCCGAAGTTACACGCTATCAGTTCAAATTACACGATAACAATTTTTATTAAAAATATACTTTAAAAAATCCTAAGGATAATATTATTTTCACCGAATCATTTGATACATTGTACTAATTATCGTGTATAAAATTTGAGACATTTTCGTTACGGTCAATAAAGTGTTGGACGTTTAAAATGAAGTGGCCCAAACTACACGGACTTCTCCTAATCCAGCCATACTTTACTACAAATAGAAATACCATCTCAATGATATCGACATAATAGGGATAATGCTTGAAGCTCAGGCTACTGTATCAGCCCTTCTTCATCAAGTTCTGGAAAAGATTCAGTTTAACAAAGGATAGGATTTCGAACCTCGTCATATATCTAATATGCTTTTCAGTGGGAATAGTGAAATATAATATCTACAACTTTTAAAAATGATTTAAAATCCACATTTTTATGTTTAGCCTGCCTTCAATCAGGCTACTCATAACGCACGTTAGTTCTCCGTTTTACAACTTAATTTTTTTCCATCTGCCTTTTGTACACTTTGCCCTTTGTTGGCAGCCCATAGGCACGGGAAATCGATGGCTTTAATGAATCATATTTATCTCGTCCAATATACTTTTTAAACTTCAGATAGATGCAGTTTGCCGCCACACGCCGTCATATTAAAACCCGTACTGATGTGACTTTTTAATAAAGTGCATGCTTCTTAAGACCTTTCAAATAGGGCACGATTACATGCGGAAAATATGTCAGACAATGCCTAGATATTAAAACATTACTGATCAAAATTTTTGTTCCCAGAATAAGTGTAACATCAGCAGACACAACACTTAAATTTCGTTCAAAAGGCTACAGTTTCCCATTAGTCATTCTATATTTGTGTGACGATTAACATATCTCAAGGACAAACTGTGTGCATCCTTAACCCAGCCAATATATACTCATGGCCAGTTGCGACAATAATAATTTGGTAATATATTTAATGCTGAGTTGTTTGGCTAGGAGTCCCCCTGTCAGTGTGGAAATAGAATGTACCTATGGTACCCTCTCCACATCGTTCGAGACTACTCGACGGAAAGATCCAATTGGGGTGACCGGTTTGGAGAGATGTTAGGTTGCTGCTATTCACTTGTGTCAGGGTTCCTGCACTTTCATCTATCGTGTTCGACCTCTCTTGGTCAACACTTGTTTTTTCAACATCTGGAGTGTCATTCATTTTCACACCATTCGTAGCTCTCCCATTTCTCCTGTCGATGCTCTTCTTTCTCCACGGAATTGAACGATTGGAAGAACGTTCATACGGATCTTTACAGAGACTGGAATAATACCTCAAAAATTCGTATGGTGTCTTTGTGCCCTTTTGCAATGTGCTGTGTAACTCAATAAAGGTCCATTGACCTCCAATAATCGTGTGTAGCTTGCTTTTTTATTTTTAAGAAGAAGATGCAATTTTTACAAAGACATTTTAAAAAATGGAAGTGTTCCAAGGTGGGAAGGGAAAGAAAATCGGCTTGAAGATGGTCCATGAGGAGGAAAAGGAGATGTGGGTGAAGGACTATTTGAGGAAGAAGAAAAGGGATGAAGCATTGAAATTGGCACGCGGTTCATATAAGACCGTAACGGGGAAGTAATAATAATAATAATAATAATAATAATAATAATAATAATAATAATAATAATAATAATAATAATAATAATAATTCCCGGCCTGGTCGGGAATTTAACCTTCATTGGTTAGTTCCCTTGGCCCGGGAGCTGGGTGTTTGTGCTGTCCAAACATCCCTGCATCTCACACACCACACATAACACTATCCTCCACCACAATAACACGCAGTTACCTACACATGGCAGATGCCTCCCACCCTCATCGGCCTTAAAATGGCTGCACTCGGCTATAAATAGGCACACGAAATGAATTATTGGAACATTTTATCTCCCCTTGGAGTTGAGTCGGAGGGAGAGAGAGCCAAAAAATCTATTACTCGCTCTCTCACCTTCTAAGGCCAAAAATATTTCCATTATTCTATGGTTATTTCCGTCTAGCGGAGAAAATGTACGATTCCGAAGTTTTCTTTGACCCGTGAGTGAATTTCACAAAGAAGAAAGCGTTCGATATATAATCCATTCGAAGTCAAATCTAAAGGCTAACTTTAGGCACCTGTAACGTGATTCAGTGAATATTTTAAATCATCACTTGTGCTGTTTGATTCATTAGTCCATAGAGTGGTTTGATGTAGTTTCCATGTAATCTCATTCTGTGCTAATCCTTTCATTTCCACGTAAATACTACATCCTACATCTGCTCTAATCTGCTTGTCATGTTCATACCTTGGTCTACCCCTAACATTGTTACCACCCACACTTCCCTCAAAAACAAACTAAACAAGTCCTAAATTGCTTGCGATGTGTCGTATCATTCTGCCCTTCTCGTCAAATTTACCCAAATTGATCACCTCTCAACAATTCGGCTGAGTATCTCTTCATTCGTGATTCCATCGACCCATCTCACCTTGACACTACATTTCAAAGCTTCTCCTCTCTTCCTTTAAGGGCAACTTACCGTTCATGTTTCACTTTCATACAATGTCACTCTCCATACGACAATTTAAAAACACATCTTTCTAATTCCTATATCAATGTTCGAAGTGAGGGAATGCCTTTTCTTAAGAATGACTTTCCTTGCCTGTGCTAGCCTGTGTTCTATGTCCTCCCTACTTCTGCCATTGTCACGTATTTTACTACTCATGTAAAAATATTAATCTCCTTCCCTGAATACATTTCCCGATCGAATATTTCGTGCATCACCTGACCTCGTTCGACTGCACTGTTTTGGACTTATTTATTTTCGTCTTGTACCTGCTCCCTAAGACTCTGTCCATACATTCAGAAATTTCTCCAGACCTTGTGCGTTATCTACTCCTAAATGATAAAGCTTTTAGTGTTTTCTTTCTTTACAATATTTTTGATATTTATAGTTAATATAGTTCAAATTTTAAGAATTCTGGATCCTTGTTGATATTCCCGGTATGTGAACTGATGTAAATTTAAAATTCCATTGTAACTATTCCGCTATTGTATCTGTCGTAACACGTACAGAATAATGTACGACTCAAAACAATTTAAATTGACACCCAGTGAGGAGAAAATAGATTCGACATACTTCCTGAATACAGACATAAATTCAGCTAGAATGGAGGATACAGTTGCACTTGAACTCTCACAGAGTCTCTTTTATTGTTCTCGGGGGAAATGTACTCGGCTTAACCAGGCATTTGTTTACATCCCCTCTAGAGTGCACAGTACCATCTCACGCTGGATATCCCGCAATTGCCACTCTTCCTTTGTTCAGATATAAACCGGAGAGCATAAATAATTGAATCAAAATAAAACGTAGTACAAATCCGAATACGTAGCCCGAGCTAAAACCAGCTTCACAAGCAGATAGTCGCCAAACTGCTGTCAATCATCGTCTTTGAGAGTTAATATCACGAATTGAATCTCCACTGACTTTATTACATCATAATCGCTCGCCAGTTCTCTGCTTATTTAGGTAAATTAAAATATAGAAGCAATTTTTTTTGACTAGCATGTGCCCGCAGCTTTACCCGCGTATATTAATTCAACCGTTAGATGTTTCTAAACTATTTATTTGAAAGCAAATTAAAATATATTTATTACCTCACATAGTTTTGACGTATATTGCACGAAATTCATTATTTTATCTTTATCATATTGTAAATTTCAATGCTTAAGATCCCAGGTTGATGCATGGTACAAATAATATCAAAACCATGTAAAAGACAATACAAAATAGAGCTTTGGGATAAACTATATTAAAGTACTTCCATTTGGAGCTAAGATCCATACTGCATTGTGTTTGCCTTTCGAACTCTTGAACAATCCACGTACAGTTGACAATGGCGAAAGGACCGTTTCCGAAGATGGAGTTCTACAACTTTAAGCGATTTTCCTTGTGCCTTGTTGTTGGACATGGTGAAACTCAAACGAACGGGGAAACCGAAGTCTTCTAAATTCAATCGATATATCCGAGGAAAATAGGTGAGTCCAGGGAATGAATATTACTTCGCTCGTGGCATGTCCAGTTGTGAGAGTGACTTCAATAATATTCAGCGCCTGTTTCTTAACTGGGAGTCCTGTTCGGTTGCATTGGGAAGAAGAATTCAAATCCCTGAGAAAGATAATCGGTGGTACATTTATCCGCTCCAAGATTTTCGAGGGTACTCGACGTGGCTCCAAGTTTTTCAAAAGCTGTGTCATGTAGTTGACAGCCTCATCTGTACTACATATTGGGTGGATACACCTGTAAATTTTTATAACCCCGGGTAATTCTGGTAGAAGTTGCTTGTTGATTACGTTGAAAGCTTCATTTCTTGGAGCAAGAATTGCTCTTTGACGCAGCCGTGCGTAATTGGTTAAATATTGTGGCGACAAATCTTAAAAAATACAGTTTTGTGCGTGTTTATCATTATCTATCGTGTCTCTATGTCTAAATGAAATAATAAAATGTAAGACTGAGTTAGTTGAAAGAAAATATGGTTCACGTTTTATTGGTGGTTTAGCAAAATCCTTGTATAGCCTAAAATTTTTAGTGAATGGGAATATCGGTTAAATATGAAATAAGTTACTACATACATAATTAAAATGATTAAACGTAATATAAGTAATTAATGAAAGCAGGTTTCCTCCTGCATAAAGATTCATCTGAGAATACGCCTATATCAAAATTTCAGACCTCTGAGTGTCGTAGATTTGACTGGGCTTCGCATACATACACACAAACACTTCCAAATATTACGGGCTGATGACTCCTCGTGTCCTGGGCCGAAAATGGCTTCCTACTCAATAGACTTACAGTCGTAGGAATACTACATCGCCAGCGGCATGCTCAGTCATGATCGTGGTTCCATTAATATTCGTCATCAGTTGCAGAGTCGTGTTCATTGAAGAGTGAAGGATTCATATTCCTGAGATGGATAATCGGTGCCACAATCGTCCACTCCAAGATGCTCGAGGGTGCTCCGGGTGACTCAGAATTTTTCAAAATCTCTGCCGTGTAGTTGACAGCCTCATCTGTTTTTTTTTTTTTTTGCTAGGGGCTTAACGTCGCGCAGACGCAGATAGGTCTTATGGCGACGATGGGATAAGAACGGTCTAGGAGTTGGAAGGAAGCGGCCGTGGCCTTAATTAAGGTACAGTCCCAGCATTTGCCTGGTGTGAAAATGAGAAACCACGGAACACCATTTTCAGGGCTGCCGATAGTGGGATTCGAACCCACTATCTCCCGGATGCAAGCTCACAGCCGCGCGCCTCTACGCGCACGGCCAACTCGCCCGGTAGCCTCATCTGTATGACATGTCGTGTCGATAGACTTATCAATTTATAGGAAAACGGATAATTCTTGTGAGTGTTGCTTGTTGATGACGTTGACAGCTTCATGTCTTGGTGCAAGAATTGCTCTTAGACACAGCCATGAGTCTTAGGTGAAAACCTCTGCCCACCTCTGAGAGACATTTCAGATCTTTGTTTGCCACAGATTTAGCTGGGCATCGCACAAATGCAGACAGACAGACAGACAGACAGACAGACAGACAGACAGACAGACAGACAGACAGACAGACAGACAGACAGACAGACAGACATCATGGACCGAAGGAAAATGGATTCCCATTCCACGGACATAAAATGGCATCTTGACTGATATATGTATTATTCTTTGTTTATTATTATCATCTATCTTGTGTCCTATGTACTTCCTCTTTCCCCCGACCCCTTTCTCTACGCAGTTTGGGTATGACGTGAGATGAATCTTCGTAGCAAGTTTTACGACCGGATGACTTTCCTGAGGTCAACCTAATCAGACGAGTTAACGAGATGAAATGAATGACATGATATATGACAGTAATAATGAAGAAGACGACACCCAGCGCCGGCACTTAGCCCACTCATCTCGAATAGCTCAAGATTTTACATCCCCATCCGACGGACGAATCACCATCAAGACCGTCATATGCCCTCACACCATATAAGACCAAAAACGGCTTCCTACGCCATGGACGTAAAATGGATCCAGTGACTCTATGCATTTAATCTTGGTGACAGCACGTTGGATTTTCATATCCCAATACACGTTTTCCGATGGGTTTTCGTTCGTAACTCACCAACGAAAGCGAAATGAAAATTCCGGCTTCCAGGTGCATTTGGACCCCCTTCCGTCTACCTATATTCAAACTTTCAGATCTCTGAGTGCTGTAGATTTTGCTGGGCATCGCGCACACGCAACAGACAGACAGACAGACAGACAGACAGACAGACAGACAGACAGACAGACAGACAGACAGACAGACAGACAGACAGACAGACAGACAGACAGACAGACAGACAGACAGACAGACAGATAGACAGACAATTCCTTTTACTATTGTAGATATATTCAAACCTATACAGTACCTGCCTTATTTCGTTCATTAACATTATTAATTACGAAAGTAGCAACTATTAGCGGGAAATATTAGAGAATGTTAAATCTGTATTAGAAAATGAAGACTTACAGTATATGTGGTAGATGAGTAGATATTTTTACCCAGTACTAGTTTCAGGTTAGGTTAAGAATGACACACCATACAGTTACACCCACAACACAAATTCCACAGTGGTATCGTCAAACACAAGGTAATTAAAACAGAAATACGAAATCAAGATGCAAGAATAAACTTACCTCAATGGGTAAATGAGCGGAAGGCGAGCTAGGAGTGGATCACGCAACGTGACTTCTATATGAATACCAACTTACCAAATTCAGAGTATAATACCAACGTTTGTCTCAAAGGATAACACAGTTTTAGGAACACAAATTTAATAAAGGAATATGAAGGTTACAAGGTTGAATGATCTGCGTTGTCTTTCTTTTTAAATATTTGATAAGGAAAGGAACAAGTAATAGGTAAAATTAACAGGGAAATATGGAGAGAAATGAAACCAGAACCTTAGTATGGAGTAAATACCTTAATGTATCACAGGAACTGAAATCCGTACCAGGAAAGAGAGGGCGGAATTCCCGAAACTAATTAAAGAAATCCGATGATTAAACAAGGACTGTTCATATAGTCATTTACACCAAAGCTCAAAGCCATCCAATGGAGTAAAAACTCCCAATAACTAAACTACGTATTATTTAAAATCAACAGAATCAAAGACTTGACGCAGAAGTTCAACCAGAGAGGTGATATCCAATAACAACTGTATCACCTTAAAATCACCAGGCCGAACTTCACAGGGAGTAGAGCACACTCCCTAATTCAATATTTCCATAGGAAGATGGTAAAGTTTACAACAGAGATTATCGCAGATAATCCGAAAAAAAAACTAGGATGGAAAGCAGTAACGGGTAATTAAATATCAATTCAGAATATGCAGGTTAGATCTCACGTGAAATCGAGACCTACGTGTCACACACGAAATCCAATCAGTCCTCACTCTTTTTTTAAAAAAAATGTCATCGAACAATAGTCACCAAGGGGACCCGAAGAAATAAAAACATGCGGACAAAACATGTCACAAATCACCGTAAATAAGGTGGTTTCATTTTTCTCTCTACATACCTTGTACTTCTTTACATTGAATGATAGTCATTTTTAAGGTTAGCTTTCCCAACAGATGGGTAAAATACACGAAACCCTTTCAGTTTTAAAAGTCAAGATGAAATAATGCAATCTAAGGAATTGGGCAAGATTTCCCATAGAACATGATATAATACGAATAGTATCTGACATAATCAGAATGAAAAACCGCGTAATTAAGGATACAGAGTTACAAATGGAAAGGTACAAGTTTGAAAGCCTCCTAAACGGAAGGGCGTACAGAAAATTACTGACCTTGGTAAATATTTAAATCCACAACTCAGAATAAAAGGAGCTTTAGAAAAAGGGCCAATAATGAAATTAAGAAAGGGACACATCTTACAACATTATATATGCTAACCGGAATACCGGAATAGGATGGGAGTTTGGAGGAGAATGCAGATCAAACCATTAAAGGATGAAATTTAACCTACCCAGTAGATAAATAATAAATAAACCATCAACAAAACTCCTTCCCAAAAGGGGGTGAAAACCGGGATAAACCCCGGAAAAATACGGAAGACTACATTGCACGTCTGTCTGGTAGAAAGATCAGGTAATAACTGCCAACATGACTACCCCCAACACTCACCAAGGCCATCCGCATCCGCTTAGCCATACCAAGAAGGAGAGGGGATAGAGCCATACGTGCAGAGCACATTAGAGGACTACAAGGACAAGGTCCATACAGTTCTGTTTACATGTTGAGAGGGACTTGAATTAAGAAATTCATATGTTAAATTATCCTCACACTGTGTGTATTTAAAACGTTACCACCAAAATTCAAGGAAATTTTTGGGAGGGATGTGAGATTGTGCATTTCATAATCGTTTATAATCTTTTCAAATAGAGAGAGAATTAATACAATAAAAATTCCTGAAATAGGATTCGGTTTCAAATACTCCCAGGTTTAGCCCCGATTTATTCCGCATATTTTTGATAAGAAAGACTGAACTCTACGGTCTCATCCTCTCAGTCCGCGATTTGTTTATCAATCACCGCTGACCTTCATTAGTGCTGTCACCCAGGTGGAAGATTTCAAATAAGTTGAAATTTATCCAATATATCGTCGTTGCCGGGACGAAACCTCCTATGTGTTAATAGTTTTGGAGATATACTGACCCGCAGCACATACATTATGAAGAGCGAGAATGCCTTGACAATTGTCACACAATATTGCACCTTAGATGACAGAACCTTACCGGCCAAAGTTCTAAGCTAAAATATTTCACATAGGAGGTTTTGTCCCGGCAACGACGACATCCTTTTGTAACTTATTCCAATCCCCAATTTCGATTTGCCCTCTTAAATGGCAAATTTTTCTTCATATTGTGATTTTTCCTTCTTTTAAACATTCCACCCAAGCTTATTCTTATAATTATGTCATTTCACGCCAGTTCTACACTGGCAACTCGAAACGTACCGATTAGTCGAGCAACATATTTCATTACTCCAAAATATTTCTAGCCTAATGTTTATAACTGTTCCGTAAGAGTAGTCGTTTGTCGGAAATCACACAGAACAAATCGCATTACCTTCTTTTTTATTTTCCCTTTCTGACATCAAGTAATCCTCATGAGATTCCCATACACTGGAGCCATTTCTAATTATTGTGTTCTTTCCAGCAACTTATGAGTCCTCTGCTTTACATCCTTACTAAAATCCCTGAATACCCTCACAAGAATAGGAGAGATTTTTACCCTACATAATTAATGAAATTATTATTAGTATTATTATTAAACTCAGTCTATTCCTTAACGGGATATACGTTACTTTACTTCTCAGCACAAGGAATCATGCTGATAAATGCTTGATAATATAAATTCATTCAACATATATTCTGCCAGATTTATCTGAATGTGGACCCCTCGAAATGCCACCTTTCAAATTTATCTTCCCTCAAATTATCCTGAAAGACATGTCGTCACTTGCGGTAATGAATTAATGCTTAATCAGTAAGGTTTCTACGCGAGAAGGCTAAAGCACTAACAGAATACGTAATCACACTCCGTTGAAACGTTGAAAGCTGTATTCATGTATAGTACATTGCTCGGAACATCACAGAGAATCTCTGATATTGTTGGACTGATATTCTGTCTGAATAATCAAAACTGAATAAGAAACTTATGTTAGATGTGTGTCTCAGAGCTCCTCATTCTCAACATAAACACAGTCTAACAACGAGCGTGTAATGTTCCTGACTCCTGTGACAACATTCGCTATCACATTCCTTTCTGCACTACAAAGCATTTACAGTACATTCTACATAATACTTCTTACTAAAGGATTATGGTATTAACAAAAAGTCCACTAAATCCATAGTTCAGGCAGCAGCTCAATGTTGAAAACATCCTGGGGATATGAGCTATGAATTTTATAAAATAAAATATTATAACTTAAGAAAATATATTCTTTATTTACTCATAAAAAATTCCAGTCCTTTTCTTAATCATCGTTATCAGTCAATTAAATTAGCAGTTTGCCTTTTTTTAACCACTGCTAGCGCTAATGCGAGTTAATGCATTGATTCACTTAAGCACCACTACGAGCGCTAATGTGAGTTAAAGCATTGTTTCACTTAAGCACCACTACGAGCGCTAATGTGAGTTAATGCATTGTTTCACTACGAGCGCTAATGGGAGTCGATGCAGAGTTTCACATGAGCCCTTACAACTACATTCAGTGTGGACATATTCCAAAAAATAAAAATAAAATACATGATGGTATTGAATCAAGGAAAACATTACTGAAATAATTATGTAAATAAGTTAATGTGGCTAGGACTTGAATCAAAAAGAAAACGAGTAAAGAAACAAAAGATTTTAGGCCGTTTTACGGAACTGCACTTAGGCAGAAAGGGATTTTCTAAATTTAAATATTTTAGTTTAATAGATCTATCGAAGGCTCACAATTTGAGAACGTTCCGGGCCCTATAGCCCTTTAACTTTCGGCACAATTGAGGAAATGTTACGCTTTGCATAGTACGGTGGCCTCTACTTTGCTAAGAAATATTTTCAGCATTAAAGGTACTAATAATATTACCGAGCAAGTGGCTGCGCGGTTTGGGTCACATGGCTATCAGCTTGCATTCTGAAGGTAGTTCGAACCCCACTTTCGACAGCCCTGAAGATGGTTTTCTGTGGTTTCCCATTTTCACATCAGGCAAATACTGTGGATGACCTTAAGTAACTCTACGGTCACTTCCATCCTTCTCCTTGTCCTTTCCTATACAACGGTCAGCATGAGACCTATCTGTGTCGGTACGACGTAAAGCAAATTATAAAACAAAAATAAAAACGAGAAAAGTTATTAAAACAACATTAGTGGTACCACAACTATTTACAGAACTACTGTCCACTACGTCTTAACCCAAATACAATGCTCCCTACTTGAACATCTTTGTATATTTACCTTCACACTTTGTAAAATCTTGTTTTTCTAGGTTAGAACGTACAGGGGATCCATTTTTATCAGAATTGTTTACACTAATGTATTCATTCAACCGAAATTTCATTTTTTTTAACAAGGATCGGTTTTGGACTGGGGTCCATCATGAATTATCGTAGTCATTAATCTCCTGACACCACTGTTCCCATGGCAAACAGTGGCCGTCTAAGTATACGAGGTCAGTAGCGTCAACTTCTCACTGTGCGCTTTCTTCATGTAACTTGAAAACATCTCGAGTCAAATGAAACTCTTTCTACTCTTCAGTCCAGAATTAATAATAATAGCGAGTGGCCCCCACGGAGGCCTGGTGTACGTCTTTCGATTTGACGCCCCATAGGAGACCTGTGCGTCTGTGTGGATGGGGCCCATATCTAAGATGAAATCCAATGCTGGAAACGTCACAAACACCCAGCCTTCGAGCCATAAGAATTAACTAATGTACGTTAAAATCCACGACATACCCGAGAATTTAACCCGTGACCCTTTGAACCAAAGGCTAGAAGGATAACTATTTAGCCATTGAGCCGGACAGTCCAGAATTGAAATTTTTGAACTGGATGGTGAACGAACCCATGTCTTTGGTATAGGAGAGAGCAGCGTTATACCTACGCCACAGGGCTAACTATCATTATTAATAATATATTGGATTAAAGAACTGACAGGAATTGGGAAAAATATGACATGACGTAAATGACTTGGCTTCCTTTATGACTACCGACACCGATATGTCTTATGTCAACTACGGGGTGGGAAAGGGATGTGAATATAACACAATCATCCATGTCTGGATTAATGTAGATCCCTTGAATTTGACTATTGTGAAAACGGGAAACCAGACAAAATCCATCTTTAGAGTTGCTGACAGTGGGGTTCAAACCCACTAGATTATATTTGTACCGGGGGATCACATATCTGTCCAGTTAAACTGTGCGCCTTTAATGCCATATATGTAATTCAACTTTAACTAATGTTATGCAAGGTAGATGTCTCTACCATCGGCGTAAGTGCCCCCTCCGGCGGGATTAAGGACAATTAATTCGTAAGTGAAAGTTAGTTTTCAGAGATGGCTAACCTTAGTTTTGAAGATTATTTTGTTCTTGTGCGAAGGTTGTCAACACTTCTGCCCACCCCCCTTCAATCTCCTGCATCTATCAACCAATTGGAAATGTTGTGAATATTTTCTCTTGCCTATTAAAATTGGGGGTGTGTACAGGCATCCAGCATATCTGTAAAGAGTTCTGGAAACTTCCCCTCGAGATGCTATAAAAGCCGGGTGCTTTAAGGCCATGCTGTCATTATCATCGCTCCAGTTTATTGTGTTCAGCGTGTACGAAGGGGGTAGGGGCTGCAGGTCAGCGTTCGGAAGGCCCAGCAACTCAAGGTAATGACAGATTTTCTTAACATGTGATAGCTCCGGCAGATAGCTTGAGGAGAACGTTCCAAAGCCCTGTCCTCTTCTCTACTCGGAAATATGTTATGTAAGGCAACAAAGAGTGCTTTATCTCTGTTGATTCCCATTCAACTTGGTATAGGGTGGTCTAAAGTTTTTTATCCTCTAAAATTCTTAACATTCTTTTGGTATGTAATGTTTCCCATTTAGTCACCTCGGCGTAGAATAGGCTTTGCCTCTGTATCTTTGGGCCATAAGCCCACTTAGGGTTTTAAGTGCTTTCTAGAAAGAGTGCAGGTTTTACGGCTCCTTGCATTTTGTTTTTGGCCTATCATTATCAACCATTTACTTTTTACATTATGGCCATTTAGTATGGGCACTCATTGCCCCTGTTTATGCTTCTGAAAGCGAAATTGAAGAACTGTTGAGCAGAAGGGACTGTAAATACCTCATTTGAAGATTGCCATGTATATCCCTGTGCGTGAAGAAATTTATGCCTCTGAGAGGCCGAACTGTATTAATTTTGGAGTTCAGACTCCTTGGCTATGGAAGTTAGTGGAGCAAACATGCTCTTATAAAATAGTGTACCTGTTTTAGGGCTACAATGCTCATCTCTCGTATATTACCATGTTGATAATTCTCTCTGTTTTTGTTCCTGAATTTTGGACTTTAAGTCATTGTTGTTGGAGGTGATGAAATTATTTTATTCTTGTTGTTTATTCAGATTTCCTATCTAACGCATTTTAAAGTAAAAGAAGGTATGAAAGAAATAAAATGTCAAACTTTTGTGCTTTAACTTAGGTTCTGGTCATTTCTTTTTCCGCCCATTCACACCAGCGCCTTCTTGCACCTATGTAATCCACGATATTTCTCGAATAGTATTATTATATAGAGAGCTTCACTCACAGGTTGGCCGGAGGCACGCCCAGCTTATCTGCCTCCCGTTGGATCATCACTTTATAGCAACAAGGGCACCACTTCGCTAACTTTATCCGTGCATGACATGAGAAAACAATTAATATTAAGAAATTTAGGAAATAAAGTTTAAGAAATGAAGCTCATACGTCTTGACGGGGGATGTTGGAAATGTTCTCCTCCTGCTTCAACAAATTTCTAACATCGTCTTAGGAAACTCCGATTCACACGCATAAGTTCGTCTTCCGTATTTGAGACTATTGCTCTCCAGATTTGTCCATTCATTTCGTCCAACGTGTGTAGGTTTCTTGCACACACTTAAGTTTTTTACTCCTCCACAAATGAAAGTCACAAACAGTTACATGTAGGGACCCTGAAGGCCATAAGTCCTTACGTCATAATGACGTCTTAACCTCATCTGCAGGTCACCTAACCGATTTGACTCCTCCAAGGGCGCCCGATCTTTTCGGCACTTCCAAAGGGGTCCGTGACCTTTCCGACTAGGCACCCTCAAGGGGGGCCCGTCCGAATCGGCTCCTCCAAAATAGCCTGCGAGGTTAGCATTGCCCTCGTACGTAAGGGTATGACGCCATAACCTCACCTGGGGGTCTAAAACACTCCCGGTTGGCGAGTGAGGTTACCACTGACCTTGCACGTATGGGTATGACGTCATAACCACACCTAAGTTTGAAAACCATCCCAGATCATTCCCTGACCAATTTGGCCCCTCCAATGGAGTCTGTGAGGTCAGGCTTGCTCACACAAGCAAGGTTATGGACTTATTCCGCATCTTAAACTCACCGAGAGGTCATTGGACCCGGTTAAGAACCCTCGTAGGTACACTACTAGGTTAACTATCTAGAAACCTCATAGATAAACTACTAAAAATGCGGGGAGAAAATGCTGACGCAGCACCCATTGTTTTAGAACATACACAGCCCATCTACTTGTGCTCCTAATGTCAGTACTCAGCACCACTCATACCCCAGCAGCTTCCACATTATCACAGCCGTGGATGAGACCGAAACTTCAGTGTAAACTACACTTTGCTCTGGACTGTGCCGAGAGGTCGATGGTAAAAAAACTGCACCCATCAAGAAATTAAATCAGGCTAAGTGTACATAAAATTGCTGTAAGATTTTGCATAAATGGCAAGAGACATTTAATTACTGACAGTTACATTATGTTCAATAAAAATAGGGGCATCTGATTTATTCGGCATATAATCGGTACAAGTGAAGTCTAAGAGACATTGTGAAATTTGGTGGGCGATTAATCAGCAACGTAATATTTCAGAAGACATTGTACTCTGTGCTCATTTAGAAACCAAAATCAAAAATCTCTTAGACGGAGCTAAAGCGAAACTTATAACGCTGTTTATTGGTGAACAAAGGTATGACAAAGGTCATGGTTATTGATGGAGTTCGGTCAGCCCTGTAACAAACTTGTTCCCCGTAAGCGGGAGAATGGATAAATATATTTACTTTGCCTCGTTGTAGAAAAGTGATGGAAACTATTTTGGGGCGAGGGGCGGCGGGAATTTGTATAGTTAGGGATGCTGTATGAAATTTGACAGTCGTCTGGGTAGATCGTGCCGAAGAGAACTCAATTTTCTATGTTTACCAAAGAATTCTGCAATTCTTTGGTGATAAAGTCTGTCGGGAAGATGACAACCGGCGAAATGCACTGTCCAGGTAGAGATTGAATGCAATCATCTTGAGCAAGATGCCCATTGCAATGTATAGTCCAGATGCAAAATAGAAATAGCAGAAAACTGGGCCAATCAAGTTATGAGGCAGAAAAACGTGTGTAATGTACAAAACTATTCACACAAGTTACACGAAAAGTCGCCAGCATTATTCACTGAAGTCTGAATTAGTGATGAATTTGTCTAGCAACTGCAGGGCTAATAACATTTGCAATTAGAATATTCACCATATTATATTTCAATAGAGTAGATGAAAGTGAGATATGTGTGTAGGAGAGATATGGCGGAGGATTGTAAGACTGTGGTATGTTCTCATGCTCAATATTTCACGGTACAAAATATTCGATTCTCACAGTTAGTAAAAATAGTACATGGGAAGAAACGGAAGCGAACGTCGCATTATAGAACGAGAGTGGTCTGTACAGCAACGCGCTTGTTCATTTCTACTCTATGTTATCTTTCAATAATATGTTCCATTGTGGAAATGTTTATGAAAGTATCCGCGCAGGGTAACGATTTCATTAATGTCAGCAGAGTCGGAGAGTTAGTGTGTGTAAAGCAGGCATCACAACTGGATTTCGTTTGTTCTCTCTTCACTTCAATGACTGTCAAGTCCACTTGTCACTTAACTCGTTCTGAATAAACGTATATTCGTTTGACTTTAACTTCTGTTGTAACGACGATTATATCTAGTTTAGCAACGAGATTGCAATTTTCTTTTTAAACACAGCGAATTTATAGAGACGAAAATTCTATTATAACTCATTCCTTTACAATTCACTTATATGCTGTGGTAACATAACAATACGTGTGCAGTAAAACGCAGGGCCGCCCTCTGTCACCAACGCTCTTCAACTTAGCAACAGAAGAAATAATGAAGGAGCTTACTGACAACGAGATTTCTGATGTATATGGGTTTTCAGTAGTAGATGGATTAATCAGGCTATCTTTTGTTGCTTTTGCGGATGACCTAGCTCTGATAGGATTTAATTAAATCACCACAAGCTATCTCTGTCTAAAACAAACCCAGCAAAGGGTAAATTAATTTGTCTAGGAATAGGTAATCTTGTACAAATCAAAATTACCACTGCGGATGTTTCTATTATTCATTCCTTAATAAATACTGACGAACGCATCAGATGTCTGGGCGTTAACGTTTGTGAAGAAATTTTCTTTGAGGAAGTTGCTATCATAAAGGACCTGAATATAAACATCAACAAATTGTGCAGTTCACGTTTACCGACACCTGATCAGAAACTCCCCGTCATTAGTCTCATATATCCCCTGCAGTGTGCACCTTTACTAAGATTTAAAATAGTATCTATATGATGTATTATCTTGAGCAAGATGCTAATAACATTTGCAATTAGAATATTCGCCATATTACTTCAATAGAGTAGATGAAAGTGAGATATGTGTAGGAGAGATATGACGAAGGATTGTCAGACTCTGGTATGTTCTCATGCTCAATATTTCACGGTACAAAATATTCGATTCTCACAGTTGGTAAAAGTAGTACATGGGAAGACACGGAAGCAAATTTTTTCAGCGAAAGTAAATGGATCACGTTAATTATTACGTTAATATGATCAAAGAGCTAAGTAAAGAAAAAATATCATTACCATCATTCTCTCAGAATAGGAGCCACAAAATTGTGTGGTCTAGGGAGAGGATCTTTGAAGGAAATCTTTGGGCTGCCTCACGACTGTCCAGATGGAATAATATGTGCTCCAGGAAGTTGTCGTGGAGTGGGCTGTCTAAATCTAAATGGGAGTCTTCGTTAAAACACTTCAACATTTTTAAACGTCCGCTTCGTGGCAAGGATGTCCACCTTCATTCTGACAGAGACTTACGGTGTGAGAGGAAATCTGTCTTTTGCATTTTAAATATCAACAAATGTGATAACAGCAACTGGACGGAGGGGCGATTAAGAAGAGTCTTAAGAGAGAAAGCCTTTCATACATGGGCTTTTCTCTTCTTGACAGAAACGGGCGTCTCGGTATACGGTGACATACCCAAATCCATCTTTTGGGTGAATAATCGCAGTAGATTATCGTCTTCAGAGTGGCCAAACGCCCTTAAAATATCGTCCAAAATGACGGTGGTTCGAGCAGTCCCTGGAAGGTGCACAAGTACACTCCGCTGCCGTCGTCCTGACTCTGGTGAGACTAAAACATATGATATATGTATGGTATCTGTCCCAAGTAAGCACTGAAAAGATATGACAGAGATAGATCAGCTCTAGCTTCAGCATTAAGGGGAATTAAGTGGCAAGTTTAGGAAGAAGTTCACTGTGTGTCTTCCACGGGGTCGAACAGAAGAGTCTAGACCAAGAAAGCACACTACTTTAGTGTTGGATTCCACTATTCGTTTCATAAAAGCATTGAGCAGGTGACTGAGGTTCACAGAGAAAAGAAATACATCTATGAGCCATGCCTCCCATATTTAAGTGAGTATTACAACATCCAACTTGAGCAATGGTCAGTTAAGAGATTGCTTTTTGGTACTACAAAATACACCTGCGTAATCTTGAAAGGTTTAGATATCCTCGGAAATACACTCAACAACATCATAGTAGGCATTATCGAACATGTGTTACGCATTCTGAATCACCACCTTTATGTTTCATAATTGTCGATATAGCCCACTTTGTGTGATAAGCCCCTAAAAATGTGTTGCGTTCCGTAAAATACAAACAGTTTTCTTTTGCATACGAACAGTTTATTATTTTCCAAGTCGTAACATGAAAATTCAGGGCCCTTGTGGTCAAACACAAAACGTGGCCTGATGTTCTTGTTATATACATGGTGAAGCGTAATTCGCGCACTCGGGCGTCGCAGCGCGACTCCTCACATGCCAGCAATAAAAAGATGTCTCTTACAAAATTTCGTCTTGCGAGTATATCCGGCAGAAAAACGACGTTGAAGAGTAGCAATCTGGCAACACTGTAACCACATGTAGGGTAACTACCTCTGTCAGCAGAAGTTAGTCATACTGTACAGTAGGTGCAGTGGGTAGAGTATTTGGTTGGCGTGCAGGAGGTCGATGGTTCGATCCTGGGTTGAGGCACATTTTTTATTTGATAATTTCCATCTGACATTACCTATTTTAATACAGTAAGACACCGTTTCTGAGGTCACATGTATCCTACATTTACAATATTTTGTAACGCTGAAACAACGTAACGTAACGTAACGTAAGGCCCCATCATCATCATCATCATCTGTTTACCCTCCAGGTTCGGTTTTTCCCTCGGACTTAGCGAGGGATCCCACCTCTACCGCCTCAAGGGCAGTGTTCTGGAGTTTCAGACTCTTGGTCCGGGGATACAACTGGGGAGTATGACCAGTACCTCGCCCAGGCGGCCTCACCTGCTATGCTGAACAGGGGCCTTGTGGAGGGATGGGAAGATTGGAAGGGATAGGCAAGGAAGAGGGAAGGAAGCGGCCGTGGCCTTAAGTTAGGTACCATCCCGGCATTCGCCTGGAGGAGAAGTGGGAAACCACGGAAAACCACTTCCAGGATGGCTGAGGTGGGAATCGAACCCACCTCTACTCAGTTGACCTCCCGAGGCTGAGTGGACCCCGTTCCAGCCCTCGTACCACTTTTCAAATTTCGTGGCAGAGCCGGGAATCGAACCCGGACCTCCGGGGGTGGCAGCTAATCACGCTAACCACTACACCACGGAGGCGGACACGTAAGGCCCCAACGAAATGTAATGGACCTGAACGAGGCAAGAATAATAGTTGGTACTAATCTATAGGACCATTGGAGGAGGGTACAAAGAAGGGTACAAAGAAAACAGGTTTCACATCTAGTAGATGAAGTGGTGCGAATAAATTCACGCCCACGACGTGGAAAGGGCGCCTTTCAAAGCTGACCAATGAAAACGATTGTTCGTTCATTTTTAGGATCGTAGTATGTAAGTGCAAATGGTTTCTAGAGGACCCGCTGCAATCGCTGTTGACGATTAAGATGCCAGATACCATACCACCTGGACTATATTTACGAAATAAAAAACATACGCCTCAACCCAGGATCGACCACTCGACCTCCTACATGCTAACCCAAAGCTCTATCCACTGCACCAACTGTACAGCAAGAGTAATGTGTGCTGACAGAGCTAGTTACCCTTCATGTGGTTACAGTTTTGCCAGATTGCTACTCTTCAACGTCGTTTTTCTGCCGGATATACTCGCAAGACGAAATTTTGTAAGAGACATTTTTTTATTGCTGACATGTGAGGAGTCGCGCTGCGACGCCCGAGTGCGCGAATTACGCTTCAACCTGTATATTGACAGATTATTCAAGTAAGCCTTTGGGTTCGAATGTCCTGCCATCTCAATCTCCTATTATTTTCGTACTTCGGTACTCCTCTGACATGCTTATTCTAATAATACCTCGCGTGTAGGACCACTTGGAAATATCGCGTCAAAAGCTTAGCAATTCATGGATTTGGAATTGATTTTCCCTGTAAGGATGAGGAACCAGTGAACGAAAATCCATTCTTCATCAACCGCATACTCAGAAGATTTCATAAAAACGGACTATACTGAGCGAACGTACAGATAAAGCAAGTAAAGATGAAGGGAAACTTGCTTTAAAACATTTTTAATTGAACTAGTGGACCGTGCTTCTCTGCAGAATTCCTTATAAATAGGACAGATAACTCGTCTTGATATGCCTGCCGCAGTTTATTGTTTTGTCTGCCCTCTTCGTTAGTTTAATGTCCGACTCGTTTCGTGAACGCTCAGCGTACTGGGCTTCTGTTCAGAGGGTCCCGGGTTCGATTCCAGGCCGGGCCGCGGATTTTAACCTTAATTGGTTAATTCCTACAGCACGGGGTCTGAGTGTATGTGTTGTCTTCATCATCATTTCATCCTCATCATGACGCGCAGGTCGCCTACGGGAGTCAAATAGAAAAACCTGCACCTGGCGAGCCGAACCTGTCCTGGGATATCCCAGCACTAAAAGCCATACGACATTTCATTTCATTAGTTTAATGAACATTTAATATCGGTAATATAGTTTAAAACACTGCCTTGCATACAACATTCTCTATGCTTCAACCATTCGGATGTTACATTTTCAAATGATCTTGCCCGAGATAGTGTAACATACAATTGGCCGTGGCTGTAGTAGACTACCCACTTTTTAAAAGTTTGGTCCATGAGCTTTATTAATGGTCATACACAAGGCTAGTCGACTTGATATCTCCCCGTCTGTACGTACGTAGACTGTTTTCTCTTGGCACCGTGTGCATATTTAGGAACGTTCTGCCATCTGTTGAGTACATTCAGAAATTGGGGATTATCATAAAATCAACGAGTATCTACCAGAGAATACAGTAGTATTCTTCCACAATCAGAGGAAGTGAATACTCTCTGTCTTTATAGGTAGTAATCAAACATGGCTGCATACAATGACATCGCATACGGCGATGTGTGCAAGAAATCCCAACGTACGGACGTTGCGTAAATAATGTTTTGAAAATATAATACGGTATCAAATATACGCAAAACATGCTCCAAATGAATAGGAAGGAAATGTCGTATTCATGTCAACCGCTTGAACAAACTTTAATGTAGTATACAGTGCCGAAAAAAGCGAACGAAATCTAAAAGGCATTGACCATGTGCGCCAGCTGAATACGTTGTTGGAGGGAAGTGAACGGTGTTGTTTTTAGTTCTGCAATTCTGTAGTTCTTAAATTTATTGGTTTTGTTCAGAAGTTTTTTAAGTGATATGGGTGGTTGGAGGCCAGCTATTTTTGGTGTGTTTGAAATTTTGAAGAAATGTGAAAAAATTAAAAACTCCATGATTTTGTCAGTAGATTTTGGAAAAATATATATATTTTTGCATTACTACTTACTTTTAGCATTACTATCTTTTACAGTATGGATTTACAAATAAAACATTTAAAAATTGTTCAATTACTATGTTAGTCTCTTATCAACCTGCTATGTGTATAATGTATTGCGAATTAGGCTAAGCCTTCGCCTGCAATTATTGTAGTGTTAATTTAATGATTTCATTTTATCATTGCTCAAAGTTGCATGATCATAGAGACCTATCAGTGTCTCATGATTCACCGGCAAGAAATTCCGGAGAAAATGAAACAGAAATGAAGCAAATCGTCCAGTAGAACGGACGGACGGATTTGCCAAAGCTGTTTTTAGTAAACTCTTTTAACACATTATAGGTTCGGCCTTTAGCGAGATGATTGCTTTGGGGCGTGTTATACAGTGAATAGAAGTAAACACGAGACACATAGCTGCAAATCCTCAATTTCTAGTATTCGCATAACAATGTGAAATATTTTTCAAATTCATATCGAGTTTAGTATAAAATTCAGACTTAATTTCGTATAAAACATACGTTTCGCTACACTGTACAGATAACTGAATTAAGAAATGAGCAATCGCATTACACAATTCCTCTCCAGAAAAATAAATACTAGTAGAGTTATTTTAACAACCAAACTTTTTCCACTAATAGGGGTTAATAGAATTTCCGTATCACAATAAAATCCAGACGTTGTCTAATATAATAGAGTAGAATACATGACCCACATGTAAAAATAACAAAATTTTGAGGTCATAACCTCAACAGAAATGGGGTTAGATTATTCGATAAAAGTCACACATGTCACACAATGGCATGGCATGCTCCTTTACAAGATGGTCCGAGAGCTGTAGAGGAACATGGTTTCATTCCTCACGAACAGAATTGTTGATTTCTCAAATTGTGCTGGAAGGAAACGGTCGGGATAAATCTCGTCTCCGTAATCGAGGCGAATAACCGTAATTAATCACAGGAGTAGTCTGCAATGAACTTCTCATAACAATACAGGTGAAATATCTTATGGAGTTGTTACAGTTTTTTTTATTAAATGCCATTTTTGTTCGGGGCGTCGACCTATAGAGATCTTCTGCCCTGCTTGCACCATGTGATATGAACCTGCATGTAATTGGAATCGAACCCGGGACCGCCGGGAGACAGGCGGACGCGTTAACCCCTACATCGCCGGGGCGGACGGTTATAGTTTAAAATAATATGAATTTCCTTCTTTAATATTTATTTTTATGCTGTCGCTTCTCGTAAAACTTACGTGTCACTAACAAACTCCGTGCTACAGGAATGAGATAAAAGCAGTTAGCCTGGTGGCTCAAATTCGGTCCCAAGTTCGGATAAATGTTGAGGGTGAAAGGATTGTTACGGAGTCCGTGCAGGCACCAATGACGAGTAGTTGGCCACTGTTCATCTCCAGAAATTTTGTAAATTGGTAGGCCTACCTAATTACAGGAAGATTAAATCCTATCAAATTTCCGGAAAATTGATGGAAAATGCTAAGTGTTAACCCACCAAGTTATTGAAACCCTGACAGGTGAGGCGCTAGTCGTCCCAGTGAGGGGTTGGTGTAAGCCTAATAGATCATCCCATTAAGAAAAAGAAATGGGAAGAAGAAATATTTGACCGAATTAACTTTTCGTGGAACGGATATTGTTGAAAGGATAAGGGAATATGTCGTCCTTTTGTTGACATGGTGCTTTAATTCCCGATGTGAAGAGACAAGGCAATCTGGGGTTCTTAAAAGTAGACAAGTACATGCAGAGATTTAGGATATTACAATGTAGGAGACCGAGCTCGATAGCTGCAGTCGGATAAGTGCGGCCAGTATCCAGTGGGTTCGAACCCCACTGTCGGCAGTCCTGAAGATGGTTTTCCGTGGTTTCCCATTTTCACACCAGGCAAATGCTGGGGCTGTACCTTAATTAATGTCACGGCCGCTTCCTTCCCACTCCTAGCCCTTTCCTGCACCATCTTCGCAATAAAACCTATCTGTGTCGGTACGACGTAAAGCAACTTGCAAAAAAAAAAAAAAAAAAAAAAACAGTGTAGGAGAAGGGATTGGGGGAGTGATAGGGACTTTTAATAAGGACAAAGCTCATACAGAGTCTCTCTTATCAAGCCAGATCGAATGCACAGTGTTTTTACTCTGCAGTACGGAGCAGCAGTATGGGAGGCGCGTGCATAGTTCTTGACCTTGCAAGCAGCCTACACGTGTCGACCTGGCAAGCATCAGGCGCCAGTCTGAACTCAGCTGTTAACATGGTGAGACAGTTATCATTGGAACACCGTATTTTCGTATGTATAAGTGCTGGTTTGATGTTAATGGTCATGCGAACAGTAATAGCTCGTACTATTGGAGTGCAGATATTCCTAATTGTGTTTACGAAATCCCTCATTAACAGAGGACATTTGGTGTATTGTGTGCTGTTAGTCCAAGACAATTAATTGGATCTATTTTTTCGAGATGAGAGTAAATACAGAGAGGTACCGAGCTGACATTTCGACGCTGCTCTTCCATCAGTTACCGAAAGAAGAAACACCGCGCGGGTGGTTTCAACGAGACTCAGCCCCTTCTCACACAGCGGAAGATTCCCTTCTTACAACCTCGGAAATGTTTAGAAACAGAGTGATCAGTTCTGGTCTATTTCCACCTCGTTCTCCAGATATTACAGTGTGTGATTTTTAATTGTGTGGTAATTAGAAGGAAAAAGTGTATCCAACAAATCCTCACACTTTGGAGGAACTGAAAGGAAACATTACACTTTGAGCGGGTACAGTACAATGCCTGTATAACCGAGGAAGGACGACAGTTACAGTATCTTTTACAAGGTAGGACTTCCCCTAAGATTGTATAAACGCTTAAAGCCGGGCGGCCGCACGCGACTTCAGTTCGGCTGAAGAATCTGCCGTAGCGCAGAGTACAAACTCCCTGCGTTTGGTCCCAATTTATAAGAGAGACTCTGTACTCGTTCTTTGCTGCCAAGCTAATGATAATGATGATGAAAAATAATAAAAAAGTGCTCTATCTTAATACATTCTCTCTGAGAAACATCCTTTATAAAATATAATGACAAAAATACAGGACGACTTTCCCGTTGCTGAATTTGGGAATGAATATTGCAAGGTTTATAGTTCACTTCTGAAATACAACAGGCGATAACGGAGTTTATTGATTTTGTAACAGTGCGTATGCATTTATTACAAAATATAAACGTTTGTCAATTTGAAAATAATTTTATTATTATTTATTTAATAGCATACTGCGAATGTCCACCACATGATCAAGTATTTAAAAATGCATTGCAGTATATTAATATCCCATCGACGAGGATGGAATAATTGATGTGCTCTCATAAACATTGAGCCGCATCATCCACCGTGTGAAGAGATAGGGACAGCTGTTTGTAACAACGTTTGGCTGGAACATTTCAAACTCATAAGGGTTGTGAATTGAAATACGTATTGAACCCATGACCTTTGAGTCATAAGGAGCCAGAGTCCTAAATTCATTACATGAGGACCCATACTAATTGCAAGTCATGAGGAGCTCTAGCTGCATTTTAATCTCTAACCAGAGACCGCACTTGGAAAACAGGTGATTCTCATTCTCACGCTACCGAAGTTAGGTTACCCGCACGTGTACAATGTGCAGGGTTACGAAGAATTTCGGCGGAACTTTTTTTAAATTTTAAGTACATATTAAGAAGAATTATTGACGTAACTACCATTATAAACGTCAGGAAATCGTAAGTGAAACAATTTGGTTGTTAGTGGTAAAGACTTTAGACCGATAAATAGCTCCAGAGGGAAATTTGTCGACAGATGTGCCTGTTCGTTTAAACTCTGTTTCATCGACCAAAAAGAGTGCCCAGCTCATGAATTAATTTAACGACTCAGTTGGTAGGTATGTATTAACGTTCAAAATCGCCTTTTTCGCCCAAAAATGCCATTTTAATTTTTTCACTGGAAATGAAAGCTTGAAGTCTCTACTTCAAAATGAGATATAATTCATACATATATTCCAACTGTAAGTATCCGAAAATAAGATTTAAATAGCCACGTGCGCGCGTGATAAGGGGCGTGGCTGCAGTGTCCTGCTTACATGTAAACATCTTGTCAGATTTTCTTATTCAAATTTACCTCTTTTGGTGTGACATGCCTCCTGAGTACATAGTTCATAGTTCTGACAAACAGATGTCAATACGTGTATATTCCAAAGACTTTTATTCCATTGATAGGCAACGGATATAAACAAAACTTCATTTTGGCCAAGTGGTCTTTCACATTGTGACCGAAGAGTTTGTTTCACTGTGAGTGTGTATAAAATGGGTTCTAAAAGCCGATATAGAGCAAAGAAAAAGAGAAAATTTCATGGAAACAGACATAGCAAGGTGAATGTCAGTGTTACTTGTGCTATCAGTATAAATAGTGGGACGGAAAGTAGGCCTAATGTAAGGGAATCATTTGCTAGTGATTCTCAGTCCAAACTTTCGTCTGTAAATATTGAATCTAATAGTGTTAGTGACATTTACAATGTCATTATTGACATAGAGTGCTTTACACATATATTATCTGCATTAGCCTGCCCTAGTTGGTTCAGCTGTAATACAGTTTTTGTAAAAAACCTATAAATTCTGAGATTTGGTTGGGAATGTCCCTTGCATTGTTTTGCAGCAACAGTGATTATGAATTCCGCAACTGACAGGAGCACTCATCGATAAGAGGCAAAATAATTTGGAATTGCTTTACGTTCCAACACAAGCAGTATTCACGTCATGTCAAATGGCATATGGGCCACATTGTACCATTTGACAGCAACGAAGGTCCGTCCCACTCACCATTGGTGTCCTGTAGGAACTGACAGCTGGTGCTCATATCAGTGAGCCAAAGCAAAGAATGAGATAGAACAATTTTAATTCAAACCAGGCCTGTCCTTTGGCATTCTTCAAGCAGTGAAGCCTATATGTGAGCGACTCACCGACCCAGAAATGCTAAGTCCTTGCATGGATTGACTCAAAATAATGAGTCATTCAATGCCATGGTATGGAGAAGGTGTCCTAAGGAGACATAAATGTGGGGATTGATACCTTAAAATTAGAAGTGATGGATGCTGTTTGCCATTTCAACTGGGAGAACGGAGTGGAAATAGAAATACTGAGGAGGATGGGAATTGCTCCTGGCAAGTACACATCATCTGGTGTACTTGAATCTGATGCAATACGGTTGCACAAAGGTGCAAACCAAATACTGCAGAACAATAGAAGAGGAGGCAGTACGTGAGAGGCAGAAGAAAACTAAATGAAGACAAGAAACTTCTAAAAGTGGGTCCAACCTATGGAGCAGGCAAGTTTCTATGTGCCCAAATAAGTGGATTATGTTCATAACTTAGTCCTAAAATTTCCGTGCTGTTTTTCTTTAATGTAATTTTTTGCACACTTCCCACATTTCAAATAAATTTAAATATCCTTAAAATTGAGATAGAAACATCAATGATAGATTAAATTAAAGCTAACGAATGTGGGAATGTTGTAAACTACTTTCTTAATATTGTGAATATTGTTATTGTTATTATTATTTTATAGCCATTGTAACACGGGTGATTAATTATTTTTAAACTTTTGTCAAAAATTATGTTTAGCTCCCTTTCTGTTTTTGATAATTAGAAGATCCTAGTTCACAGCATTCTATGAATGAAATACTTCAACCTGGTGAAAACAATTTCAAGATTATAACATTTTTGGAAATTTTATGACATTTAGAAAATTTATGTGTTTTTTCATTAAACTAAATTTTTGGGTGAAGATAAGGCATACAATTTTTATTGCATTGTACGAAACTGTTAGTCTAATATTTTTTCTTTTACGTAACGAAACTCAAAAAATCGGTTAAGAATTTTGGATTTTCCTTCTAAACGTTAAAACATACCTTAGAGATGTAACAGAGTTTAAGCGAAAACGCACATCTGTCGACATTTCACCATCAAATCCGGTACTAAATTAAGAAACTGTGTGTTATGTCGTAATCAGCCATAATTGTATTTGTTGGGGTTGAATAACTGTTTGTAAACTTTTGGCAGGAAAGACGGATGGCATGGGAGAGGGATAACATTTTATAAAAGAACGCCGCGCCATTTGCAACCTAACATTGCTTTCAGTGAACTTGAGGCGACCGCACGTCATTCAGACTAACATTAAAAATCGGTTGCGCAGACTAAGTCCCCAGAAGGGAAGGCAGTTTTGACCAGAGGTGGCTATCTAACGTCATCTCCAAGTGGAGAGAGATAATCATTCAAATTAATGGTATTCCCATAGGGAGCCGTCATGTAAATTCACATCAGGGCAACAGACGGTCATGATAATGCCTAAGTCCTGCAGTTAAATCAGATAATATCATTGTTTTACTTTATTGGATGTGCGGATCGGTGATTTGACGAACGTGTTCGGTTCGCGAGGAAGAGAACGTGTGAAGGGCATTTTTTGTTTATGTCATTATTTTCATGTGAATGCTATCAAAAATAAAGTTGGGAAGAATATGTTTTGTACAGACGTTATATCTGTCGAGCTGGCTGGATAAAGAATGAGAGAGGCTGGTGGGCCTGTTAAGATGTGAGACCACGTAAGACTTCAGGTATGAAGACTACTTTCTCATAAAGTGCATTTTATTTATTTCATGAAGTCACCATTTTATTTGTGTATCTGTGACGCATTTTGGTCACCCTTTTATTTCGTAAAAATATCAGAGGAATACGACAAAAGGCCATTTTCTTATGTTTCTTGGATAATCGGAAAGTCGCGAAACTAGCGTGTGAAATGTCATGCAGTAGTAGATTTGATGGCTGTAAAACGAGATTAATGTCGAGAGCAAAGTATCATTTCCCTACGTTTATTTCCTATATACCTTGTTTGCCAAAGTTAAGACATTTACTTATCACAAAATTATGTTTAGTGTAAGGATGAAATTCCTGTAAGTGTAATCCATGGTTTATCATTTAGAGCGAGTGCGCGAAAATGATGGAATGTCAGCTATTCCGGAAGGCACGCCGTCATGTGTTCGGCGCTGTAAATTTTGTCAAGGGAAGTTACGAGGCGGGACCGGTGTGTGATTTGTGAAAGGGGAGTGCTATTCCAGAAGCATTTTTAAATCTGTGCAGAATTGATGTGAGGGAAATAACGGTAAAATTCTGTTAAGTCAAGTTGTAAGTTTTGGTTTTGGAAATATTGTGTTGTCAAAATCGGATATGCGAGGAGAGATGGTTAGTTTGTCACAGAGTGTTTCATGTAACAACATAGGGGATCACATAATAAAGATATTCCATATTATTGTCTTGAAGAGAATTTGTGGTAGCAAGTGGTGCAAATCTTGCAGGGAAGATGGGAGGGATTCTGGACCAGGTTGTTGAAATCCTGTAAAGTTGAAGAGACTTTATGCCAGAATTTTCATTGTATAGAACTCTTGGATTTAATTTGTGTAATTTAATGATATGGGAATAGGGTCATTCCGTAGTTAGGTTTCCGAGTGAAAACGTAGGACAACGATGGATAAGAATATTTCAAGTGACGTTTTAAAGTAAATCTCTTCGCAAGAATCTTATTTCATGAGAATTGTCAGCGAGGCGAGGTTTTCATGTGATATAGATCAAAATAATGGATGTGTCTTTTAAAGAGAGAGTGGGGAGGAGTCGTTTTCCCGTTATTGAGCCAGCTGTTGGGCGGTAGAGACAGTTTATTGTCACAAAGAAAGAAACAGTAATTGAGATTTTGCCATTTATGGTAAAGGTTTGGAATTAGATTTCGTTATTATAGAAGAGAGTCGTTTAGTAGAGACTTGAGATTCATTATCAAGGCGACGGAAATGACAATATCATATGTTATGTTATAAATAGCCATTTTCAGGGATGTCAAAATTGGATAATCTGCAGTGACGTTGTTTCGTGTTGTTGAGGGTTATCCAAAGTTTTGCGATTATTTTAACTGAACGTCACGATAGCTGTCAATCCATAGAGTTCATGATGGATGATTGTGTTGTGTTGTTTATGGTTTCCAAGGCACAAATGTAGGTTCAGAGATATGGAACATTCACTGAGTTTCATAACTAATATTTTACTGGACTTAGAACAGTATTGTTCTAGACCATCGAGAAATAAGTAATGAATATTGTTTGATGTATTAATAACATTTCATGGTCATTATGGGACAATGCAGAGAACTGTTGAGTATTATGGTTGCGAGGAGGTTACACATGTCTTTCGAGTTATTGCCAGGCAGAATAGCTCAGACTTTTGAGGCGCTGGCTTTCTGAGCGCAAGCTGGCAGCTATTCCTGGCTCAGTGCGGTTGAATTTGAAGGTGTTATAATACGTCAGCCCCGTGTTGGTAGATTTACAGGAACGTAAAATAAATCCTGTCGTATGAAATTCCGGTACCTTGGCATCTCTGAAAAATTATAAAAAGTAGTAGGTGGGATGCAAAACCAATACCATTATTAATTTCCAGTCAATACAAGTATGAAATAACGAAATGTATTATTTTAGATGTTTCCATGCCTTAAAGTTAACTACAGTGTCGACAGTGACCCCACTGATATTTAAACATATATTTTTTCCCTTCCATACGTCTTCCACCTGAAATCCTTTCCCCTTCAGTTCCTTCCCAAACCTGTCCATCCATAACAGATTTTCAGTTCTTCTTTGACTGGTGTGTTTCAATGTTATTTTCCCTGGCTCTATTTCCTCCTTATGGTAGTATCCAAAATACAAAACCAAGAGAGCTTGATGGTCAATGGAGAGACAGTACAGCACGTGACAAAGTCCAAGTATTTAGGAACAAAAATTGACTGTACTGAGGAAATAAATTGCAGGATAGACCTAGACATAAATACATTCAATAAAATGAGGATATTCCTCTGTTACAAGTAGTAAACTTCATTCCGGTTCTGTATGGACTTCGAATATCTAAATTGAACTCCTAATGCATTTGTTGACTGTGTTTTATCTCGGATTTTTATGTTTCACTATTTTATGTATTTCTTTTCCTTCTTTGTTATTTTGCTGATCATAACCTCTAAGTCAGGTCGAAACATATCTATGGTATTTTAAAGTACTATGTAACTGTCGAATAGACCACTCCAAATGAGGCGCGGCTGTGAGCTTGCATCCGGGAGATCGTGGGTTCGAGCCCCACGATCGGCAGCCCTGAAGATAGTTTTCCGTGGTTTCACATTTTCACACCAGGCAAATGCTGGGGCTCTAGCTTAATTAAGGCCACGGCCACTTCCTTCCAACTCCTAGACCTTTCCTGTCCCATCGTCGCCATAAGACCTATTTGTGTCGGTGCGACGTAAAGCAACTAGCAAAAAAAAAAAAAAAAAAAAAATCCTTCCCAAACCTGTCCATCCATTACAGATTTTGACTTCTTCTTTTACTGGTGTATTTCAATGTTATTTCCCCTGGCTATATTTCCTCGTTATGGTAATATCCCAAATACAAAACCAAGAGAGCTTGATGGTCAATGGAGAGACAGTACAGCACATGACAATGTACAAGTATTTAGGAACAAAAATAGACTGCACTGGGGAAATAAATTGCAGGATAGGCCTAGACAGAAATACACTTCATCCTGGTTCTGTATGGACTTCGAATATCTAACTTAAACTCCCATTCCATTTGTTGACTCTGTTTTATCTCGGATTTTTATGTATCACTATTTTATGTATTTCTTTTCCTTCTTTGTTATTTTGCTGATCATAACCTCTAAGTCAGGTCGAAACATATCCATGGTATTTTAAAGTACTATGTAACTGTCGAATAAACCACTCGAAATGAAAGAAGTGTATTGAATAAGTAGACCTAATATATTTGAATATTTTAGAATTTCGTCTTAGAGATTCCTCCGTAGCAGAGACCTTAAAAATTAGACTTCTGAAATGTTACGTCTTGATGATGATGTCGATGCTTGTTGTTTAATGGGGCAAAACATCTAGCTCATCCGCCCCTATTGGTACGAAAGAAGATGAAATGTAATGACAGTTTAAAAGTCCCAAATTCATCCGATGACCAGAATTAAAAACTTGATCATGATGAATGAATGGATGAATATGAATTTAAAATAATCGGCGGATCTAACTCACAATACAAGAAAGTTAAAAATAATTCTAAAATCGATCCGCTGACTAGAATTAAAAAGGACGACGATGAACAATTATTATGAACTGAAAACAATGGTATTATTGACCAAGGGACTGGTTGTAAGGCACAATCCTAAATCGATGATATTTGTTGTATAAAGGGTTCCAAAATCCAGATTAACGGCTCCTCATGATGGTACTATCGCTAGTAAAGTAGAACCATGGTATTTGTCATGTTGCGCTAATAATAAAAAGTAACGTAGACTCACGGTGTTCCTCATATTATGGTACTACTCTCAAGTATGGTACGTCACACAGGTAATGCAGACTTATGGTGTTTCTCACATAAACTCGCCACTAAAAAGGCAACGCAAACCCATGGTGTTCTTCACGTAGGTGTGCTAATCACGGGCGTCTCTATTCCCGTGGTATTCCTCGCATAGTGAGTACTAATCATAGGCAACGAAAATACACGGTGTCGCTCATATAGTGGTACTAATCACAGGTGGTGCAAACCCACAGTGAACCAGTATCTGCTGCTACTAATAACAAACCTACTGTATACCTAACACAGCGGTACTACTCGCAAGTAAAGGCGACTGATGATATATTCCGCGTGACGGTACTAATCACAAGTAGTTTCATAGTTCTAATTGAGTCATCTCTTAGTCGCCTCTTACGATAGGCATGAGATAGAATGGGGGTGTATTTTTCGTTTGCGTCCCCACGTTCAGGGGTATATGTTACGTCTCCTCCACCTTGGTCTATGGAGTTGAGATTTGGACCATAAAGAAGATAGAAAGGGACAGATTAGTACCTGCATTTGAGTTATGGACGTGCAGAAGGATACTGCAGTTGAGTTGGACAGGTAAGGTCACAAACGATGAGGTAATGAGGTGAATGCGGAAGAGAGAGGAAATATTAAATACTGTCAGAATCAGAAAGCTGTAGCATCTCGGTCATGTGGTGCGAGGAGAGGAATATCACCTACTGAAGCTGTTAATTCAAGGGAAGATACAAGAGAAGAGAAGACCAGGAAGAGAACGATTTTCCTGGACTGATAATCCGAAAACTTGCTTCAACTGTTCCACTATTGAGCTGTTTCATAATCTAAAGCAAGAATATCTATGATGGTAGCCGACCTTCTGAGAGGAGATGACACTTGCAGAAGAAGAAGAACTATGTCTTCCTTAATCATGACCTGCTTTTACCACCTCAATCTACTTCCTTTTATCTTCTCGCTGATGACAATTCCTTCATTTCTTTATCTTTTCTTAAGTGTCTCACCCATCATCCACTGCACCATTTCATTTCTCTCCAACATCTCCTGTTTTCTTGTCAACAAAGGTCAGATTTCTGCGCCATACCTCAGTACGGGTCTTATTATTGGTTTATACATTTTTATACTCACATCACGTACCGTTCACGACAACTCTGTCCATGTCATCCATCCAGCTTCGATTCGTTCAGTTACAACCTTTTCAAAACTACTTTTTACAATTTGTTTTATGTCGCACAGGCACCAGATACTGTAGGTCGTACTGCGACGATGGCATAGGAAAGGACTCGGAGTGTGAAGGAAACACCATGACCTTAATTAACATACAAAAAATGGGAAACCACGGAAAACCGTCTCTAGGTCTGCCGGAAGTGGGGCCCCAACCTACCATCTCCCGGATGCAAGCTCACAGCTGCGCGACCGTAACCGCACGGCCAACTCGCCCGTATTTCACCACCTTGTCTCTGATCTAAAACTGATCCATTTCTTTTGCTGATACCTTCACCTCTTAAAGGATTCAACCTCTTCTTTTTACTGTTGATTAGTGGTACCGATAAGTGTTGATTGCTGGAAGGTTGTAATTCTTGAAACAATAATAACTACCACCACTACATCCCCAGAACTACGGAATGAAAATCTCTTCTTCTCATAGATATTATTGAATACTATTAAGGACTGAATAAGTATTGAATTTACATTGTTGTTACTTTTTACAGTGCTTGAATAAACACATACTGGATCAGTATTGTTTTCAATTAATATTTTAAATATCAATATTAAAATAATTGCTAGGTATACTTCGAATAAACAACTTGTATTAGGCGGAATTCTCTCAAGGACATTTCTTTTCGAAGGAATTATAAGTATGCTACCTAATGAGAGTGAAGCTCTGAACGATGAGGTAATGGAAATACTGGAAGTGGCAGTCTGCCGTAACTCTGAATAAATATTTATATATATGAAGAGGGATATTGGAGATAATTACCAAGACTTTTCAACGCTTACTTACACGTGCAGGGAATTTTTCATTCCAGAATGATACACTTCGACGTTCTCTTTAATTAAGTCTCTGTTGACGGATTGAAGCTTTCCAAACGAAGTGCAGTAAAAACTGGTACAGATCTCATGAGCTCATGGAATAATGGAGAAGCTCGAACTAGTGTATGATAAAGACTAAAGATGATTAAATTTTAAGTGGAACACGTGCATTGGTGAGCCTTTTGCAAAAGAATAATATTGAAGAACTTGTTTTCCTCTCTTTTGGTCGTTTCTCCTACTCTGTGCGGTGCGGTTTTCTCCAGTTTTATAGCCAGATCTCCCTTCTGACGTCAATTTTGTGGTTGAATGTATTCTACCTACGGCAATGTTATGCACTGTTGTGATAGATCGCGCAGTGACGTGATGTGAGTGTGTAAAAAGTTTCCGAGATAGATGATTTGGCCAGACATGGTTGCAATTCCCAGCCTGCCAGAAATTGAAATTGGGACTCTCTGAACCAATGGCCTCAATGCTGACCGAGGAGACGGACGAGTAAATATTTCATACGCCTACTTAAATCACTTCCAAAAGCAATTATTTAATGATCTGAATCCATTCATAAGGTCACGGGACAACAATTAGACACCCCTTGAGAAACCATTGAAAGCGTGTAACTCCCCCTTTGTACTTGATAACAGCCTGGATTCGGTTAGGAAGTGAGACCACAATGTTATGCAGGTACGTCGCATCCAGGTTAAGCACTCGTTGAGGATTCGATAGCACAAATCCACCAAATTGCGGGGATACCGATGTTGGCGTTTTACCCGCTGTTCCAACATGTCCGAGATATATATTGGGTTCAATTAAGGTTATTTTGCAGGTCAATTGAGATGTGACAGGGTGGAGGAGTGTTCCTAAAACCAGTCACATACACGTCCAGCCCGATAAAGTTTGCTGTTATCATCGTGAAAATCGGGGTATCATCATGCAGATTTTGACTGAAGGGCAACACCTGATCATCCAGAATAATTAAATAAACATGTTAGAGGTCACGTCACTGAGCGGGTCAATCCATGATACGAAAAACACACCGAAAACATCTCAGACTCACCTCCGACTTGAACCTGACCTTGCACACACGCACTTTGAAATACTTCATTGGTCTTCGGTGCACTCAACGACGTGTATCATTGAAATACTGACAAAACATGATTCGTCAGACCAGATTACAGTCAGCTACTGTCCACGTTCGGCGATTTCTAGCCAATTGAAGAATACGAGAAGCTTTACGTGGCTGTGTGAGCAAAGGCCTCTTGCGAGATGACAGACTCTAAATGTGCATTGCATGCTGTTCCCTTCCCAATGCTCTCTCTCTAAAAAGTTGGCATGGACCGTCATTCACTGACTGCAGCAATTCATGTCGGGTTTGAAAGCCATATGGCTTCACAAGCCGTGAAACGCGTCTCCGGTCTCTCTCAGTCAGGATCTTTTTCCAACCACAATTTTGACGTCGTGTTTCGTGACGTCGTGTAGTACACCACTGCTTGCAAACACCTTCAATGACCAACGAATCGAATAATTTCAGGGATGGGCACGGCCAAACACAATTACCCCATGTTGACGTACACATCATCAGTGTTTCACTTATCGCTACTGCCTAATGCTCACGTAGAGGTAGTGCGCGTGCGGTTGAGCTCGGAACTCGTTCTCTGCACTATGTGCGCACGCTCCATCTGTGCGTGCTTACTAGGCTATTTTTTGTCCGGTGAGCTTATGATGCACTCATATTATTTTTGTTCCTCATTTATCCACGTTAATCTTTGCTGGTACATTTTCTGCACTAACCCACTTGGAGGCCATGATAGTTAAGAGGACAAGCCTTCATGGTCTGACAACGTGGTTAGTCCATTGAAGTCCCTTTGATCGAAACAAATTTCACGATCAGAACATTGACCGGCAGGGTAGGAGAGGTGGCGATATATAATTTCTAGTCAATAGATCACGTATCAAAAGCCACGATTCATTTCCAAACTTTCCCGCAGTCTTCATATGAAGACCCTGTTGATGATGATTCGTCCATCGTACTTGATGGGGCTCTTATTTTCTTGGTAATGCAGAGAACACAGAAATTTAGCCTGAATCTCCCAATTTATTTCATTTTCGTGATACGTCGGGTGACGATATTGAGGTAGCAAATCACACTTCCTCTCGGACATACAAATTATAAACAATTTTTCACTGAATGGATATTGGAAGATAAATTAACATTAGTTGGATTATTATGCAATTACGTAGAGGATCATAGTCCGAAACAGAATTAAATGGAGAATTAAAACTGATAATTGTGTTTTGTAAAAGCAGGCCTAATATTTTAAAAGGAGACGTACCGAATGAACATTTCCTGTCCTGTGACGTATTTCGATTTCCCTCAGATTCATACCCTGTTCCAAATGCTTCCCATACCATTTTTATTATCATACCTACAACTTCAAACTCACTACCATTGCATTTGTCAACATATTGAACTAATTTTTATCAAATATCCTCTGCACTCAACTGGTTATGAGCAGTCATGTTGCTGCAATGTGTTTACATTCAGTCAGCTGTCTGTTCTATCTAAGAAAACGTATAAAAGAACACTTTATTTTAGTATTCCATGCATGCCAGCTGTATCTAGGAAGCGTAGGGAATTCGCTCTTTCCAACAAGGTATACGTTTAGCAGACAAATGGCAGAGGAAGTCGGTTTGAAAGTCGAGTACGCTTTACTACGCAACCCGCTGGAGACAATGTGCGACTCCAGTACGCTTTACTACGCAACCCGCGGGAAAGAGTTAAGTCTTGAGGAGGCCCATTGGTTCTATTCGAAAGGAGCAAGTCATATTTCAACACAGGGTTTCACCCTCTCCCTTCCTACTACCACGTAATTCATGTCATCTCATGAACTCCTCCGAAGAGGCTGGCGTTAGGAAGGTCATTCTGTCGTGAATAATCGTTACGAATTTTCATCTCGCTTCATATCCGACCCTATAAAGAAAGGGGAGGTCATTGGACACACGCACATACACATTTTTTTTTGCACAATCATGTTCTAAAGAACGGGCATTCTGTACCTTAAATTAACATACGTAAAGTCGGATCAAATATTTCCCGGCTAGCTCTGTTGTGCCCCAAAATTGGCAGCACAGTAAACAGCTATAGCGATCTTCAACCTTGACAAGGCTGTGTGCTAGGAGACATCCGCAGCTTATATCGTGAGTTATTATTGTGGTGTTTTTGTGAACACGTCTGTGTGTGGTAGTCTGCAAGTACATCATCATCAGATGGGTGGGGAAAAACAGGAAAATATAAATTTTGATTAAACTGGGCAAATACGTCTCACAGATATTGAATACGTTTCGCAAAGATTTGATGATGAGACGTACGCTTCGTTACGGGCGCTTGACAGGTAGAAGAATGTCCATTGAAGACGAGAACAGATGAGGAAAATTTTTAACCAGCAGTAATTGTTAAGTTTTATATAATTATTTAATTTAATTTCCGGGTTGAACCGTGTTGTACTTGTACGCACATCACGTACAGTTTGCCGACGTTTCGAATACATTGCAGTATTCTTTGTCAAGGCGACTGAAATACCCCTACTCGATCCGAGGTAATCAGTCTCCCAGGCAGAAATTTACACTACTAGAGTGGCCCTGACCTTGGCCTTTTATATCCTAGACTTTATGGCTGACGTAAGCCCTGGCTGTCTCGTGAGTATTCTGGAAGGTATGTGTCACAGCCAGGTAGTGGGGGCTTGCCCGCGCTGTTATGTAATGGGGTTTCGGCCCGTGTGTTTATGTTGTGGTCTGTATGTCTTAAACTATGAATGATAGGCATCCAAGAATTACTTATTTTATATCCTTCTTCTAAATTTATGTTGTTCGGATGTTTCTTGATTTCGATAGCCTCGCGGATTTTCCTTTCCAGATTCCAGGATCTTGGTCTTGTCAAATGATATTCCGTGCCTTGTTTCGTAAGAATGCTTGGCTACCGCTGAAATATCTGTGTTTTGGTTCTTGGTGTGAGGCATATGTTCTTTTAGGTGGGTGGAGATCAGACGTTTTGTTTCACCAACATAACAGGCCCCGCAGCTACATTCTATGTGATATACTCCAGGGGCTTGTAATTCTATTGTATATTTTACTGGTGGTAGACAACGGGCTAGCTTCCGGTGAGGTTTATAGATAGTTTTTATGTCGTATTTGTCCAGTATCTTGCCGATCCTGTCTGTAGTATTTTTAATGTATGGCAGTTTCATTGTTTAAATTTCTGCCTGGGAGACTGATTACCTCGGATCGAGTAGGGGTATTTCAGTCGCCTTGACAAAGAATACTGCAATGTATTCGAAACGTCGGCAAACTGTACGTGATGTACAGACAACAACAACAACTCGGTTTAACCCGGAAATGAAATTAAATAATTCTTCACACCGTGGAAGCTTCACTTCTAAGTTTTAAACAAGTTTAACAGGGAGTAAGTTAGAATATTCATCGGTAACCTGGGACTCCCTTTATAAGAACCAAACACGTTACAATGATTACAAAATACATTTCTAAGATATTTGTATCATAAAACTTTTAAAGTATTTTATTCATTTGATATTTCAACCCAGTTTTAAATAAATTTGTTCTATTTCACGTATTTGAAAAACAGGGGAACATTTTGTTACAGATATTGAGAAAAATGGCGAATGGAAAATTTGAGTATCAAGAATTACTTACGTTCATCCCTTTTTATGTACCAGAAGGAAAATCATGACAGCATGTACGGTACTATTTCATATCCCAACATCTAGAAGAGTTCATCACTCCACTTCACCACTAGTTAAAACATTATCGCTTTATTGGTGCTCAAGCTGATTTATTCGCTGGCACTGGATTGCTCAATAAGAAAATAACGGCAGTTTTTTAATAAATCATAATCATTATTACATTCCATTTTGCTGGAATGTAAATACTCTTGTTTCTTGTTTGTATTCTTTTTGTAACTTGTTCAGCAATTTTCTATGGCTAATCTATAGCCTATATTAGTATATTTTCCTTTTGTAGTATTAAGTTTAAATTGTTTTCTCCTTATTAGTTTTCTTCTTGATGCATTTCAAGGAACGTAATAGTGCTCAGCCTTTGTCCCTTTGTACTATCAAATAAATAAATAAATAAATAAATAAATAAATAAGTAAATAAATAAATAAATAAATAAATAAATAAATAAATAAATTTTTACATTCTATTACCACAGCAGTACATTTGTATTATTTCATTACCTCGAAATACTGCAAGTACATCTTTTGTGAACAACATGGTATCGTCGCTTCACCGGTAAAAGGTTGTGATCCACAAAGCTCTTCCTATCGATTAATCTCCTTAAGACTGGTCACGCCTCCCAGCCACATATGGATATGCGGCCCATCAGAACAATGTCCGTTGTGTCCGTCTTCCTATGCCGACGAGTAACCGAAAATTAACCTAACATGCATTATACAATAGGAATGCGTAAATACGTAATGCAAGCATACATTCGTATAGTACGGTACAGTAAGGTTAATTTTCCTTTACCCGTGGGCATAGGAAAATGAACACAACAAAATTGGTTCTGATGGACTGCATAACCATATGTGGCTGGGAGGCGTGACCAGTCTTAAGTAGAATAATCGATAGGAAGAACTTTGTGGATTACAACCTTTTACCGGTGAAGCGACGATATATTTCAGGTGGAGCCCGCAGGTAAAAGCTAGTATACAGTATATTATCATGTAACGCATAGGAGGTTGAAGGGAAAAGTACAGGAAATGTTGAGTAAGAATGATTATGTTTGTTAATAGCCTGACAGTATTAGAAATAAAAAATAGAAAATGGAAATCCATAGCCTGTTTCCTCCGGGTCAGGAATGGAATGAATGAAGCCCCCATACAGCGGCGAGGATAGGAATTTTGTCGGTTGACGAAGCCTGTCCTGTTTCTCTGGGGCAAATATTAATCACTGACGGGTGAAATGATATTGGATAGTTTCTTGGAATGAGAGATGGCAGGGAAAACAGGAGTACCCGGAGGAAAATATCTCCCGCCTGCGCTTTGTCCAGCGCATATCTCACATGAAATCACCGGGATTTGAACCACGGAATCCAGAGTTGAAAGGCCGACGCGCTGCCATTCAGGCCACGGAGGTTCCTCAAAGAATGGAAAATCACCTACCTTCCCAGATAAAAGGCTTCATTGGAACTTCCTTGATCTGTATGTTAAGAACATATGTGAAAATTGTGAAATCCCTTATCTCCGTGATTTTATCTGGATTAGAAGGGCCACTGGAAGCTCTTTGGAGTTTAAGGTTGAGTTTACTTTCATTAATAGTTAATGAGCACAGATGAATATAAAACAAGTGCTACTTACTTCTAGTTAGAGCAGTTCTCCTTTCAACCCACGAGCATTTTTTTTACTTTGACGCGCGGCAAAGCGGAGAACTGGTAGGGGGCTTAAGTTAATCCATGATATACGAGCTACTCTGTTTGTCGCGCCATCATGTCTCTCTAATGACGTGTTACATACGACCTAATCAGGCGAGAAAATACATGGACTGAGCATCGGAGCGCATCCCGTGATTTTATCACTCTATCCAAAGTGAGTATCTATTGGGTTGTTGCTTGAAACTAAACTGTTGCTCCGGCAAGAGCGCAGTCCACTGAAAGGTCCGATAACTTAATTGGAAGGAATGATGGGTAGCATATTCAGAAATAAACTAGAAACGTAAAATAGCTTGAAATTGAGCTGCTCATACCGCTACCGTACAAGTAAGAGACTATAGACTCCTGAATGCATATATATTCATAAATGTCCGGATTCATACCTAGATGGTTTGCATGTCACCCTTTGGCCCAAGGCGCCCGGAGTCCGATTCCCGGGCGGGCTGGTTGATTAATTGGTTGATTCCGATAGTCGGAATATTGGCATTTGTGTGTCGTTTACAGTACTAGAATTCATCACAGCTAGAGACCATCATCATAGAAAAACAGGTCGCCTATAGGCGTCACCTCATAAGATCTGCACCATGCCCCTACGGAGGCCACAAGCTGGTAATTAATTCAAAAATAAGATCATATGTGTCGAAATTGAAGTTAATAGATCTTATATCGTCTATCCAATGTTGGGCTCTGAGCTGTCCCGTACTTGAAAAAGTGCTGTTCAAAACTCTTGTTTGTGTCACTAACAAGCTTTCAACCGCCTCTCTGATCACGTCCATCTGCTTTATGGAATACAAGCGATTTTGTTAAGAACAAGTAACTGGAACACAGTAGTGTTCCATTTTCACCTATTGGAGTGACATGGATTAGGATAAGCCTATGTTAAACCTTTACTGTAAGGGGTTAGACATAAATTATTAGGTAGTAATAAATAATGTGTTCTAGACTATACAGCTGTGTGTTTGAGCTTGTTTATTTTTTAATTAAATTAATTAATACTATATTTACAAAAATATGGAAGTTAAAGTGGTGTTATCCGTTTTTCAGTTTTCTAATATTAGGTTTTGTCCTCATCTCGACTTGCATCGAATGTGCGAGATGTGTTTACAGTGCGTTAGTACAATACGGGAACTCACGGCTACCTCACAGGTTTGTTGGGTTGCAGATCTAAATATTTATAGGGGTGGCTGATTCAACTGGTATTCCCTTCCGGGACATTGTGAAGAATATGTGTATTTCTCGCCCGAATTTACCAAAGGAAGGGAATAATACCCACTAAATTGAAGAGATGTAATCTTCGAGCGCCACGGAAGACTTCTACCTCAAGGTTTCAACAATATTGTTGATACTGTCATAGAGCACGTTATGAACCGACATTTAAGTTTATGGCAAACAAAGATCAATTTCTCATTGATGCGAAAACTGAGTTTTAGGAGCTTAGTGAACACTTTAGAGAAATAGTGAAATCCTTATTTTGTTGTTGTTGTTTGAGTCATCAGTCCATAGACTGGTTTGATGCAGCTCTCCGTGCCACCCTATCCTGTGCTAACCTTTTCATTTCTACGTAACTATTGCATCCTACATCTGCTCTAATCTGTTTGTCATATTCATACCTTGGTCTACCCCTACCGTTCTTGCCACCTACACTTCCTTCAAAAACCAACTGAACAAGTCCTGGGTGTCTTAAGATGTGTCCTATCATTCTATCTCTTCTTCTCGTCAAATTTAGCCAAATCGATCTCCTCTCACCAATTCGATTTAGCTCGTAGGGTTCGTTTTTCACATCTAGTCTTGCAGACTCTTCCATAGAAATGTTTATACTTATAGCTATGGTTTAGGCAGTGTTAAACGAGAATCACAAGTGCTCTTCTTGTATTTATCCTAGGTCTCTACTATTAACAAATATTGAAACTGTTAATGTGGAACACCTTTCAAAGAAAGGCATGTGGTCAAAGGGACTTTTTGTACTAATGTTACTCTCAACAGTTCTTATGCATACAGCCTGTAGATGTATTTAAACCGAGTGAGCTGACCTTGCGGTTAGGGGCGCGCAGCTGTGAGCTTGCATTAGGAGATAGTGGGTTTGAACTCCACTGTCGGTAACACTGAATAAGGCTTTCCCATTTCGATACCAGGCAAATGCTGGGGATGTACCTTAATTAAGGCCATTGCCATTTCCTTTCAACAACTAACCCTTTCCTATCCCATCGTCGTCATTATACATATCTGCATCGGTGCGAAGTAAAGCAACTTGTAAAGATATATTTTACGGTTTATGCAGCTTAAGTCTAGAATATGTTCACGTGGTGTCATTTTCGGTGAAACAGCTACTGTTCCGCTTCCCTTTAACGACATTGCAAATTTAATCTCCTAAAACTCTCTTTCGAATATCCCCTAGGTACAGCGACAATTTGTACATCTGTTGTCAAATAATGGCCGTACACCAATACAGGCAGACAGATTTTAAAGTTCATACACGATACGTGGAGAAGAGATAACGTCAAAATGCAAACACAGTATTGACTGGATAAAGTAAATTACTATGCCCCTAAGGCACATTTACAGAAATTTGACAATGACTGAAATTATTTTCCTAATAACATTCTGGTAGTTTAACATTGCGAAAAATTCCCTTTGAATGCCTGAAGGTGCTGAAAAATGTTCCAGTATCAGATTAGCTTCCTGCTCGATTGTCATCCTTAGAGTTGACGATCTACTTGTCATACGGTAATGATTGATAAATGTTACGTGCAACACTCGTAATTATTGACCACGTACATCTCGAAAATGAGCGAACTTCTAGCCTTTAACACAGCAGACAAGCACAAAAACATGAATTGAAAAGCTTCTGCGTCTTTCATGTAAGCAGAAAGAAGGTCGTGTTCAAATAGAAGATGGGGGTGAATCAAAGATTTTCGGCTATATATAAATCCAAAATTTATGAACAGTTTGTTTCATAAGTGAGCATCCTAAAATCATAAGAAGCAACTCATTTTCCGAGCGAGTTGGCTATGCGAGACGCGGCACATAGCTTATATATTACATTCAAGATATAGTGGGTTCGAACCCCCCTGCATTTAGCCCTGAAGATCGTTTCTAGTGTTTTCCCATTTTCAAGCAAGAAAAATGATGGGATTGTATCTGAAGTATGACCACGGTAGTTTCCTTTGCAGTCCTCACCCTCTCCTATCCCATCATCACCATAACATCCGTCTCTATGGCAGTGGGGTGTAGAATTAGAAAAAAATGAAAGTACCCCCTTAAAAGACGGCAGCCTTCACGCACAGTTTACAGTGCCTCAGTGGCTACTTACGAGGTAACCAATAATTTTGAAAGCCTACTAAGGTGAGATGTATGTTTCAGTGTAAAATTGACTAAATTAAATTCAAGAAGTGAAAACCGAAGGAAAGATTGTAGGCCTAATGCTGAACATACAGTAAGTAACAAAAGTTTAGGACTACCAGCAAAAATCACTTAATGATTTACTGATCCTGCATGTATAGTATGAATTGGTCTAAAAGTACTCTTTGGCTTATTCGTGTTGATCCGTTGAAATATCGAATGAAGTTTTTGATTTGTAATTTTTGAGCCTTTTTAAAAACCTATGAAAGTACCCCACTTTTGCCTGTGAAGACTGCCCCATTCACTAAACTACTGCAGGTATTACCGTCGCTTATTTTTTTTAAATACCTATCCGACAGAGTGTCTATTTCCGTAATATACCAAAGATGAACGTATCACAGGATCGTAATATCAGTAAATTCACGACACTTGCTTCTCAGTTCAGACGGCGACTGTAACCTCAAAGATAAGACGCCAGTCAACGATAATTCTTCATCTGCAGCTTGTATCGACTAGTGGCGTGCGTTGTTCAAACTTGAGACGGGTAACCAAGACGAAGCAACATGAGCTGCATATGCAACCTCTATAACGTATGAGTGGAGCATATAAGCTAAAATGCCCGAGTTTCCTCCAATTCGTTCGACAGGGCATGTTCGAAGCGAACGTTGCTGATTAGGGAGCATGACCTCCCTGCCTGTTTTATGGCTCATCCAGATATGACGAATCCCTTATTTACAAAGAGCAAAGGCCCGGAATTTGGAGGCATAAAAGGGTGATGGACTGGTTTCGAGTCAAGGGTCAGCGGATGCCAAGTGGGTTTCGGCCCACAAGGGACCATGGATGGTCGTGGTCGGACAGCTCTGCATGGCTACCGCTCTACCGCGGTTCTACGTCTCTGTATTCGGGAGACGGAATGGAGACGGTCCACACCGTCGGTTGTCCTGAGGATGCTTTTCCGAGGTTTCCCATTCTCCTGTTAGAAGGAGCATGAAATCAGTCTACTTACTCTGTCAGTAATTGCCAGACATACGTTGTGCATTCCATCAACCAGTGTAAGCAGTGAAAGAAACTTTAGTAAAGATGGAATGCTTTTAATGAATTGTAGAAGTCAGCTACATCCAGACCAAGTCAGTGACTTGTTATTAATTCATAACAATAAATAATTTAAGCTCCTTAAGTCTTTAGCTTTTTCAATCATTAACTTTTTCGCCCGCTGGCGCCAGTGAGCCAGTTGATTTTTTAAATAAATATTTTGTTTGCAATTAAATTCATTTTAAATAAATAATTTGTTTGAAATTAATTCCAAAATTGTAGCTAGAGTTTTTGCACTAGGCACATCTCCTCGGATAGAAAACATTGGCCAAAGAGTACCTTCTAAATTAATTTTGAGGATTGTATTTAACTATCTCATCTGATGACATAAATTTGGACATTTTGTGTAAAATGTCTTTGGTATGTCTAGTAGTGAAATACATGGCTTATGAATTAATAATGTGTATTTAGTTTCTGTATATAGAGCAGCAGTGAAGTATGCTAGTCAGGAGGAATACATGAGGAAACGCACGAACTTCATTGACCATTTCTCCGACAGGAATGATATTTACTACATTACTCCTAGTTTTGTTTACATACGAGGCAACCCAAGCCCAGTATCGTGTAGAAACATAGTCTAAAAGTTTGAGTTTAACTATTGACATTTTCATACCTAGTCATCATTGTGGTAAAAGCGTAATAATTCGAGAGATAAAGGTTCTCGAGACAAACTTAGCAGAGTATGGCTAAACCAGAACGGAGGGAGGCGAGCACTTCTACCTGTGACTCAGACAGTGCATGAAGGAGCGAGTATAGGGGGCAAGCTCGAACGAAGCTCCGAGAAGCAATGTTCGGTCATGACCACACTCGATAAATGTGAACCGAGCATTGAGCGTGATTAATAATAATGTCTTTACGTCCCACACGTTTTTCGGAGACGCCTAGGTGCCAGAATTTAGTCCCGCAGGAGATTTTTCACGTGCGAATAAATCTACCGAAACGAGGATGACGTATTTCAGCACCTTCAAATATCACCGGACTGATCCAGGATCGAACCTGTCAAGTTGAGGTCAGAACGGCCAGCGCCTCAATCGTATGAGTCACTCAGCCCGGCTTGAGCGTGTTTTACATGACACTAGTATCGACCCCTGAGATCTTTTGACCGCAGCCTGTAATGCGTTACGAGTGCAAGTTCGGTGACGGTAGCTCATCCCAAAGATTTTTCACGAATTTACAATGACGCTGTTAATTTTTATTATTTAAATGGAAAAATTATTTCAAATAGGACAATCCCGGAAAAATGACTCTATGATACGTTCACCCTTCGGATTTTATGCCATTATACAGTACAGACTATTGGATAGTGTCCGGCTCAATGGCTAAGTGGTTTGCGTGCTGGCCTTTGCCCACAGGGGTCCTGGGTTCGATTCCCGGCATGGTTGGGAATTTTAAACTTAGTTGGTTAATTTCGCTGGCACGGGGGCTGGGTGTATGTGTAGTCCTCATCACGACGCTCAGGTCGCGTACGGGAGTCAAATCATAAGACCTGCATGTGGCGAGCCGAACTTCTTCTCGGACACTCCCGGCACTACATGCCATACGCCATTTCATTTTTATAGGATAGTTATTTAGAAAAAATGAAATATCCCTATATCTTCTGTAATTTAGTGAGCAGGGTGGTTTATAAACCCAAAAGTCGGGTATATTAAAAATATTTAAAAATTATAACTGTTAAACTTCATTCGATACTTCAAAGGTTGTTTTTCATAATGTTCATATCAACACGAATAAACAACTAAATATTTTATTTTTCAGACCAATTCGTACAATAAATTTATGACCAGGAGTTTATTAACCAATTTTCGCTGGTGGTCTTAAACTTTTATTAGGTATTGTGAAATATATTCATTCCTTCTCATGTTATTTCTTTGTTGTGAAGGTTGGCGTTAAAAACGGTGTTCTCAGTCCAAATCTCTGTTCTCGTTCACCACAATGAACGAACCACGCCCCTAATATTCACTCTACATTGAGCGGGTAGTCCTCCAAATATGTCGTTAATTAAATTGTACCATTTTGTGACCACTGTTAGAGATGATTTTCTTACGCGATCTCAGATTATGAGCTGAGTTCAGAAACTGCTGCCTAGGATGCTACTGAGTACCATCAAACACTTTATATCTGCTAGTAACTGCCATCGATAAATCTATAGGAGTGGTCCATTAAGAAAGAGCTCCATTATACCTCCGTGCGAGCTGATAGGTTCATCTCATAAAGTAGAACTTAAACTTTTAATGTCGGTGTTTATTTGTCTCTTGAAACGGCTTCCTTTCTTACGAGACTATGAGGGTATAAAACGGAATAGAATGTGTTGCCATATAGTTTATTGCAGAGTGTGGGGCTTATCTTGTCTAGCATATCGCTGAAATCGCTCTAAAGGCGAAGAATGCGATATGATGCAGTAGCGAGAAAGTTATTCGTGGCAACCTCTTAACGTATTAAGACTTGTTCTTATTATAGTAGTATCATTATGTGATTTACTGTATCGATAGCCCGGATTGAATTCCTCGTATCTCACAAAGTTCTTCCTATCTATTATTTCCCTTAAGACTGGTCACGCCTCCCAGCCACATTTGGGTATGCAGTCCATCAGAACAATGTTCGTTGGGTTTATTTTCCTATGCCGACGAGTAAAGGAAAATGAACCTTATAAAATTATACTCTAGGAGTTAGAAAATACATCATGCAAACATACTTTCATACGGTAAGGTTCAATTTCCTTCACACACCGGCAGAGGAAGAAATAACACAACGAACATTGTTCTGATGGACTGCATATCCATGCGTGGCTGGGAGGCGTAACCAGTCTTAAGGGAAATGATGGATAGGAAGAACTTTGTGAGATACGAGGTATTCAATCTAGGCCATCGGTATTCCTTTTAATGAAAATATCATGGAATGAAGTAGATCAATCACTAGTGAATTCATGATGACTATTAATTTCTAAATTTACAGAAATTAAATTTTCGAACACGTGATCAATCAGTTCTATTCAAAACTCTTCTCAGCTTTACCTGAACTTCTTGACATGTACAAGCTATTAACTAACGTTCATCATTTAACTGCACCTGCAAGCTTGGAGATATATTGCGGTGGATTTAAAACTGACTTCATATATCATACACAACAGGAGAATACTGAAATGCTTCTCATCTTCTATTCTTCTTTTGGGAACTGCCCCGAAGGAAGACCAAGAATGCACCCCTTGCTGTATGTTTGCTTCTCTCGTTTACCGGTTAATATCATTCAGTAGGTACTTCGCTATGGCATAGAGTATTTCACATTTAAAGTTATTGACGACAATTGACATCGAGGGGGCATGAACTAGTCTGTAGAACTTTGGATATTTAGATTATGAAAGTCTAACCCAAGACCGTACCCAGGAATATATTTCGGGGGGTGGGGGGTAGGGTTGTATGATTTTTCGGCCAGATGGAAGCACTCCTGAAGTAAATGCTAGGGGGGGGGAGTAATAAAACACCCTGTAGATGGGGGTGGTATTCTCTACCTATCATAAGAGGTGACTAAAAGGGAAACCTAGGGCTCTAAATTTGAGAGCGCGGGTGGGGTGGCAACCACGGTTTCCGTAGCTGAGTCTAGCATTGATTCCTCTTACTTGTGTCAGGCTCCTCAATTACATCTTTCCTGTCCGACCGCCCTTGGTCAATACTTGTTCTCTTTCGACCCTGACGTTATTAGGCTTGCAAGGCTTAAGAAGTCTCTCATTTTCACTCCCTTCGTCGACCTTCCATTGCTTTAGCCGATGCCTTCATTCTTCGATGTTTGGGCATCTTCCACATTCCTTATGATTACTGTTAACAGAGACTGGTTGCCCTGTAATAATAATAATAATAATAATAATAATAATAATAATAATAATAATAATAATAATAATAATAACCATCATCATCATCATCATCATCATCATCATCATCATGGCGTATGTTATCCGGAGTGGCATGGAGTAGTTCCTTCGAGATGACACCCTATAGTCGACCTGCGCATCTGTGAGGCTGGGTCCCTACCTAAGATAAATTCTAACACTGAAGACGGCATACGTATCCAACCCCCGAAACGAGAGAATTAACCAATGGTTAAAATGCCCGCCCCGACCATTTAACCATGAAGCCTGTCCTCATTCCAAGTTGGTAGAACTCTTTTCAGCCGCAGACCCACAGCTACATGTGTCATTATAAACTCATACCAGCCCTCGTGTTATTCTAAAATCTCTGGCAATACCGGGAATCGAACACGGGCCTCCGATGTCGGCAGCTAGTAGCACTACGAAGGTAATTTTTAAGGAATTGAACTTTATGTTAAAGCAATAACAACCACCATTAGAAAATGAAATCACAATATTTTTAGTTATGAAATGGATTTAACGGAATAAAACTAGGTAAGATATTTCTGGAGTAGCACCTCAACAACTAAACGGGTTAGGTGGAAGGGTAATGCAACAGCGGTATATATGCGGAGATCTGCCATTCGGTTAAATATTGTTAAAAAGACGTTTACAAGTTTGATACATTAAAAACATCTTATTGTGGCTCAATAACATGAAAATATTTATGCAGGCTTGTGTTTATTAAAAATGATGCCACTCGCGTGTCAATTTAATAGTTCGTGCTGGTTTATATATCATAAGCGGCTTTTCGTAATTTTCAACTTGCACTCTCAGAATTGCCAACGGCCGTAGCCGTGTTGAAACACCGGATCCCGTGAGATCTCCGAAGTTAAGCAACATTGGGCGTGGTCAGGAGTTGGATGGGTTGCCACGCGCTGTTGGTGGGGGGTAAGGGAATGGAGGAGCAGAAAGGAACTGGCCACCCTATCGCACGTAAACTCCGACTCAGGAACGCCTCTGCGGAGGTTCGGACCTGCCTTCGGGCAGAATAACCCTTACCTACTCTCAGAAATGTTTTAAAACAATATATAAAAATAATTTGTCTATAACTTTCATAATAGTTACCTATAGTGAAAATATAATTATTTTTTACTATTCAAGTACGTGAAATAAGAGGTCAATTCAAACATTCCGATTCATTTATATTGTCATTTTCACTGTATACTTCAAGTCTCAGTTCTGAGTATTTTCAAAAAATGTGAAGAGGAGGACATTTTGTCCATAAGTATCAAATGCTGTCTTTTGGCATTATGTTCTAAACAATATTTTTTTGTACTAATTTTAAGATTTGAGTAGGTAAATATATTCACTAATATGCACTGTTTTAAATGGGAAACACTTTACTTTATGTTAACTTTTGTTAATAAATGGTTAATATTTCATGAATCGTGTAAGCAAATAGTAATGAAACCAAACCAAACCAAACCCCATGGCACTACAGCCCTTGAAGGGCATTGGCCTACCAAGCGACCGCTGCTCAGCCCGAAGGCCTGCAGATTACGAGATGTGGTGTGGTCAACACGACGAATCCTTTCGGCCGTTATTCTTGGATTTCTGGACCGGAGGGCCGCTATCTCACCGTCAGATAGCTTCTCAGTTCTAATCACGTAGGTTGAGTGGACCTCGAACCAGCCCTCAGGTCCAGGTAAAAATCCCTGACCTAGCCGGGAATCGAACCCGGGACCTCCGGGTAAGAGGCAAGCACGCTACCCCTACAACTCGAGGCTGGCACACAAATAGTAATATCACAATATTTATAAGCATGAAATTTAACTATTTCGTTACGTGTACCTAGATATGTATATATTTGCATAAAATCAATTCATCTTCGCACTCTAATAAATTATAATACTCCACGCATATAAAAGTATTATAATAATTTTGATTATATCAATATGTATAGTCTGTAATATGTTGCATAAAATTTGCAGGTTTGTTGTAATGTTAGAATAAGAAACTCACGAAGTCACGATCAAACTATCAATAATTAACAAATTAATTAGCAGTCAGAACGATACAATGGTTAGACTTTTGACATCCGGATGAGATTTTAGACTAGCAAAATTCGCTCCATTATTCACTTATTTACACCTATGGTGACCCTCTAGGAGGGGAAGAATTGTAACAAAATAAACTGAAATGTGTATGCTTGGGGAAAGGTGTCGTCGATCTGTTGGATTTTCTTCAGTTTAGAGGTTCCCTTTGCGAGTAATTTATTCTACTGCTTATGAGTCGGGGATTAGATTTTTGTTAATTGGCTGATACAAATAATGGTTTTACAAAATACAAATATCATCATCATCATCTGTTTACCCTCCAGGTTCGGTTTTTCCCTCGGACTTAGCGAGGGATCCCACCTCTACCGCCTCAAGGGCAGTGTCCTGGAGCTTCAGACTCTTGGTTGGGGGATACAACTGGGGAGTATGACCAGTACCTCGCCCAGGCGGCCGCACCTGCTATGCTGAACAGGGGCCTTGTGGAGGGATGGGAAGATTGGAAGGGATAGGCAAGGAAGAGGGAAGGAAGCGGCCGTGGCCTAAAGTTAGGTACCATCCCGGCATTCGCCTGGAGGAGAAGTGGGAAACCACGGAAAACCACTTCCAGGATGGCTGAGGTGGGAATCGAACCCACCTCTACTCAGTTGACCTCCCGAGGCTGAGTGGACCCCGTTCCAGCCCTCGTACCACTTTTCAAATTTCGTGGCAGAGCCGGGAATCGAACCCGGACCTCCGGGGGTGGCAGCTAATCACGCTAACCACTACACCACAGAGGCGGCTAAATACAAATATTATAAGGAAAATTTAAAACGATGAAATTGTTTAGTGACCACCACAAGCAGTTTCAAGAAAATTAATTTTTATTTATCAGCATGAACGGGTGATCATTATTCTGGATGAAATTCTGTAGGACACTGGAAAATTTAAGACAAATATATTTCGTTAACAAAAACGAAGTTGTCATTTGAATTCTTTGCTATAAATTAGAGACAAATCTCTTAATTATATTTGAAAGTCCGGTTCCCAGGATGAATTGTCAGCGTATTGGCGTAGGGCCCCGGATTTATTTCAAGGATGGGCCGATGACATTAACCACGATTGTTTATTTCTTCTAGGTTGAAGACTGGGTGTTTGTCATCGTCCCAATACAGCTTCCCCTACACACAACATGTCACACTGCTATCAACCATAGAAACGCGCATTCGTGAATACATTCCCGCTTCAGGGAGCATCTAGCATCAATTAAATAGAGCTTAATCCGCATTAGTGCTGATCATAGAAGAGGCCAGTAAAGTAGAAGAATCTCGTAACTACCGCTCGTATAGAAAAACTGAAATGGCGTATGGCTTTTAGTGCCGGGAGTGACCGAGGACAAGTTCGGCTTGCCAGATGCAGGTCTTTTGAATTGACTCCCGTAGGCGACCTGCGCGTCATGATGAGGATGAAATGATGATGAAGACGACACATACACCCAGACCCCGTGTCAGCGAAATTAAACAATTATGGTTAAAATTCCCGACCCCGCCGGGAATCGAACCCGGGACTCCTGTGGCCAAAGGCCAGCACGCTAACCATTTAGCCATGGAGCCGGACACCGTTCGTATTGGTAATGTGCTACAGCTTTTTGATATGTTCCTTAGTTTAACAGTAGTTGTAATCTTTTGCGTCCGCAACTCTAAAGTTCACGCTACGACACTGATAATAATAATAATAATAATAATAATAATAATAATAATAATAATAATAATAATAATAATAATAATAATAATAATAATAATAATAAAAATAATAATAATAATAATAACTTTGCCGCCTCTGTGATGTAGTGGTTAGCGTGATTAGCTGCCACCCCCGGAGGTCCAGGTTCGATTCCCGGCTCTGCCACGAAATTTGAAAAGTGGTACGAGGGCTGGAACGGGGTCCACTCAGCCTCGGGAGGTCAACTGAGTAGAGGTGGGTTCGATTCCCATCTCAGCCATCCTGGAAGTGGTTTTCCGTGGTTTCCCACTTCTCCTCCAGGCGAATGCCGGGATGGTACCTAACTTAAGGCCACGGCCGCTTCCTTCCCTCTTTCTTGCCTATCCCTTCCAATCTTCCCATCCCTCCACAAGGCCCCTGTTCAGCATAGCAGGTGAGGCCGCCTGGGCGAGGTACTGGTCATACTCCCCAGTTTCATCCCCCGACCAAGGGTCTGAAGCTCCAGGACACTGCCCTTGAGGCGGTAGAGGTGGGATCCCTCGCGAAGTCCGAGGGAAAAACCGAACCTGGAGGGTAAACAGATGATGATGATGATGATGATAAAAACTTTAATAGTGCATACAAGCATACATTATAGACTCTTATACCCTTCAGCGTTCAGTCTTCAAGCCTCTGAGAATTCACTGAACGCCTGAGCACTTCCATAATATTCTATTTGTAACTAGTTTTGTGGCCTGGTTTACTACCATATCTACTTTCCTTAAATCATTAGGAAGTGAATCCAACATTTATCACATTCTTCTCCCTATACTTCTGTCACCCTCCACGACCGAGTCAGTTATTCTCCTATGTAATGTATCCTCCTCCATTCGCCTCACATGACCAGACTAGTTTATGCGTACAGCTCTAGTCATCGAGTTCATTCATACCTTTGCCATAATTTCCTCGTTCCGAGTACGCTCGGAATGTTAATATTCTATCTTTAGTTATCATTACAACTGCTAACGGACTTCCTAGACGTTGTACATATGAATTTAGTCGGGCAACAGTCCCTTAACGTGCCCTAAGAACGAGGAATTGTCATATGTAAAAATGAAATGCCGTATGGCTTTTAGTGCCGGGATGTCCCAGGACGGGTTCGGCTCGCCAGGTGAAGGTCTTTCTATTTGACTCCCGTAGGCGACCTGCGCGTCGTGATGAGGATGAAATGATGATGAAGACAACACATACACGCAGCCCCGTGCCATGGGAATTAACCAACTAAGGTTAAAATCCCCGACCCGGCCGGGAATCGAACCCTGGACCCTCTGAACCGAAGGCCAGTATGCTGACCGTTCAGCCAACGAGTCGGACGTCATATGTAAAGATATTCAAATTACACGGATATAAGCCATCTAAAGCTTGTTTAGTTTTCAAATTACGTATATGAGTCCCATTGTTAACCTCTTGCTGTTCGCGCAGTGCGCTCTTCGAAACTAAAGATAATACAAAGTCAAGGAGACATGTCTAAATCACTGAATATTTACAGTACGAGACTCGTAAAGGAAAGCGGCGTCTTTCAGAATACGCGAGTTTATATTTTATCTCTCTGACAAACACTTAAAGAAAAACTTGCGCTTTACGGTAATAAATCAGCAATAAAAGATTTCATTCCTTCAACGTTGAGTCACGTCTCAATACGGCTGATATTCATTTCCATTCTAAAAGTTGGTACTTTTGAGACAGGGACTAATGGTGCAAGAGCTTCCAGAAAGAAAGTATTTGTAGAGTTATAAAATGGCAAGTAAATTTCTTCTTGGTAGAAATTTTTATGTATTCACGAAGGCGATAAAGAAGACATCTACGAGGCGTGCAGGAAGGAATTTGTAATTTATCTTCATAGGGGATGAGTGTTGTGGTCTTGTTTATTTTACAGACAAAGAAGAGGAGAAATGTAATGTATGGTTTAAATAGTCCGGCCCTGCGGTGTATAGGGCAACGCGTCCGCCTGTCACCCGGCGGCCCCGGGTTCGATTCTCCGCCGGGTCAAACGCTTTTAATTGTAAATGATTAATATCCCTGGCCTGGGGATTGGGTGTTTGTGTCATCATTAACGTTCCTTTCCTTACCTTCAACACTCTACACTTCCGCAATGAAACTCACACGCAGGTTCCTATCATATCGTCCCAGTTCTGCCAAAACGGCGAATGTTACAATGCTCTTCCTATCCATTATTTCCCCTAAAACTGGTCACGCCTTCCAGCCACATATTGATATTAGGTCCATCAGAACAATTTCCGTTGAGTTCATTTTCCTATGTGCGTGTGTAAAGGAAATTGAACCTTACTGTACCATACTGAAGGAATGCATGTTTGCATGACATTTACCCACTCCTAGAGTGTGATGTATTTAAGGTTCATTTTCCTTTACACATGCGCACAGGAAAATGAACTCAACGAAAATTGTTCTGATGGACCGCATATCAATATATGTCTGGAAGGCGTGACCAGTCTTAAGGGAAATAATGGATAGGGAGAGCATTGTAACATTCGCCGTTTTGGCAGAACAGGGACGATATGGTGAAAGTAGTGGTAAATGATCTGCAGAGGTCGACGCCACGAAAAATTACCATTTAAACATTGTTTAAATAGAAATAGAATCGCAGTATGTGGTACTGAAATTAATATTGATTGATTGATTGATTGATTGATTGATTGATTGATTGATTGATTGATTGATTGATTGATTGATTGATTGATTGATTGATTGATTGATTGATTGATTGATTGATTGATTGATTGATTGATTGATTGATTGATTGATTTCTTCTGATAAGGTGAACGCCAGGTGGCCTTCTCTTACATCTAACCACTTTAATGCACTATTTACACCAAGTTGCTAACGACTATCTATGTACACAAATGCTAAACACTTTAGAACCTGCCTACCCCAGATATTCCTTCAATAACCTCTCTTTACACCATGACATAAATATCCGAGCACGTAACACCACCCTTCTTGCGCCACCAACCCACAGAACTACCGCGTTTACCAATTCCTTTAGAATTTTCGATCTCTTGAATGAAACAAAATTCTTGAGAATATGAGGGCTATTTGGGGGTTCCTTTGTAACTGAGTGAATAAGTAATAACCGTAATAAACAATGTATTTCACCCTTATATGCTCGTAACGTAACTGGCTGATTCTTGTTAAATTCAGGAATAATCATAATTCAGATAGGTAATCATTGTAATCTTTGCCTTAAAAAATAAGAAGAATGTTTATATCATCCACCCCAATCTCCGCTTTGAAAGCCAAAAGTCAACCTCGCGGAAGGAAATGACAGATAGAGGAAATCGATATGGTGGGTCTGATGGTTGGAGTGAGGGGAACAATTCCCGTCTTTGCGGCAAATTTTTTGGAAAAATATTTATCTGCCAGTTTCAACGTTAGACGAAATTGCCTTCATAGCCTTAAGGGATTGATTAATTAATGATTCTAAGAAATCATTGTTACAATGATTTTACCATCTGCAATTCTCAAATGCATATCTCTTCAAAAATTAATGTAAAAGTATACTTTGTGTCGCAAGGCAGCCTTTGGATGAGAGGAAGTATTTCATAAAATAAATAGTTAAAGCAATTTGAAAAATTAAGTCGGTATCTCGGGCCATTGTCATTTTATCAACTGCTGAAGTTAGATATGCTGATCGCTTCGCGGGCGACTTCAGATGGACTTTGCGAGGCAATGTTGCTAAATCTGTAGGTGGCTTATGACCGGCTCGAGAGCACCCATAGGAGAAATAAACTGGAGAGGGACTTGAACAAGGACCTCCCTGCTGATAGGCTCGCCCCATACCAAGCAGGCTACAATGGCATTGGCTGAAACTCACTGTGTGTTAGTGTTTGATGTTCATTTCTCTGCATGGCTCTCAAGCCCGACCAAGCCACGTGCAGATTTAGCAGCACCGCCTCGTACAACCCATTTGAATTCGCCCGCGATGTGATCTGATTGGCTAACTTCAGCAACTGATAAAATGACAATGGTGAGATGTATCGGAATTAACTTTTTCGAATTACTCATTAGTATGACCAAAGTCCTAACGCTCATGTACACGGTTCACGTTGCTTCTGACCACCTGTATATCCCTGACTCACTCACTCACTCACTGACATTAATGTTTTCCCACATCCAGATGAGTTAGGAACTTGAAATTCGGCAGTCTGGTATCTATTAGGCTGTAACACAAGGAAAAATTCCAAAAAGTTCAAATTTTTTATATTAGTCACCCCCACTCCCAATCAAAAATCGGACTCAAATTGCGTGTTTGACCCTTCCAGACGAACTGGGAATTTGAAATTCTGCAATCTGATAGCTATTAGGCTGTAACCCAAGGAAAAGTTCCAAAAAGTTCAAAATTTTCAAATGGTGGACTCAAATTTCAAGTGTGCCAGTTAATTGAAATTTGTCAAAATTATAGCTGATACCCTGTAACCGACGGAGAAATTATAAAGAGTTAAAATGTGTAACTTTTTAATCCCCAAAATATCGAAATATTGAGGCAATTTTTATGCTGGTGCAGACCTTCCTTTCGAGATACTTTGTGCCTAAACTGTACTTTCTATCAGAAAATGGATTGCACTCTTGGCCCCTGGAATGAAGAGACCTACAAATTCTGTCATTTTACTTTTTGTCGTATCTCGACTCCTTCTACATTGGATCGAACTTCATTTTCCGATTTTGGGTCAATTTTGTTTCTTTTACATATATTATTTCACTGCCTGAAACACAAGGTAGGTAGGATGTTTACTTGCTTCCACATGAGCTAGGAACATTAAATTTGTCACTTGGATGTCTATTAGCCTGGAACCTAGTGAAAAATTAAAAAAGATCAAATTTTTTGTTTTTTCCCCTCTCCCCCAATCAAAATGGCGGACGCCATGTTACAGTTCCCTAGAGAATTAAAAGGTAGCAAAGTTCTAGCTCTAAGGTTGTAAACGACGGAGAAATTGCAAGAAGTTCAAATATTCAATATTTTACCCCGTAAAAATTTCGAAATATTAAGCCGAATTTAATGACGATGCATACTTTCGTCTCGAGCTATTTTGCGGCTAAACGGTAATTGTTATCAACAAAATGATTTCAGTTCCGTATTCTTAAATGAAGAGATCAATGACTTTGGTCCTATGACTTTTTGTCGTATCTCGACCCCTTCTACCTTACATAGGGTTTCATTTTCCAGGTTTTGGTCAATTTTGTTCAATTTCCATATATGATTTTACTGAGTCACACACTCATAAGACAGATAGATGCACGACATTCAGCAGGCTCCATGGCACGATCATTGGCGTACGTAGACCAAGTTTCGTTATTCTAGCTGCTGTGAATGTGCGGCGAAAAGAAGCTCTACTCATATTTCAGTCTAATCTCAGATTCTAAGGCAGTCTAGCGTATAGCAGATGGTGATACGGCAAAGAATGAAATTGCAGACCATTTTGTGGTAGATACACCGGCCAAGTTTCAAGACAGTAACTCTCTGCTAAATTGACAAACTAATTTTTCAACTTGTGAGAAGCGTACGAAATTTGACATGATCTAAGATTTCACCTCTATCTATGGTATAAATAGCCGACAAAATGTCTTGGGACTAAAAGTGTTGGCTACTAAAGTAGCCGTCTGATGCCGTAATCCGTTTGTCAATACGACCAACCGTTCCGCCACACTAAATTTCCAATTGAAGGTCTGTACATATAAACGTGCACATCTTCAACGTTTACAGCAGACTGACTGACATTTAAAATTGACCACTTCCAGATGAGGCAGAAAATTTATGTTTGTCAGTGTGATAGCTATTAGGCTGTAACCTATGGAAACATTCAAAGTTCAATTTCCTTATTATTTTTAATCACCTTTCCCTAAACTAAATTGTGGACGATGTGTTGCAGTGCGCGAGAAAATTAAAATTTGACAGAGTTATCTCTTGACCTGCAACTGACGGAGAAATTTCAAAACGTTCCAATGTTTAACGTTTTACCTCCAACAATTATTGAAAAGTAGGGGGAAATTTCAAGATGGTTCAGACCATCTTTACGAGGTTTTTTTGTGGCTAAACGGTAAGTCGGATCGGTAAATGGACAAGAAATTCGGAACCCATCATGAAGGAATCTATAACTTCGGTCCCCTGACTTTTAGTCGTATATTAATCCCTTATGCCTTAGATAGAGCTGCATTTTCAGATTTCCATAATTAATATTACTGTTTTACACACTTATAAAAACGACAGAATTAAAGGTCATATGTGAATAAAATGCATGACGGGAAAACGAAAGGAATATATGGACACTGTACTCCTAAAGTAAAATTCTAAACCAATCTACGGTGTACCAGATACAGATACGACAAAACATCAAAGAACGATAATGTAGAACGTTTCAACCACGATACACCTACCAAGTTTCAAGACTATAGCTGCCATTTGGTTAGGATAATAATTTTTCATATTGTGAAAATCGTACGTAATTTGCACCAGGTGGAAACGTTTCCCGCTATCTTTTCTATGGTCGTGCATATATTGTACGAGAAAATGTTATAGGACCAAACATGTACGCGAAAAAATGGGCCATCTGTTGGCGTAATCTGTTTTTTGTAACGAAGTACCGGTTCGTCACAGTAAATATCCAAATGACCACTTATAATGTAGAGGAATTTGGTTTTCGGGGTGGAGCCCCCAACGAGCGAAAGCGAGTATAATTGTATAACTGTTAAATTCATACTCTTTCATAAGTCAAATAGCTTTATTTATTTTTGTAACTTTTTGTTTAGTTAGGTACAAATAATTTATCTGTTAATTACGTACCCAATAACTACACACCATATATTTTAATTACTATTTTGTTATGCATGTGTCTGTTAGGTCATCAGCCCAGAGGCAGTTTGGATCCTCAAACAGCACCACCAAAGGCTATGAAGGTATAGGCCTGTGCCAAGAGATGGATACAAAACTGCTGCATCCATCAAGAAATGGCAACAGGTGGTTTGTTATGCATAATCATCTTAAATTGTTTAGTATGTATGATACAATATTCATGTCTATTTATATATTGACGTTCTTTTAATGATGTCACTTAACATGTAATTTTAATGTTGAATGAAGCACTGAAAAATAATATTTTCAGAATAATATTGATAGTCTAGTTGAGGTGCCAAGAAGCAAAGTGAGCAATCTCCATTTTTTCATAACTTACCTTATGGCAGTAGTGGATTCTCCTTGATGTTTTAGCAGCTTCCAATGGTCATGAGAAGCAAAAGCAGTTGTAAGTGCAAACTCCATAATAATTTCTTAAAATCTGAGAAGCAAAGCCCACAATATCCACTTTGGCCATCTCTTTTATTTCCTTTCAACTACAGTATGACATGACAGTGGTATGTTTTGTGAATTTGTGATAGCAGCTATTTTCAGAAACTCATCCAATCACAGCAACAAAACCTTATCAATTATAAGAAAATTGCGTATGTTAAACGACTGCTTGAAATTCACTTTAGCGGTAACTGGCGTCAAAATTTAAAATTCCATTTATACAAGCCTCTAAGTGACAATGTCAATCCATCCAATTTGCCTAACGAAAAATACAATGATGACCGTGCATGTGAACTAATGGAAGAGAAGATAACTTGCATTTTAATCTTCATGTAGTTCCAACAAAACGGACCCAAAAACTGGGAGTGTTTATTTTGTGAAACACCATTTCACTGTATATTTTATTGCACATATACTGCAATAATGTTGTAACCAATATTTTAATTTCAAGCCTTTAACTAAATTAAGAGTTTGCTACAAACCTGACTTTCTTCTCTATCTGAAGTCCAAAGTAAGCAAAATCCACATATGATAAGCAAAAACAGCAATCTCGTAATTAAAAGCTTCATTATCGTGTTTTACAGTTGATTTACAATAAAAATATTATGTACAATTGCTTTTCAGATGTCAATTCCCGTAACAAAGTAGTTTTGATTGAATTTTTATTCCATGAACAGCTCTAACCGTTTTGTGCTTCTACTGTAAAATTTTTCAAAGTGGAGATTGTTGACTTTGCTTCTAGGGACCTCGATTAATAACCGTACTAGTCAAAGTAATTCTCTTTAATGTAAATCGCTAACTCTTGTTAAATCATAATTCAAATAATATTTAGAGAATACCTACTTTTGCCTTCATCACCTCCTTGCGAGTATGGTCGGAATCGTAATAATATATTGTATCTTTAGTTATTATTAGAACTGCTAACGACTTAGTAGACGTTGTATTTGTGAATTTAGGCAAGTGTTTCTTAAAGAGAGCCTCCGTGGCTCAGGCGGAATTGTGTCGGCCTCTCACCGCTGGATACCGTGGTTGAAATCCCGGTCACTCCATGCCTGATTTGTGCTAGATAAAGCGGAGGCGGGACAGGTTTTTCTCCAGGTACTCCGGTTTTCCCTGTCATCCTTCATTCCAGCAACACTATCCACTATCATTTCATCTGTCAGTCATTAATCATTACCCCAGAGGAGTGCGACAGGCCTTGGCAGCCGGCACGAGTTGGGGGATTCATTCACCCCATCCCTGACCCGGTCTTTGACTGGAATACAGGTTGTAGGTTTTCAAGAGTTTCTTAAAGTGCCGTACGAGTGGGGAATTACGCTGTAAAAATAAACAAAATGTAGAAAAAGGAAAGGAAATTTTTTTTTGGTTACTCGTTGCAAAAAGTATATCAATATTATACAACATACATTGTTGTATAATTTATTCTAAAATTACGGAAGTAAGCGATAAAAAATATTTTTAAAAATAACGTGATTTCCTTGTCAAATAAATATAAGAAACCATTTAAAATTAATATTTCAAAAATGAGGGAAAATTTATTTTGTGGTAAATTGATAGTAAGTTACGCTCCTGTCCATAGATACAGCCTACAAAACTGATAATTAATATTGGAAGATATGTGGTTCTGTGAACAAATACTGTATTTACAAACGAAAACAAAACAGTGCAAAGTATGCTAAAATTATACAATTTATAAAATTCAATCGAAACCTTTGAGTTCTACTTTCTTCCGTTTCCTGAATTAGTCAGTATAACTTCATAATGGACTATCTATTGATCGAGATAGATATTCACACACCACAGAAATACAATTCAAAACAAACCCTCAAGAACTGTAAGTTATTTTTATGGTAAATCGATGGCAGTGACTTATTTCATCAAAGACATGCCAGTCAGCACTGAAAATTAGTAATTTAGTGGCATATGCAGTGCTCTTTATGACGCTTCAACGTGTGGTACTTCTCAGGGCATGGCACAATGTAGAAGGGCAATTATCTGGGCAAACGTTGTCTTCTCTCCTTTTCGACTCAAATCGAGCGTGGCTTCACGTGTAGTAGCATTCTGAAGCAGTGGACTAAAGTCGAATATGGCAGCATGGGGGTTATGTAATACTACAAGCATGCTTTAACTTCGTTATCCAATGTGTCAGTTTCTCTTTATAGTTTTATTTTCTTAACTGGTAAGTGGCTGGTAGCTCATTAAGTTTGCCCGGTAGAAATATTCAACAAAATTTATATTTATATATGTTTGCACGAAATTGAATTAGTATATGAGACTATTTTTAGACTTATCCATAGGCCAAGGTAGTTGAACCCAGACGTCACTAAATGGTTCAGTGGTTGAGTTTGTCAACTAGCAGGTAATAAAGGTACAAACAGGAATATGAATTTAGCGTTGTTGCAGAGGTGTCAGATTACATATTTTACTTATTCTTCAATTTTTCAATAAAGTTATCGAATTTTATCGAACTTTTACCTTGTACTTGAATTTCGTCCCTAATTCCACTCATTATAAACGAATATTTTCCCCAATTTGTCTTCTTGAATTCCAACTTCATTTCCATATTGTCCGGCGCCATGGCTGAATGGTTAGCGTGCTGGCCTTTGGTCATAGGGGTCCCGGGTTTGATTCCCAGCAGGGTCGGGGATTTTAACCATCATTGGTTAATTTCCCTGGCACGGGGCCTGGGTGTATGTGTTGTCTTCATCATCATTTCATCCTCACCACGACGCGCAGGTCGCCTACGGAGGTCAAATCAAAAGACCTGCACGTGGCGAGCCGAACATGTCCTGGGATTTCCCGGCACTAAAAGCCATACGCCATTCCATTCATTTCCATAATATGATATTTCCCACCGATGTCGCTGATGCCTTGATTGATTGCCATGAAATTAAGGGACGCTTGCTCCTTGGGAGGAAGGCAATGGCCAACCTTGATAACATTTTCAAGAGTAGAGACGTAACTTTAAGAACGAAGATTCGTATAGTGAAGTTTATGGTTTTTCCAGTAGCAATATACGGAAGCGAAACCTGGACAGTAAGAAAGGCTGAGCGTCGAAGAATAGACGCATTTGAAGTCCATATTACAGGAAATCAACCCAGCCTGTTCACTGGAAGGTCAAATATTCAGACAAAGACTAAAGTACTTCGGTCATATTATGAGAAAACATGATTCACTGGAAAAGACCATAATGCTGGGGAAGGCTGATGGTAACAGGAGAAGAAGGCGACACCGGATGAGGTGGATTGATGGCATCAAGGAGGCCACGGCTCTCAATTTAGAAAGACTTCGGAAAATAGTTCATGACAGGAAGAAATGGCGCACTTTGGTCTATGGGGTCATGCAGAGTCGAAAGCGACTAAAGGACTAACAACAACAACAACAACAACAATATATTGAAGTACCACGTTGCCTGGAGGCAATAAAAATGTCGTACAGTACAAGACGAGGAATAACTCCCGAAACCATCAATAATGCAGGGAAAACTTGACGAATGTACGAAACATCCCAGTCTTACCAACAGTGTTAATAATTACTACGTATGTATTATTGTTCCTATGAGAATTAGACTATTATTCGAGGTAGTCTTGAAGAGACAACGAAGCAGATCACGTATGTACCATTGATGTTACACGAAAATCTAAGCAGAGATGCACCCAAAATGCAATCTTAGGCGAGTTGAAATTGATACATGTCAGTTTTGCGTCGCAGCTGCACAAATAAATCTCTTGTCCCCAGCATTTCCTTTGTTGGTATGAATATGGAAAACCATGGTAAACCATTTTTAGGGCTACAGAAACTGGGGTACGAAATTTTTCTAATGCAGACCGACAGCTGCATGGCACACGGTGCGCTGTTAAAATGAGACATCATTCTTACGTCCACCACAATAATATGGACGGCGTAATTATTCCATTCATATTAACACATTATTTCAATTTCGTCACGAGCTTGTTGAGGTTTCAAGAAAGCTGATTGCGTATTTTTATTTGCCTCTGAAATAAAATTGCTGTCCAGTAAATGTGTCAGTGGAAAGTTATAACACAGCTAGAAACAAGTTTAATTTCTTCAGCCTCTATTCACGATACAATTCACTTCTCTCTATTTTCATATGAGACGTTCTAGAGATAGGGAAAAATGGAATAGGGACCTGCTGCAGCATTTTATGAATTATGAATTGGCAAAAGAATTTTCCAGTTCGGCATTCTTTACGTATTCATGAGGAAAGGGGATGAGAATAATCTACGATGCGAGGAGGAAGGAGAGTATAGTTTATCTTCATAGCGGATGAAAGCTGGGCTCTTGTTTCTTCAGCCAACAGAAAGGAGGAATGGTTTAGAAATATGTAGACATGTGGTCGGTAGTCCGGACAAGAATATATTACTTAGAGAGAGATGAAGGGGAGAAAGGAAATAAAAGGAGTAGTCTGTGTAAGTAAGCTGAAAATATTACATTTAACGATATATATCAATATATATCAATGACTAAAACCTCAAAAATTCGATTTCCGGAGAGGTATGTTAATCTTACACCTGGGATAGCTAACACATGAAATGGTAGTGATTATTGCTGCCAGAGAAAGTAGAATACCGTGGCTATACTTCTAACTGCCCTCATCCTTGGAGGAGTACAAATAAAGGATACTACTATAAGGGTATCGGCGCTAATAATGGAACTTCTGACTTAGACCAAACAGATTTCAATTAAACTAGGGGGAATTATCAACCACTTTAAGTACCTTTCATCACTCATCACCTCAGACGGAAACATAGTACCAGACACCCGAGCACGAGTATATGCTACATGGCTAAAATGGCGTTAGGTCACTGGTGTACTAAGTCTCCGGCTCCATGGCTAAATGGTTAGCCTGCTGGTCTTTGGTTCAAGCGGCCCCGGGTCGGGGATTTAACCTTAATTGGTTATTTCCACTGGCCCGGGGACTGGGTATTTGTGTCATCCTTAAAAGCAGAAAATTCAAGACAAACAAAGAGAGAATTAGAAAAATAAGAAAATTATATCAGTAAAAGGTCTAAAAAATATCAATAAAAGGTGACAAGAAAATTCCAACCCGCATGAAAGGAAAAGTCTACAAATCCATGGTACAACCAGTCAACCAGTTGCACTGTATGGGTTGGAATGCTGGACTACAACTAAAAAATACGAGCAGGTTCTACATGGTATGGCAATGAAAATGTTGCGTTGGTCACTGGGTCTTACTGAAATGAAGACATGCCAAGGCGATTGGAAATGACACCTATTCCAGTGAAGATGCGAGAAGCATGATTTAGATGGAATGGTCATATCCTCGGAAGCCCTGCATACTAAGTGATACATAACAGCCCTCCAATTTGATCCCGGAAGTTCTCGATGCCGAGGCTGTCCCAAGAAGCTATGGTTGGACTGCATCACGGAAGATATGCGTATTGAATGTATTACTGAAACTGACGCCCTTGACCGCAGGGAGTGGAGGATGGCATGTTTAAAAGCGTTCCTGCAACAATGCGTGACTGAACACTACAAAAGAAGAAGCAAAATGATCAATCAACACATTCTTTATTTAATGTTTCTAACAACAACTTTTACAGTACAATTAATGATAGTATTCTAATAAATTACAGAGGGAACAAGGCTGATGATGACGTATTCATTGCAGAAATGATACCGAAAACCGCATTTCAAAGTTGGACAATATAACAGAATTTAATCCAGTATAAAGTTATTTTCCTGACATGCAAAGTCCGACTCGTTGGCTGAACGGTCAGCGTACTGGCCTTCGGTTCAGAGGGTCCCGGGTTCGATTCCCGGCTGGGTCGGGGATTTTAACCTTAATTGGTTAATTCCAATGGCACGGGGGCTGGATGTATGTGTTGTCTTCATCATCATTTCATCCTCATCACGATGCGCAGGTCACCTACGTGTGTCAAATAGAAAGACCTGTACCTGGCGAGCCGAACCCGTCCTGGGATATCCCGGCACTAAAAGCCATACTACGTTTCATTTCACGGACATGCAAAGTGTTAGAACATATAAAGATAAAAGGGTTTTAATGCTCCCGTATCTTTTTAATGGAAGCTAAAGTATTACATAATAAGAAAACTTCGTTATGTATTTATATAAGCGTGCAAATGGGAAGGAATGGCGCAGAGGAACTGGAGAAAAAAGAACGAAAATGCTGAGAAAGATACTGAGACGAGAAACAGAAAGTAAAAGATGCGAACGAAGATCAAGGGACGAACTGAACCGAAACATGAGCACGATCTGAGGAGAAATAGGACTCAAAGGACCAATATTTGCCGGACATGTGATAAGGATGGTTATGGAGAGAATGAGTAGAAGAGTTTGGGAGACAACGGGTAGAACGAGAGGAAAGACGAAATGTGCAAGGACTGGACTGAGATGTGGATCGAGGTGGCCTCCGGAGAGGCCTGGTGCAGATCTTTTGATTTGACATCCGTAGGCGATCTGCGCGTCGTGTTCAGGATGAAGTGAGGAGGAAGACGGCGTATACACCCAGTCACCGCGGCAGGGAAATTATCAAATTATTTTTAAAATTCCCGACCCTGGTGGGAAACGAACCCAGGACCCCTTTGACCAAAGGCCAGCACGCATTTAGCCATGGAACCGGATGAGATCAAGGCGGAATGGACAGAGAACTTTATAAATAAAAATACACCAACAAATATGCCAGAGCTCAATGACATCACTGTCCGACTCGTTGGCTGAATGGTCAGCGTACTGGCCTTCGGTTCAGAGGGTCCCGGGTTCGATTCCCGGCCGGGCCTGGGATTTTAACCTTCATTGGTTAATTCCAATGGCCCTGGGACTGGGTGTTTGTGCTGTACCCAACATCCCTGCAACTCACACACCACACATAACACTATCCTCCACCACAATAACACGCAGTTACCTACACATGGCAGATGCCGCCCACCCTCATCGGAGGGTCTGCCTTACAAGGGCTGCACTCGGCTAGAAATAGCCACACGAAATTATTATTAATGACATCACTAGTGAAAAATCCGGCAAAGAAGTGCATATTCAGATAATCATGCTTGATACGAAAAGAGGTCAGCTAGGAGGTACCAGGTATGTGACATTAATTTCCAGTATGATCTGCATTAGCTATTACGATACACAAAGAAAAGGATCAAACATTCTACTTTGTTGGCGTGGAACTAAAATCTTGGTACCGGGCGAGTTGGCCGTGCGCCTGTGAGCTTGCATCCGGGAGATAGTAGGTTCGAATTCCACTATCGGCAGCCCTGAAGATGGCATTCCGTGGTTTCCAATTTTCACACCAGGCAAATGCTGGGGCTGTACCTTAATTAAGGCCACGGCCGCTTCCTTCCAACTCCTAGGCCTTTCCCATCACATCGTCGCCATAAGACCTACCTGTGTCGGTGCGACGTAAAGCCCCTAGCAAAACAGAAAACTTTGGTATATAGGCAACAGTTCAAGTACATTATGAATATTATTACCACAAGAGAATCTACGTCTTTCTCGCAAAACAATGTGGATAGAGGTGTTATACTACGGTTTTTAATGTTCATTAACACTCATATTTTTCATAAATAAAATTGTACTCCTTTTTTTCAAAATAATACCTAGTTATATTGTTTGTTCGGAATTTACAATTAAGGAGTGATTTATATGAATTACTGTATCATGAATCATCAGGCATAAATAAATGTCCACAAACCAAGTACTTACTGTTATCTGTAAAATAGGGTCAACGTTTTCAGTTTTCGGTATTATACACTGGTAATGAATCTGATTTAAAATTCCTTAATTTTAAGAAACGATGACACCTCTAAAACCAAAATGACCTTTTCGGCAATGTAAACATATTTTAATTACAAAAAACGGGTTGTGCTACATAATAACGTAACTAGTTGAACCAGATCAATAGAACTTCTCAAACTATAGGATCTAAGTACTTTATGTCAGATATGGAAACTTTGTTACTCTTTATTTTTTCCCTATCTTATTTCCACTGTTAGTGGTTTAATGTCACATATACTCAGACAGCATTCCTGCAACGGTGAGATAGGAAAGGTTTGGGACTTGGAAAGGAAGTGCCCGTGGACTTAATTAAGGTTTACCTGGTGGCAGCCAACTTGCTTCGCTGTTATAATTTCCTGTGACAAACAGTGACAGCAATCAATATATCGTTAACAACAGTATGAAGCCGTGATCACAGAATCAACCGTAGCATCGGATTGATTGGGAGCTGTTCAGCGATTTATTTGGGGTTGTATGTCCTAATTATTGTTGAAATACTTTATGTAGAAGGCCATTTCATCGAGGTTGGTTATTTCCGGAATTGTCCCAGTTTTTCGCAATGCTATTAGAAACTTTTAACTTTCTCTAAACGGAAAACAGGGAAAGTTAAAAACATTTATTTTGGACTATCTACTATATGATAGATAAGGCATAAGAGTTTTAACTTTCGTGTAGATCTATTTGCGATTAAAAATATGTCCTCACCGATTTTCTCTACCTAGAATGGTTTGGGAATTCGAAAAGATTGTAAGAGTCATGGTAATTTCCCATTCATATTTTACTGGCATGTTCTACATTTTATTTCATTGCATGAATCACATCTGAATAATATTTGTAGTGATTCCAGTATTTAATCATCATCATCATCATCTGTTTACCCTCCAGGTTCGGTTTTTCCCTCGGACTTAGCGAGGGATCCCACCTCTACCGCCTCAATGGCAGTGTCCTGGAGCTTCAGACTCTTGGTCGGGGAATACAACTGGGGAGTATGACCAGTACCTCGCCCAGGCGGCCTCACCTGCTATGCTGAACAGGGGCCTTGTGGAGGGATGGGAAGATTGGAAGGGATAGGCAAGGAAGAGGGAAGGAAGCGGCCGTGGCCTTAAGGTAGGTACCACCCCGGCATTCGCCTGGAGGAGAAGTGGGAAACCACGGAAAACCACTTCCAGGATGGCTGAGCCGGGAATCGAACCCGGGCCTCCGGGGGTGGCAGCTAATCACGCTAACCACTACACCACAGAGGCGGACTCAGTATTTAATTTCAGAGAATACCTAATCGGATAATACATAATAAACTCCAGCCATTTATGATTTACAAAGGTACAAACACGTGGACAAACATAGCTACCGCTTAAAGCACTATTTTATATGTAGGCAAGGTATATCTCTCTACGAATTTAATGGTGGCACAACACGCATGTCCTCCGGCAGGCAGACTTCTGCCTTAGTCGTTCTTCCTGTGCCTGTCCTGGGTTCAGTGCAAGTTCCTTCCTTCAATTCTCACACGGTAATAAACTACCTGGATACCTACAAATCTCAATGGTTGGGATGGATGTGCATTTGTAGGACGCTAAGGAGCTCCCTGTTGCTACTCAAAACGTCATCACTACAGTCCCTTTAGTTGAGCTGACCAAAAGGCGTCACTGATCTATGTAAATAATGACCTAATTTATATAAAATAAGATTTTACGTCGCACCAGCACAGACATGTCCTACGGTGAGGTTGGTATAGGACACGGCTGAGTCTCGGAACGAAATGGCCGTGCTTTTAGATACTGGTACAGACTGATGTGAGAATGTGCAACTACAGAAAATCATCCCAAGGTGGGATCGAAGCCAGGATCTTTCAAATCAAGGCAAAAGACATACTACGCAGAAATCTCACTTACCCGACCTAATTTTCAAACAAGCAGTAGTTCAAATGTCCATTCGTGTCAGATGTCCGATAGGCTAATTCGGCCGAAATTTTTAGTGTCGCATGTCGCATCATCAGGCATCAAAGCCAGTCAAATATATATATATATATATATATATATATATATATATATGTGTGTGTGAGCATGCATCCGGGAGATAGTGGGTTTGAACCCCCCATGTTCACACCAGCCAAATACTCGGGTTGTATCTTGCTTCCCACTCCTGAGTCCCTTCTATCCCATCGTCGTAATAAGACCTAGCTGTGATTTAAAGCAAATTGTAAAAATATTGTAAAATCTATATAAGATATACGTATATGGTCCTAAGGTGGGCTCATACAGTAGACCATGCTAAAAATTGCATTTGAAAATGAAACTTCGATGAAAGGTTGTGGCTTTCTAAACACAGATACGAAATTTTATGTAAACATTTCTCATGGGTTTAGAGATATTTGCATTTTAGTGACAGCTTGCACATTGTGATGGTATGGCTACATGGCAATGGATGCAAATGTACAGGGACAGGGGGTTCTGTGGTTTTTCTTTTCGTCAATTTCTTGTAACACTGGCTGCATGGGTGGTATAGACGTAGGCCATGCCTGTATCCATGGACTAGTGAGTTGTATTTGAGGGAGGACACCTCTGCGCTTATGTTTACAAGGTTTGTATTGTGTACTCCTTGGCTGTAGTAGCAGTTGGTTTTGAAATTTTATAAATGTTTCTATTACATTGTGTTGTTAATTTGGATCGTAATAGGTGATAAAAATGTAAAAATCCGCCAAAATAATTTGAATGCACTAAGAGATTTCGCCTAAGTCCATCCTCTACAATATTCTTTGAATTTCAATTCAAAATAAAGGCAACAGCAATTAATCTCATGCTTGAAAGAGTTACCAGGTTTCTTGTTAAATTCTTCTTGTACCATATCCTCATTGGATGTCGGCTGTCATAAGGGCGACCTAGTTCTTGTTCTCAGCAACTCAGAAAAGAGTGGGAGTACTGAGTCTATACCATTCTCGTAGATTCCGTAGTCAAGATATTCTCCTTCTTTCCCTGTTTCTCATTCCCTTAATTTTTCCTTGTAAGATAAGCTGAAGGAGTCTTATTTACTGTTTCAAATGATATGCCCATAGTACTCAAATTTATTCTATTTGATGTTGTGCATGACCTCTAGCTCCTTGTGTAGGCGTTGGAGTACTTCAGCGTTACATATTCTGTCTAACCATAATATCCCGAGCTGGGTTCTGTAGCACCATATTGTGACAGTTTCAATAGGCCGGATGGCTTGAATATGTGGATGGAGTGGCATATCTTCGAACTAGTACTCTTTGGAGTCTCAATGAATTCACCTGTGAGCATAATAATTTTCGAATTAATGGTTTAAGCTATAAAACTGTATTTGGATGTCAACGACTAGGAGTAACCGCCCAAGAAAGGAAAGAAGAAAGAAAGAAAAGAAAAGAAAAGAAAGAAAAACAGAGCGCGCATCGCTAGCATTCGAGAAACTTACAGTTTCACACCGGTCATAACAAACCATATGAACGATTTGTGATACTATCAGAATAGCATGATAGAAAATTAATGTGTATGTCAAAAATAACGATTATAATAATAATAATGATAACAACGCTCCTGAACATTAGTTTACAAATGAAACCAGTGTGGAAAATTATTATTATTGCTAACTTGACTAGAGTTCCGGCTCGAACGCGCGTGCGTGGAGTATCAAGGAGTCCAACCGGTCAGCTGTGAAGAGAAGTAGGTTATTGGGTTAGTGTGTCTGCCAGTCGCCGGACTTCAGTGGAGTTTGACACGCTGTTGAGATAAGTCCTGGGTTCGAGAGCGGACGGCGATAATTAAAGATTGCTTGCTTGCTAGATGCTTTACGTCGCACCGACACAGATAGGTCTTATGGCGACGATGGGACAGGAAAGGGCTAGGAGTGGGAAGGAAGCGGCCGTGGCCTTAATTAAGGTACAGCCCCAGCATTTGCCTGGTGTGAAAATGGGAAACCACGGAAAACCATTTTCAGGGCTGCCGATAGTGGGATTCGAACCTACTATCTCCCGGATGCAAGCTCACAGCCGCGCGCCTCTACGCGCACGGCCAACTCGCCCGGTAATTAAAGAGTGAATTGTGGAAGTTGGACTGCATTAACTTAGTTGGACCATTCAAATATACTACTCAGAATATTATTCTTGTCAACGTACGTAACATAGCGGACGTCAAGTTAAGTTGAGCTGCCTACCGTGTGTAATATTTAAACGATATCTACAGGAAGTGTTGTGTGGCAAATTTACTAATCTTTCTTGTAATAGTTTCAGCCTGAAATTCAAGAGGATAGTGATGAATATCATCATGGTTTTGTCACATACTACTATATGTGTTGGTGCTGAGATGGAAGCTTAAACCCATGTGACCAGCTGACAGGCAACAGGATGAGAGGAAGGCACCTATGACTATATTATTCCAGAGGACGACCAGTTATTCGACATCGTGAAGACGCCTTAAAGCTAAGTCGACACAATTGTCTAATATAATCTGTTTGGTAGAAGTGTAGTTACGTAGTAGTAATTAGTAAATGGTCTGGCAGTATATTTTAGTTATGTTGTAGTACTTTACCATATTATAAAGATAGTAGAAGATCTTCATATTTATTCTTGTCAGATAATAATGTGATATTGGAACGGGGTACACGGCTTATGTGTTATAGTGTGTCAGGTCGTGACAACTCTCGGAGTGTATCTTTCAACTTTATTATAGCCACGATTGGTGGGAATAATGTTAGAGCATTCGTTTATGTAGAATAGATGTTTCTGGGTGTACAGTCATCGTACAGAGATGAGATATAACCGTGCATGGTATTTATTGGGTGTATCATCGTAAAATATTGGAACTTAAAGTCTTAAAAGAGAAATGATTCCGTTATTTTGGATCAGAACCCGTGTAGATAATCCTGCGGAACAGGGATAGTTGAATCTAGATATGAGAACCGGTAGGTGGATTGAATCTTCGAGAATTATACACGCGTAGAACTTGTTATGTGATGTTAGATTGAGTTTGTGATATCCCGGGGTGGATCACAAATGTATAATTGTATAGTAGGAATCGTTATTGGAGATTTTGCTACGGTTAATGTCATAATTTAGTCTTCGAGAGAAGTGATTTTATAATGAATAAGCGAAGTAATTCTTCGAGAGTAGAATCACGCCATATAGTTATTGAGGCAAGTGATAGGTTGATAGTGGATTATGATAGATATTTGCGTGATTTAGGATATGGAACCTACGTATGTTTGAATTTGTGTACATTTTCGAAGAGGTAATCTTAATTAGATTTATTCCGAGTTTTCTATAATTCACGACTTTAATGTTCACGATAATTTACAATGGTTCTAGAACAAGATTTGGGACTTTGCCTGAACTCGAGATTTCCAGAATATTCGAGGATTTTCATCCAGGTCATCGGATTAAACTTTAGAAATTTCACGATACCTTCAGCTATGATAAACTTATACAATGACACTCCGACAATATGATCAAATTATTCAGTAATACTCTGACAATATGATCGTCTTTATGTAGCCACATGTGTAGATAATGTAAAATAGGGTGTAAATAGTAGTGTATTTTTGTATTATTGTATGGTTATGGTGTTTTGGAGTTGATTTTCTTTTGTCTCAGAAATTGTTACACGATGCGGATGATGTTAATGTCTTAGTTATTTGCATTTAGTAGTTGTGATATGGCATTGAAGAAATTGAATTTTGAGTTAGGCAGACCATTTTAAATGCGTATTGCATTTTCAGACTTCAGTAATTTATCTATTTAATTTTGTTAATCCAGTAAGCGACTGGTAATGGAACAGATTATTATTTCATTGAGCAGACTCAGTTTTAAACTGAAATTGAAGCATCAAATTATGTAATTGTAAAGAATCGTAAATTTTTGAATCGATAAGTGGAAACTTAATGTGGTTTTGAGCAAAAGTTAATTCAATTTTTTTTCTTTTAATATTTCAGAGCTGATCGTCTGAATCCAGAACTTTCAATAAACCAAACGGAATCTGTCTATCTGATCAAAATATTAAATGAATATGTAATTACGATTTGCTAGGACAAGATAGGGTATGAAATCATGTACCACCCCATTTGATTATTTCTTCTGTACTTCAAGAGATACATTATTAATTCGTTAACGATCATTCACATCATCACAAGTTAGGAGGATGACAATTTGAGAGTATTTTGTGATTAATAAACCATGCCATATATTAATTTTCTTCTGTATTTTATTTGTTATATGCCACAATTCAGTCATATTTCCTATGCATGCCACATCCTTCGATTTGTTATATGTGCGTCTAATTTATGAACTGAGCACACCTGAGGTGTCTCGGTGTTCTCCGACTGTAGCTTACGGTTGCAATATATCAAAAGATCGATTTTTTTGGTGGTACTGTTTGTTTGGTTCCAAGTCTCGGCACAATAAAATAAGAGAGAAAACACATAGGCCTAACACCGAAGTAAACGGAGATGGATGTTGATCTTAAAGTCCCTGTTACAGAGAAGTTTCTCCTTCTCTTGAATGCAGTCCTTGACTGTTCAGTCCAGGACCTAATTTTATCATAAATTATTTATTAATAGTATGGATACTTTTCATTAAATTTTTATTTCCACTATACCAAAAAGGTTGTGATTTTATATACTGTATGACCTTATGAAGTTTCATTATCCTACTAGAAATAATGTAGAAAGTATTCATATATTTGTCATAAGATGGTTAGTGTATGACTCCCCTTAAATTAGTTGAATACAATTATGTAGGGAATATCATGAAATTCTTGAAATACCTTTCATTGTTTTATGATATGTCATATTCTATTTGTATATTTTGAACAAAAGATAACAATTGAGGCGTTGACATGAGAAAGGGAGTAAGTAAGAAAGTATCCTAATTTCTATTTTTTCATGAAAATGTAGTAAACGCTTATGTCAGTGACGTGAAGAATGTAGCAAGTCATCTGGTAGATTTGCTTGTACGATTAACGCCGGATGGATCCTCTGTTAAGTCCACGAGGTTTGTACTGGAGGAGGTAGTACGTCAAACCGTGCCTCTGGTGGAATTAGGTATAACCTTTGCCATTTATTGACAGTCAACTCCGTGTAAACCTTGTTTATAGCTATATAGTTATATTTCAGTTGCAAGAATGCCTCCGCAACATATTCCATTCAAAATATCAAGTCGTTATTGCCAGCATCATGATATGACGTTTATACGAGTTCTGTGTTTATATAAATAGCTATTACCTGTGTCCAACAATGGTCACATAAGAAATTGCGAAAATAATCAGAGAAGCTAAATATTTTCAACCATTTCATGGAATCACGATGACGCCTGGAGAATTTTGTGACTTCGCTGTGGAAAGCAAGATATATTTAAATACTAAACACCTTAAGATTAATACTGTGAGCTGGATAATGAATTCAAGAGATGAACTTCCATCAGTCAAGACAAGGAAATCTTTCAAAGACAACCGTGGAAGGAGCACAATATCCTACCACGCGATCAACGACAAACAGTCCTTACAACCAATTGGAAGGAGACGAACCATCAGCGAACCGAAAGGAAATTACTTTCTTCGATAAAAAATACACTCGTGTTCGTAAAAACCAGAACCCCATCAAAGACTAGAGATAGGAAGTTCTAAATCACAGGACATGTGCATTAATACGTTCTGCAGAAATGATTAGCATTTGAACCATGTCGGCCCTCAGGTTCAAGGCCCACATCGATATCTCGGCGCACCACCACCGACTGGTAAAATGTTCCTGAGGCTCTTGTTGTCGCTATAAACCGAACGTAATTGGATCAGTGTGACATGAGCAGACGTGCAAGATGCCTCGAAGATGTACGACAGATACATATCGTCAAATGAGTGAGTTTGAAAGAGGGCATATTATTGGCATGAGAGAAAGTGATGCATCCATCCGGGAAATTGCTTTTCTTAGGCAGTGAAAGGGTGTGTACAGAATGGTTCACAGAAGGCCGTAGAACACGACGATATGGGTCTGGTCGCCTTATACGAATGGCATTGCAGGACACATGTGCGTCCTCCTCGGCTCGGGCTCACCAGTCCAATAGTGTAACACATCGTACACTATCAGGAGTGACAGTCCGTCGCCGTTTATTACGGTCTGGGTTACCGGCGCGTCGTCCAAATCTCCACTTACCTTTGACTAATGTGCATAAACATGCTATACCGCAATGGTGTGTGGAACGCCGTCGCAGGGGACGGGAATGGCAGCAGGTAGTGTTTTACGTCGAATCCAGGTTCTGTTTGTATGAAAATGATGGCCGCATTATGGTTCGCCGCAGACAGGGGAAGATTAGGTAAGATAGTTGAATTTTCCCTATGTGTTTTATAGAATAATTTGTGCTTGAAACATAATTAGCATAACATTGTGTGTTAAACTGATAAATGGTTAATTTTACATGATGTTTGTTCATCTGTTTTGCAATGATTGCAAGACAATTTCTTTCTTCTCCTCTAAAATTTACTTTTTATGACACTCTATTTCCCATGTCAGTGCCTCAATAAACTTCGTGATAAATGTGAATTAAGGAGGCAGTGATGTAATGCAGTAGCCCATCACATGGAAAGTTAATCACGTATGTGCAGTAATACGTTATTTACGTAACAACCACGGGAAGTTGCGTTACGAGTGAACTGCTTACTTTAGTTAATGTTGCGTATAATAGTTTATTTCGTATTATGAAATACTAAGATTTATTTTAAAATGTCCACTGTTAGCCCGCAAGGCAAACAACTCAGTGTTGAAAACATCCTAGTGATATGAACTATGAATTTTAGTTAAATCAAATATAATTAAGTACGAGAATGTATCATTTATTTATTCCTAAAAATTGCAATCCTTTCCTTAAACATCGTTATCTGCTCGATTGGATTAGCTTTTTGCCTTTTCCTTTTACCACTGCGAGTACTAATGTGAGTCACTGCAGATTTTCATTTAAGTTATAACTACACGCGATGTCGTTGTTTTTCCAAAAAATAAAAAACTACCTGAGGGTATTACCCAAGGAACACTACACAAAGAATTCTGTAAATAACTTAATTTGGCGAGGATTTGAATAATAAAGAAAACGAGCAGAGAAACAAGCGATATTAGGCTGTTTTTCCGGAACTGCATTCAGGCCGGAAGTGATTTAGAAAATAGTTTTGTTAGTTTGATAGAGCTATCGAAGATTCACAATCCGAAACGTTTTCGGACCCTTTAGTCCTTCAAATTTTGGCACAATTGGGGAAATTATTAATTTAACATTTGTCTTAGTATGGGGACTTCTATTTTGCTTGTTAAGAATTTTTTAACATTAAAAATAATTATCCGCTCGCCAGTGAGGGTAATGAAATGGCGTATGACTTTTAGTGCCGGGAGTGTCCGAGTACATATTCGGGTCGCTGGGTGCAGGTGTTTTGATTTGACACTCGTAGGCGACCTGCGCGTCGTTATGAGGATGCAATGATAATGAAGACGATACATTCACCCAGCCCTCGTGCCAGCGAAATTAACCATGGAGCCGGACACCAGCGAGGGTGACTATTATGTTTATGAATACATAACTTACAGTATATAATTACAATAATGAAAAACGTTTTTGGAGAAGTCATCGTAAGGATATCACAATTTCAGGTTTAAGTACAACTGTATAATTCGTAGATAATCTCTTATGATCTGTAATATTTTCTGTATGTATTAGGAAAGGGGAATTTTTAATATTTATGGATAGTGGCTGTGTTCTTAGGTAGGGTAGCTCTGGATTGAAATGGGATGCCTCTGACAACTCACTGATCAAGAGGAATATTATATTTGGCCGATAGATATGACAGACATGCAGTATAAATTAAGATCCTGAGCCCGTTGCAGGTTCCTCTGGAAGCGAATGGTAGGGTCTAACCCAAAATCAAATCCCACGGCACTTAACGCCCTTGAAAGGACTTTGACCTGCCCAGTGACCGCTGCTCAGCCCGAAGGCCTGCAGATTACGAGGGCCCGTGTGGTTAGCATGACGCACCCTCTCGGTCGTTACTCAGGGCTTTCGAGACCGTGGCCGCTATCTCACTATCAGATAGCTCCCCAATTCTCATTACGTAGGCTGATTGGACCTCGAACCAGCCCTCAGATCGAGAGAAAAATCCCTGACCTGGCCGGGAGTCGAACCCGGGGCTTCCGGGTGAGAGGCAGGCATGCTACCCCTACACCACTTTCTTATTCATAGTTATGATGTCAACTCTTCACATTGAATCGTGGTTGAGACGCAGTGAACTTCTTCCTGCACCTCCTACTCACGCTTCCTCAGGCCTTGAGCAATTGATGTCCTTACTATAAATCACTTATGCCAGGGAATTTTTTGCAGCATTCTACTATGGTCAATGCCCTCTATCCTTTGACGCTAACAAGATAAATCATTTCGTCATAACATTGAAGAACTAGCCATATTTGTCTTCCAGAATATTCAAGAATACAAATCAGTCACCGGTAAGAACCTGATAAGTTGAGTTATCTTGTAAATATTCTGAATGTTGTTAGTAAAAGTGGCAGCCAGATAAGTGAGTTTGCCTTGTATGTAGTATATTTTCTGTTGTTATTCTAGATGTGGATATTATTATTTTGTAAATGAATAATTGGCAGTGAATTTACACAGATGCCTTTGTTAAAACGCAAAATAGTTTTCATCGACGAAATCCAGCAAGGCTAGTAATTCCTTTTATTTCGGTTCTCTGATGGCTGGTCTCCTTCAAAGTGGTTATAACGAATGTATGTTGTCAGGCTTCGGAAGCCGGGACAATTCCCACCCTCGCCGCTGGATGGGGACTTCATTCGTTGCATTCATGACCCGGTCGAATGACTGGAAACAGGCTGTGGATTTTCATTTTCATATTTACCCACTCATAGAGTGTGATGTGTTCAAGGTGTCCAGTCTGTTTGCCATTTGACGTGTATTATTCAAGCACAAATTTCATGGTAAAACGCAAGATAGTTTTCATCGAATAAATCCAGAATGGCTAGTAAGTCCTTTTATTTCTGTTCTCTAATATCTGGTCTCCTTCCAAGTGGTTATAAGGACTGCGTGTTGTTGATCGCATGATAGCACCGCCCTCTTTCGTGAATATAGTGCTCCTCTTTCGTTCCTCTTTGAATGATTGCCTTGTCTTGCTTGAGTGATGGAAGTTCAGCACTTGAAATCCTTATGCAGCTCACAGGGATAATCTTAAGGTGTTGAGTATGTAAATATCTCTTGCTTTCCATGACGAAATCACAATAATCATGATTACATGAAATGGATGGAAATGTGTAGCGTCTATTATCATTTTTGCAGTTTCTTCTGGGATCATTGTTGGACACACGTATTAGCTATTTATAAAAGCAAAGAACTAGTATGAACGTCATGTCATGATTCTGGCAAAACTGACTTACTATTTTGAATGGAATATGTTTCCATGGCATTCAGGCATCTGCAATATAACTATGACGAACTATAACACATATAAATAAAGTTTACACGCAGTTAACTGTCAACAAATGGGAAGGCACTGGCTGAATTACTACTTCACCATTGCACACCTCATGGATTTAACACAGGTTCCACCTTGCGCCAATTGTAGAAGCAAATCTATTCTACCAGTTGTCTTGCTACCTTTTCCATGCCATTGGTATGAGCGTTTACTACTCTCTCCATGAGGAAAAAGGAAATTTCGTTTGCTTTTTTGGTTACTACCTTCCCCTAAATACATTTTAAATTTTGTGTGGCTATTTCTAGCCGGGTCCAGCCCTTGTAAGGCAGACCCTCCGATGAGGGTGGGCGACATCTGCTATGTGTAGGTAACTGCGTGTTATTGTGGTGGAGGATAGCGTTATGCGTGGTGTGTGAGTTGCGGGGATGTTGGGGACAGCTCAAACACCCAGCCCCCGATCCATTGTAATTAACCAATGAAGGATAAAATCCCCGACACGGCCGGGAATCGAACCCGGGACCCTCTGAACCGAAGGAAAGTACGCTGACCATTCAGCCAACGAGTCGGACACCTTTCCCCTGTCAACGCCTCAATTCAATAAGGTTATGTTACACACAATAAACCTCTTGTTGATTGTAGTGTATTGACTTATAAATACTCCTAAGAGAAAAAATCTTCCAACTTCCATTAAACTTTTAAGAAGAACTTTACATTATTGATACATAATGGAAATACTTTTTATACCAGAACATGTTTCGGTTCTATTGAACCATCGTTACTTGGCTGATAGTTGAATAGGCAAAATGCATTCTAAAATCTTACTAAAAATATTATACGTAAATGGATGTTTTTATGAATTATGAAAAATTAACGAGTACATTAAAAAACACCGTGACGATTTAACAAACCACTTGTTTTGTGTCAAAGTATTATACACACGTTTCATCGTTATACATTTTTGACGCGACATTTAGCGTCCAGTCCAGCGTGAACACTACCTGAGGGTGCAAATAGGACGCAGCCCACCCAGAGGGACCGAAAGACGTGAAAACTTCTACAGAATACAAATGCAAGGATTCAAGCTAGCGAAAGATTGTGTCGTATTTGACATTCCATAAAACTCCGTACTATGTTGAATTTCAGTACTAACAAGAGGAGTTCCCAGACCCTAGAGTGGATACCAAATCATTTCAACAACAGAGAATCAACAATCATTTTAATATAATAAGACTGTAACAAGATATCTCCACTTATATTCAAGTAACAATACAGTGTGTATTAAAATGAGCAATCATAACAACAGAATTTATAATCTTCGCGTCACAAAAACAATATTTTAAAATAATGAAATGCGAATTTAATACTTAGACGCATAACAAGTGTTTTTGTAAATTGTCGCACTGATTTTTAATGTACTCCTTACTTTTTCGTAACACATCACCCATTTATGTACCATTTTGAAGTTTTAAAATATTTCCTATCAGAAAGAGTACCATATTATAAAAAACTTAAAATGAAGCAATTTCCTCAATTGTGCCGAGTGTGGAAGGGCTAAAGGGCCCGGAACGGTTCCACATTTTGGGTCCTGTACAGGTCTATCAAATAAAAAAGAACAATTTCTTAAATCACTTCCGGCCTAAATGGAGTTCTGTAAACACTGCATAAAATGGCTTGTTTCTTTACTCCTTTTCTTTTTTAATTAAATCCTAGCCAAATAAACTAATTTATATAATTATTTCTGTAATGTGTTCCTTGGTTCAATACCCTACGGCGTTTTAGATTTTTTAAATGCCAGACTGAATGTAGTTATAAGGGCTTAAGTGAAACTCTGCATTGACTCACGTTAGCGCTCGTACGGGTGCTTAATTGAAACAATGCATTAACACCATTACCGCTCGTAGTGGTATAAAAAGGCAAACTGCTAGTCTAATCGATCTGATAACTATGATTAAGAAAATGATTGTAATTTTTACGAATAAATATTATATTTATTATAATTTATTTACCTAAAATTCGTAACTCATATCCCAGGATGCTTTCAGCATTGAGTCGCTTAACTGAATGGCTAAAACTTTGGATGTTTTAGTAATATTTTAGAATGTATTTTGTCAATTTAAGTATCAGCCGGTTGATAAAATATATGTATTTACGTTATGTATTGAAACGGGAATGTCACAGAGACATTCATTATCAAAGTATTTCTGGTGCATACGAGCGCAACTCGTAACAACGGCTCTAGGAGAGGTTTGAAAAGTAGTTGTGTTTACGGAAGGTACAAGAGTTCGTGTCAGTGTACGTAAACATTTTTAAGTGTCAAAGCTGGAAACTTTGAGCTCTAGTTTTTGTGAGATAAGAAGTGATATAATATCGTCGCTTCACCGGTAAAAGGTTGTAATCCACAAAGCTCTTCCTAACGATTATCCTCCTTAAGTCTGGCCACGCCTCCCAGCTACATATGGTTATGCAGTCCATCAGAACAAATGTTGTTGTGTTCATCTTCCTACGCCCGTCTGTAAAGGAAAATTAACCTTACTGTACCGTACTATACGAACGTATGCTTGCATTACGTATTTACGCACTCCTATTATATAATGCATGTTAGGTTCATTTTCCGTTACTCGTCGGCATAGGAAAACGAACACAACGGACATTGTTCTGATGGACTGCATATCCATATGTGGCTGGGAGGCGTGACCAGTCTTAAGGAGATTAATCGATAGGAAGAGCTTTGTGGATTACAACCTTTTACCGGTGAAGCGACGATATTTTGAGTCGTCAACAGCTAACAGACTTAACATTCTGAGAACGGGACTAAATTCTCCAAGCGAATGGTCATAAATTATTATCAACTTGCATAAACTGGCCGGAGTCGCCACAAAATAGTTTATCGTCGTGTTATTGTACATATTCAAAGATGTGATAGTTCAATTACAAACGAGGCCATTTGAATCAAGTCAGTCTTTCACAACGAACTGATTCATAATAATTCTTAAAGACTGTGCTGTTTATTTGTTGCACAGTGTTAATTTCTTTCCTTTGAACTATGCTGATCACGTTAGACTCATGCCTTTTATGTGCATAAGACTGTGCTTTAGTGACAGCATTTATTTCGTAAAAACTGTGCTTTAAAAACAGAATTTATTATCATGAGACTGTGCCTTAGTGAAAAAATGGAGTCGAGGTTTTTGAACTGTGTTCGCTAAGTAGGATTAGTGCCCTAGAACAGTGCGTCGAACGACAATCATTTCATTTGTGTTGAAAAGTGTTAATCTTCTTCTTTCATTATGAACTGTGATATTCTATTAACTTGAGCTACGTCGCTTAGTGCATCGACCGACAATCATTCCATTTATGTTGAACTGTATTAATCCTCTTCTTTAGTTAAGAACTGTGGAACTTGTCAGTTCTAAGAACTGTATTCAGTAGTAATTTTCAGTGAAGGTACTAATTCGCAAAATGTGCAGTGTAGTAAAGAGGTGTCGTGCCAGATCTCATTGACATTCTGTGCGACGCCTATAAACTTCTTTGCTCCCTCCATGGGATTGAAGTGGAATAAAATGCTAAATCAATTACCCCACATTGCACGTAATCGATCATCGGGCGTCTGACTCTCGGGTTCGATCCCGATCCTCATTGGACCTTCAAGACCTGCCAACTGCCGTGGGATAACGTGGTGCCATGGTGCTGAGAGAAGATTCATGGTGAGGGGAAGGAGTCCGGCAACGCGGGATATCGCCGACGCCGATGCCGAGAAAGAGCGTCACTCTCAACCACTGTTTGGACTTTCTCTAATCCATCCTTCACATCTGTAAAATGTGATATATTATTTCTTGTCTACCTTGAGTAAACTCAGACTTAAAATTCAAAAGAACTTATTCAAATACCGTTCTCTCTGTGGTTTCTAGCATAGACCACACAAGCTCTGGCGTCAACTCATGCTCTCCGATAAAGCTAGTGAACGGGTGGTCCTGTTACAGAGAAGGCTATAGTAAAGTGGCCCTCAAAGGCATAGGGATCGATTAACTAGGAACTAGATTGACTAGGACGCTGATTAACTAGGACCCAGATTAAGTAGGATCACGATTAACCAGGAAAACATTGATAAAATTGTTACCTTTATATTTGATCTCCATTCTCTAGAAACGGACTTTAAAAATAATAAATTATAGAAATTCGCGATTCTTTCCTTTGAACTATGCTGATCATGTTAGACTCATGCCTTTTATGTCTTTCTGACAGCATTTATTTCGTAAAAACTGTGCTTTAAAAACAGAATTTATCTTCATGTGCCTTAGTGACAAAATTGACTCGAGGTTTTTGAACTGTGTTCGCTAAGTAGGATTAGTGCACTAGAACAGTGCATCGAACGACAATAATTTCATTCTAAAGACAGTTCACAGTGACTTTTGTAAAATTAGGATTTGTTTCCAATGAAAGTAGCACAGAAGAGTGATTAACTTTAGAGTATAATGGCACAAGTGATGATTTATTTTTACAAGTGAACTTGTAAATTATTTTCATATAATTAGGCACTTAAAATTTAAAAGCACAATGATAGACTAGGAGCAAGACCAGTATTCAACATTTTGATTATGCACAGTGTAAATAATTGGTGATCGTACAAGTGTTTGATATGTTCTTGTGTTGGTAAATTTTGAACATTTAATGTTACCATTGAACGATAATGGTGATCTTGAAACTTATTTGGGTTGATTGTATTTTCTGATTTTTGTGAACAAAACAAAATCAATATGGATAATACATTAGCTGCTATTGAGGATTTTAAAATCAGTCTAAATGAATAAATTTCAGAATCTAACGCTAATTTAGGACGTAGGAATGCTGAATCAGATGCTTAGAAAGTCGTATTAATGCAACCAATACTAACTTAGAATATCAACTTAGAGAGTTCAATACTAATTTATAAATTCGTATCGCTGAATCAAATGAGGCCACTAATGTTAGTATAACTCAGATCATAGAATCTATTGAAGCAACCAATGTTAGTATCACACAATAAAATAAATCTGTTTTTAAAAAATTGGCAGAAGTAAACCGTAATTTAAAACGTATACTCAATAATGCAGGTACCGCATTTTAAAAACGGTTTGAAAATTCTAATAAAAAATAGATTCTAAGTTTACGGAAATTAGTGAAGGATTGACATGTTACTTAGAATCCATGAAAGAGGAACTAAAATCACAAGTAGCTGAGGACTTGAAAACTGCTTTTCCTACTTCCCAGGATGTTATCAAAGAAGTAAAAAATCTAAAAGGAGATATCGAGGAGTTCCATGAACAGTTGTCAGTTGCGCAAGTTATGATGGCTTCTATGAAAAGACAAAATCCATGAATCTGTCAAAATAATTTCGAGAAAGTAGGAAATGATATAATTTGTTAAAACTCAGCAATAAGAGGCTGATAAACGTTTAAAAACGCAATTAGATTATGCTCACACTCAGATTAGTCGCATAGGGCGCGATCTATCAGATGTTAAGGCAGATTTCGTGAAGGAAATAAAGGAAGTTGAGAATTCCACACAAGGAAAAGTTAGGGCATAATACTTGAACTTGAATCTCTTAACAACAAGATCTCACAAATAGAACAAGATGTCTTATCATTTGGTTTCCAAAATTTTATTGAAGAAACCCTCCACATTTTTACTGCTTTAAAGATAACTGAAGAAAAAGCGACCAAATTTTCAAGGAAGGAGGAGTACACGGCTAAAGAATTTCTCCTGATATCGAGAAATAGTTTCAGGAAAACCGTACCAAACCACATCGACAATTGCGCATGGCATTCAGATTATTAGAAGGAAGGGCGTTATTGTGGTATGCCGCATTTAAATTTAGTATTAGGACTTACCAAGAATTCAAGGAAGCCCTACTCAAGCGATTCTGGATCGCTGTAACTCATCATTTAATTGAACTCCAATTGTATTACCGAAAATACACTGACTGACAGTGACAATGCAACACCAAGGAGGAGTGGTTCGAAAGGGATGAAAGTTGGGGAAAAAACAGAGACGGTACGGACGAATAATTGATGTTTATTTCAAACCGATATGCAGGTTACACAATGCGCACGGCATCGACTCAGTAGGATGTAGGACCACCGCGAGCGGCGATGCACGCAGAAACACGTCGAGGTACAGAGTCAATAAGAGTGCGGATGGTGTCCTGAGGGATGGTTCTCCATTCTCTGTCAATCATTTGCCACACTTGGTCGTCCGTACGAGGCTGGGGCAGAGTTTGCAAACGGCGTCCAATGAGATCCCACACGTGTTCGATTGGTGAGAGATACGGAGAGTGCGCTGGCCACGGAAGCATCTGTACACCTCGTAGAGCCTGTTGGGAGATGCGAGAAGTGTGTGGGCGGGCATTATCCTGCTGAAACAGAGCATTGGGCAGCCCCTGAAGGTACGCTAGTGCCACCGGCCGCAGCACATGCTGCACATAGCGGTGGGCATTTAACGTGCCTTGAATACGCACTAGAGGTGACGTGGAATCATACGCAATAGCGCCCCAAACCATGATGCCGCGTTGTCTAGCGGTAGGGCGCTCCACAGTTACTGCAGGATTTGACCTTTCTCCACGCCGACGCCACACTCGTCTGCGGTGACTATCACTGACAGAACAGAAGTGTGACTCATCGGAGAACACGACGTTCCGCCATTCCCTCATCCAAGTCGCTCTAGCCCGGCACCATGCCAGGCGTGCACGTCTATGCTGTGGAGTCAATGGTAGTCTTCTGAGCGGACGCCGGGAGTGCAGGCCTCCTTCAACCAATCGACGGGAAATTGTTCTGGTCGATATTGGAACAGCCAGGGTGTCTTGCACATGCTGAAGAATGGCGGTTGACGTGGCGTGCGGGGCTGCCACCGCTTGGCGGCGGATGCGCCGATCCTCGCGTGCTGACGTCACTCGGGCTGCGCCTGGACCCCTCGCACGTGCCACATGTCCCTGCGCCAACCATCTTCGCCACAGGCACTGCACCGTGGACACATCCCTATGGGTATCGGCTGCGATTTGACGAAGCGACCAACCTGCCCTTCTCAGCCCGATCACCATACCCTTCGTAAAGTCGTCTGTCTGCTGGAAATGCCTCCGTTGACGGCGGACTGGCATTCTTCGCTATACACGTGTCCTGTGGCACACGACAACACGTTCTACAATGACTGTCGGCTGAGAAATCACGGTACGAAGTGGGCCATTCGCCAACGCCGTGTCCCATTTATCGTTCGCTACGTGCGCAGCACAGCGGCGCATTTCACATCATGAGCATACCTCAGTGACGTCAGTCTACCCTGCAATTGGCATAAAGTTCTGACCACTCCTTCTTGGTGTTGCATTTGCTCTGTCAGTCAGTGTACAATACTTCTATTCATTCCTCGCCGTATTCACATTTTCTAATATCCCAGCACAAGAAAATGCGGTTTTTCGGCCCTCCCTTACCGGAGCAAGAACACATTCAAGTGGTAACGCTTCAAATTCCAGCGAATGTTCAGGAAATCCTAGTAGCGCTGAACGTAGATGATAGTTGACGAATCAGAAGCCACGATGGCCGGACTACGGGTATCAAAGGGACTAGTTGAGTTAGCTTAAATCAGTGTCTGTGAGTATTCCCAGCTGGCACAGAGTGCGGGCCAGTTTTGGAAGATATCGGCCGGAGATCGTTACTCTGTTCGGCAGACTGCCGACCCTAGTTGTGTTTAAGGAAAGCACAAGTGTTCGCGTCTGTGGACGCACAAATTTATAATTGTCGAAGGTGGAAACCTCGACCTCTACTTTTTGCGAGATAAAAAGTGATAAAATATTTTGAGTCGTCAACAGCTGATAGACTTAACATTCTTGAGAACGGGACTAAATTCTCCAAGCGAATAATCACAAATTATTATCAACTTGCATAAACTGGCCGGACTCGCCACATAATAGTCTATCGTCGTGTTACTGTACATATTCGGAGAAGTGATAGTTCAGTTACAAACGAGACCATTTGACTCATGTCAGTCTTTCGAAACGAAGTATATCATAATAATTTCTAAAGACTGTGTTGTTTATTTGTTGGACTGTGTTAAATTATTTCCTTCGAACTATGCTGATCACGTTATAATCATAAGACTGTGCCTTAGTGACAGCATTTACTTCGAGAAAACCTTGCTTTAATAACAGAATTTATTTTCATGAGACTCTGCCTTAGTAACAGAATAGACTCGAGGTTTTTGAACTGTGTTCGCTAAGTAGGATTGGTGCACTAGAACAGTGCATCGAATGATAATCTTTTCATTTTCAGTATGTTGAACTGTGTTAATTTTCTTCTTCCGTTATGAACTGTGGATCTTGTAAATTCTACGAACTGCGCTGAGTAGTAATATTCAGTAAAGGTACTAATTCGCAAAGTGTGCAGTGTAGTAAAGAGGTGTCGTACCAGATCTCATTTACATTTTGTGCGATGCCCCTACAGGGTGAAGCGAAATTCGCGCACTCGGGCGTCGCAACGCGACTCCTCACATGCCAGCAATAATAAATGAATGTCACAAAAGTTCGTCCTGCGAGTATATCCTGCAGAAAAAGAACGTTGATGAATGACAATCTGGCAACACTGTAACCACATGTAGGGTAACTATCTCTGTCAGCACACACCTGTCGTGCTGTACAGTTGGTACAGTGGATAGAGTTTTGGGTTAGGTTCGATCCTGGGTTGAGGCGCTTTTTTATTTGATAATTTCCATCGGACATTACATACTGTAATACAGTAAGACACCGTTTCATAGGTCACATGTATCCTACATTTACAAAATTTAGTAACGCTGAACACGTTGTAACGCATCTAGTAGATGAAGTTGTGCGAATAAATTCACGCCCACGATGTAGAAAGGGCGTCTTTCAAAGCTGACCAATGAAAGCAAATGTTCGTGCATTTCTAGGATCGTAGTATGCAAGTGCAAATGGTTTCTAGAGGACCCGCTGCAATCGCTGTTGACGATTAAGATGCCAGATACCATACCACCTGGACTACATTTACGAAATAAAAAACATACGCTTCAAACCGGGATCGACCCCTCGACCTCCTGCTTGCTAACCCAAAGCTGTATCCACTGCACCAACTGTACAACACGACTAATATGTGCTGACAGAGGTAGTTACCCTACATGTGGTTACAGTGTTGTCAGATTGCCATTCTTCAACGTCCTTTTTCTGCCGGATATACTCGCAGGACGAACTTTTGTGAGAGATATTTTTTATTGCTGGCATGTGAGCAGTCGCACTGCGACGCCCGAGTGCGCGACCTTCGCTTCACCCTGTATACTTCTTTACTCCCTTCGTGGTTCCGAAGTGGTATTAAATACTAAATCAATAATCCCACATTGCACGTAATTGGTTTTCAATCGTCATACTCTCGGGTTCTATCCGTATCCTCTTTGGACCTTCACGACCTGGCAACTGCCGTCGGATAACGCGGTGCTGTGGTGAGGGTGAAAGAGTCCGGCAACGCGGGATATCGCCGACGACGATGCTGAAAGGCAGCGTTACTTCCAACCACTGTTTGGTCTTTCTCAAATCTATCCTTCACGTCTGTAAATATCAAAAGAAATTCAAATACTCTTCTCTCTGTGGTTCCTTGCATAGGCTGTACACGCCCTGGAGTCAACCCATTCTCTCCGATAAAGCTAAAATATGGGCTTTCCTGTTACAATGTCAAGTTGTTTTCAAAGTGTAATTCAAGGTGGAACAATATAATTTTTCTCTTAGAAATAAGGTTAAGTGAGTTTTTCTCTGTATAATTCTATTTATGTCTGTCTGTGTTTACGCAACTGTGAACCTGAGTTCAAACAACCAGAAGTACAGTGCGGAAAGTAATTGCAGTACCGTAAATTATGATTTTTCGTGCTCTTTTTGACTAGGATTGGAGGCTATTACGTCATTGTATGAAATAAAATAACTTTATTTCACACGGTCCTGCAAATGTTTTCTCTTCGAACGCAAAACTGCTTAGAAATCTGTGTCGGTGCGACGTAAAACAAATAGAAAAGAAGAAGATAAATGAGCAATGTCATCTCCGTACAGGGTACGAATGCCCTTCGAGGAGTGGAACTATCCTTAACCTGAGCCCTGAGCGGGGCAGAGTGGTTAGCTCTATGTCTGGCCGTCTACACTCAGAGGAATTAAAATTATACTCATTTCTTGTGTAGTCTGAGTGGACCTCAGGGTCAGGTGTACCTTCAGAAATGGAGCTCTTGATTCGGGCACGTGGACCCACGCCCTACCGGCTGAACTGTGCACCCCTCTATCTCCTACACAAGACAGCGCCTTTAAATAACATACATTCATACATACATTTTCATTATAAACTGTTATGACTTTCAGCGTTCAGTCTGCAAGCCTCTGTGAATTTACTTTACGCCGCCACAATCCTCCATTTGTAACAATCCTCGTTTAGTTCTACAACTTATTATTATTATTATTATTATTATTATTATTATTATTATTATTACATGCCTTCATTTGTGACGAAGTTAAGGCTCACGGCCCTCTTTTACACTTAACCACCTAATATTTTAAATAAACTTTACAAAACAGAATAATGAAATGAAAAATGAAAACCTACAACCTGTTTTCCAGTCAGTGACCGGGTCAGGGATGTAATGAATTAATCATATATAGGCTGTTATTACGATGGGGTCGCCACTCCAAAAGTGATATATTAATGAATGATAGATGCTACGAAATGAGAATGGAGAGTGTTGCTGGAATGAAAGATGACAGGGAAAACCGGAGTACCCGGAGAAAAACCTGTCCCGCCTCCGCTTTGTCCAGCACAAATATCACATGGAATGACCGGGATTTGAACCACGGTATCCAGTGGTGAGAGGCCGACGCGCTGCCGTCTGAGCCACGGAGGCTCCTAGAATAATGAAATAATAAAATAAAATAAAAGGAAAATCCTAACCTCATTCATTCTTCCATTCATACCGGCATTCATACAAGCTGATTATACATTAAATTGGTAATGTTGTCAAGACCGCTTAAAATAAGGTAAAGAGGTGCTATTCCTAACACTGACTGGAAGGGTATTCCTTAGCCTTGGACGAGACACTTATAACGTGCTCCTATTTTTCTATTATTCTACGTGATTCTACGTCTGCTACGGCTCTACATGCTGCTACTAACCTCTGTGTGTGTGCTCTCTTCGCCCGTCCAGCTGGTACTGTTCGCGCTGCTGCCCTCCCCCCTTTCCCCTCCCATCTTCTCGCTGCGCAATGTGTACCTTCTGCTCTCGTCTTTTCTGGACGTTTCCATCGTAATATAAAATAGGCCTGCTCTGGGCCCTATCGGCGAGTTGGACTTAAAAGACGATTTGTGTGGAGGGAGGACTTTCTTTTATTTGCATTAGCGGCTGGTCCGTGTGCAATGTTTTAAAATGTTGTTTGTTGTTCGTGATTGATGCTCAAGGACTGCTGGACGGGTGAGCGAACTTTAAATCTATATTCTCTTGCCATATTTATTCACTTCAAAACTGTTTCCCTTTTTTTCAAAATGCCATACTGGCTGTTAAAGACTGTTCATACTACCAAATATCACTAGTCAGAGCTGTAGCCATTGGTGTTTGTCATGGAACTACTCTACGGTTTTTTCCAAATTTCGTTTTCTACTGCGTATGAATCACAGTGATATGAACCATTCGATACTAAAAGGCTTGGTGAACAAACGCAAGAATAGGACTAACTGTATTGATATTAACGCCTAGTTTCTGTTCGAGTTCATGGTTTTATTAAAATTCATAGGTTCTATCCTTCCTAATCCCTGTTGCCAGCCCTTGGTTCTGTTTCCTTTCCTCGTCCTTTCTCTTTCCCCACGCTCCTGCCCTGGAGTCCCTTTTTTTCTTTTGCAATTTGTACAGTGGCCTTTATGCTTGTTTAAATATTTTACATTAATAGGTAATATCTGTTTAGCATTTGTAGGATATTCGTTTATGAAAATTATTGTAAAAATTCATCCCTTGTTTTGAGTCCAGCTGTCTTGGATAGGAAATTGTTTATTTAATGATTGTCCCATTTATTTCAAAATTCGAAGTATCTACCCTTGAAAATATTGTTACTCTCTTTAATTGATTGTTCATTTTCTTTGCCGTGTAAAAACCGTTTTGGTATATGTTGTAATACATTACTATTATGAAAATGCAGTTCCTTTTCTTTCCCTGATTACTGTCACACGTATTTCCACGCCCCTTTTTATCTGTACTTACCTCGGGTCCCTTTGGAAAATGGACACAGTAAAATGCTTCCTTGTGCGCTCTGCTAAGTCGCTTCACTTTGAATCTGAAATCTGAGTACTTGTTTTGGGCGATATACACATAGATTTTGTGGAGAACTGCAATCCTTTTTTAGTGGCATGCCATACTTTGATGGACTGCTATTTGTTTATGTTACCACGTTAGTCGGACTAGTGTCCAAGTTCATAACTTGGTTGTATTCTCCAATGATCCCTGATTATTTGTGAGTGCACTACAATTTTGGCTGTATTTCATGGTTTTCATATATTGGTTTATTGATTTGCCATCTCCGTACTGCTATATTTCTATCATTCTCAGTGTACATGCATACACCCATACAGACGTGACACACTACATGAGACGTTACACACTAAAAAGGAGTGGTTAAATGATGATGAGTGATGCACAGGAATGGAGAGTGTATGAATAGATCGTGTGTTATGTTCATGAGAGGAGGAGAGTAAATTAAATTTTGAGTATAAATACTGGGGTTTAGATTCATTCAACAGTCGAAATACGAGATATGTGAAGATTTCGTAGTTTATCGATTTTTAAGCAGGAGAGAATTTCATAATAGGGGGAGATATGACTTGAAAATGTAATTAAAATATATAACTAATGCATGAGTTCATTGCCCTCCGTAGTTTCAATGTTTGTTCCCTGGTGGCATCTATCATTAAAATTTCACAATAATTAAGTATGGTGTATATTTTCATGCTTGGTGGAAGAATTGACTGGTGAGTTTCGAGAGAGTGAAATGACGAGTGAATTTTCCTACAGATGCTGGTTATATGCTCACTCCAGTCTAGTGTGTCACTTACGAAAATCCCAAGATTTTTTACCGACTTCTGAAATGGTATTGCTACAACACAAAGCAAAAGTGAAGGCAATAACTTATATTTTAGGATATTTATCTGCCTTTGTTGCCCTTTTATAATAGCTTATGCCTTCATAGGAATCATTAATAAACTGTTCTTATTAGAATAGGAGATAATCAGATTTAAAATAGAATTCATCTGATGAATTCCAAACTCAGTATCAACAGCTTTACAGTGGTAATATATTTCTTACCTACTGACATCAACTAAGTCTATACTCATTGCACCTATTTTCAAGTTTCAAGATATTAGACTGCAGGCTTTTGACCCAATCTGCCATTAAGACCAAGTCATCAGCATAGGCCAGACTGCTTTTTTCCAACTGACTGAATCCCTTCCTGCCACTTTATACCTTTAAGTAGATGATCCATGTAAACTATGAACAATAAAGGCGAAAGATTACAGACTTGTCTAAGTCTTGCAAGTACCTTGAACCCATATTTAAACAAACGTTTAAAGCATATGCTTAACGTTTGGTCGTTTAATTGTAAGAAGAAACGAAGGCCTATTCTGCGCGTGATGTTTTAATTAAAATATTTTTGTAATTATTTCTGAAAATAAATACCTATAATTACTTGCTTTCTTCTGTATTGTTTCCGTTTACAAACTTCAGTGGTTAATCATAATGTCGTTGCGTGTTATCTCTATCGGTGTCACAGTGTTTGGATCATTTGTACAAATTGATTCCATGTGGATGCTCGCTCTGCTCTGGGTCACGCTGCAACTTAATGTGTTATCGCTGAGCAGAGAAACATAAAACTTGTACTAGTGGACGGTCCGATGGCTCAAACAAGTGAAACAAAGGCTCAGTCTAGTGTGGAACAAGATATACACGAAACGGGTGCAATGCAAGCCTTTTGTTACAGTCCACTATTTCGTTATGCGGCGAGCTGCGGAAACCTGCTCGCTAGTGGAGTAGCCTCACAAACGCAAACTTGATATGACATTCGTCAGAGTAATACACTCGTAATCCAAGGGAAAATTCTACTGCTTGTGTCTAAATATGAAAATGCGTTATACCTACGAAACATTTGTGTAACTTGAAATATTGTATTGATCACGTTACCAAATCTTATGTTGACCCAGGGTGGCTATGCCTCGAAATAGACGCATACTACATATCCTGTCTAATCTTAATGTACACTTCACAGCCTACCTTTAAGAAGTACTTCATAGACTTTCAGAACGCTATGAGAAGAATATGAGAGCGTTCAAGACGACATTATTTGGTAATACCTACAAAATATAGAACTCCTTCAAGGTTGTGGCTAGCCGTGAGTGGAACCTTATACATCAAGTTGGTAGACGGATGTGAAACCACGGAAAGAAGCGTGCTCAGAATATCTCCATCGGATAAGGTTGTAGAAAGGTAGCAGTTCTTTTTTTTTTTCAGAACCTATTTGAAATTTTGTTTGTGCCGTCTGAGGAGCAAGGTGTTTGCGATTCAGCTGTGTTGTTATCGATGTTTGTCGCTTGTGGTGTTCTTCATGGAGGGTCTGGCTGCTGCTTGCTTCTCGGTAGCTTGAGCTGTTCTGTTGGCCCAGTAATCCTTCATTTTGTTGCTGAACTCTATCTTGCGTTCCTCGGAACGTTTTCCGGTCTTATTGTAGTTCACTTCTGTAATGGATGTTAGGAAGGGTCTAGTTTTAATAGTAGATTATTATTTTTATTATTATTATTATTATTATTATTATTATTATTATTATTATTATTATTATTATTATTATTATTATTATTATTATTATTATTGTTGTTGTTCCGAGGATTCCGTGGAGCAGAAAGAGGTGAAAGAATGTGCTGGGTGGAATGGGTCCATCTACTATATCAAAGAGTAAATTAAACCTTAAAAATAAAAGTTGTTCCTTTTCAAAAAACAATTTTGACAACTTTTCACTCAGTGAAATAACAATGACAAATTTGGATATTAAGATAGAGAACCACAGAATAGGGAATTTAACAATGTTCGGCTTCTAGCAGCACGTTCAGAAATTTACAATTTCTCAAAAGTGGTATTATTTAGACAAGGGCAGAAATCACCTTAATTCAAGAGCACTTTGCTCCAAAGGTTACTATTCTACAGCCTTCCAGAGGCACCCCTCACTGTTACAGGAAATTCACAATCTCACAAAAGAGCTTACATGCTCGCCCCTGTAACCAACTTCTTCCAGCCCCCTTAAGGCAACATTACACAAAACCTTACAATCTCTGGGCTTTCTAGGCACAAATTACAATTTAAAATTTTTACACAGGGGCATCAATTACCCAAACTACTGGGCTTTTGTGGAAAGAAGAACAGCTTGGATTACTGGCCCGAACACAAAATGAATGGAGGCGTACACTTGCACCCCCAGAAAACTGAAACCCTAATTGGGCTCTCGGCCTGATGATGCAGAGGCTAATCCCAAGCTACTGAGGTGTCTAGAATGGGGATTAATTCAACACTTTACAGAAAATAGAAACGGTTACAAAATCATAGTCACCTTAAATTAAATTGAAGGGGAACTCAAGAGGGTAACGCACTCTCTATCCCCGAATTACACTTTTAAGACTTCATGGAATTTTACATTAGCCGCAAGAAAATTTACATTTTAGGAAAAGGTGGTTACATAGTTATAAATTTCAAACTTCCCCTCGTATAAGTCCGCGGAAAATAGAAAAATAAGACTGGTGGTCATTACCTTGGCTGATGGACTGCTTGGCGAAGAATGAGGCGCCCCGCCTCCTGTCTTAACACACACACTCTCAGAAAAAGACAAGGTAGCCGGAAAGGCCGCAGCTTATATACGCGAGGGGACGGTTAGAGAGAGTTCTGGACTAAATCCGTACCCGCCCTCTCATTTTTATTGGTTGAATCAAAGTTAAACCGAAAACCTACAAAAAGCATGTGATAGGCTGAAAATTAATACAAAATTTTCTAATTGGCCAAATTCAAAAGCTGGCAGGATGAGAAGGAAGGGTTGCCAACCCACAAATAAATTAACATTGATTTAGTTTTGAAAATTTAGAAACACAAAACTTCTTTAAATCACAAGTTCTTCCACCTTGCACCAGATTGCATGACCTCAGTTATGGTAAGGACATCTATGGGGAAAATTTCAGACTACTTGCTCTACACCAAACCGAAACAAGAAATCCAGACAGTTCAGGAAACTTAGAAATGACAAACTTCTCAGTTATTCAGTAGTGACATCTTCTGATTAATGTCCCAACTTCAAGCAGCAGTTGTTTCACGTTTTGTATGAGAGATAGCGTTCTTCAAGGCGCTTCTTTTAAATGTGCCGGGTTGAGGTGTACCTCCCGGTTCAATTATTATTATTATTATTATTATTATTATTATTATTATTATTATTATTATTATTATTATTTCTTCGATTCTGGCATACTTCGGATCACGAGAAACAACTGACTTGCTGGTTAGTCCTGTTTAGTTCTCCCAGAACTTCTTGGCCATTTCGCTGTGGTTCATCTTTCTCTCCTCTGACGACATGTCCTTGAACGTCTCAGTTTGTTTTTTCTCGAACGCCTTCAATTTATCTATTTTAGGTGGAAACATTTCTCTATTAAAGATTTCTTTTGGATTGATGTCAACTTCCTCCTGGTATTTTCTTGTTTCTTCTACCCATTTAGTAGTTGATTTTAATTTGGTGATATAGTTAAAGATTTCCTTTGTTAGTCGACTCCCGTTCATTCTTGTGTGCTACCCGTAAAACGTCAGGCTCCTCTTACAGTATGTATGGTATTTGCGATCATCTCTGTCTGTCTGTATAGATCTTCATTTCTCTTATTCCTCCGCGCACCATCCTTTTATTTCGGATCCTAAGATATTTCTCAAGATTTTCTTTCTTTCTTCCCTAGCTCATCCATTTCGCCCTTCTTTTCACTATCAGACATTCTGAACTGTAAACCGTGGTTTAGTTTTTGATCCTTGCACTGTAAGACATCCTTCCTTTATTGTATCTAGCCTGAGCTAATCTATAGGCTAACTCCATTTTCCTGGCCCTTCCCTAATTGGTGTCCGTATATTTGTGGTCAAGGACATTTGCATTCTTCACAAAATCACGGGCATTTGCTGTCAGTAAGATAAACTTGTGCCCACTCACAGAAATTCCCCAGTTGTCACAGGACATTTTCGGTCACTGCAGCAGGGGGTGGGCTTCATTAATTTAATCTCGGGGTATCCCCGCTAGCCTGCCTGAGCACCTGCTCGCTCCTTGCAGGTCAACATGTGTCTCTCGCGGGCATTATTTAGAGTTTGATACCTTCAGCCACAAACACAATTTTATACCGAAACTTCCTGGTGTGAGTACTGCTTTTACTATAGTGTGCTGTAATAGATTTGACCGCCACAAATAAGGCAAATGGTTATATTAGAACATTAGAACATTTATTGAACATAACAGGCGACTTCGCCCCTATACATGTTCACATACAGAGTAAAATAAAAAAATAGAGAATAATAAAGTGAAGCAATACAAATTTAGCTGTCTGCTGCTACCGTCCGACCGTGTCATCCCCCTGGTGAGAAGAAGGCCGCCTTCCCCATGATGACACGGCCGGCCCTAACTGTGGGGCCCTAAGGAGAACCCCAACCATCCTACCAGATGACAGTGTGTTTCCTCACCCTTCCATTACGACGGTCCACATCTAACTGGATCCTCTCTCCTCCCCTATCCAACCTATCGTATTCTTCCCTTCCTTGACTTATTTGGAGTGGGCCTTACCCACCCCGTCTTTCTCACGTGCCCATCCTCTCTTACTCCCCCCTAATATGCATGAATGGTTAGATAAAGCACCTGCCCTAATATAATAATAATAATAATAATAATAATAATAATAATAATAATAATAATAATAATAATAATAACAATAATAATAATAATGGAGAACACATATTACAAAAAAGGGTAAGGAAAGAAATTGCCGTATCCCCTGGGCATGCCATGAGGTTCGTTGGATACTCCGGAAACGTAAAACCCCCAAATAGAGTCACCACAGTAGTCACCCTCAGAACCTCGTGCCATGCCCCCCATTCCGTTGAATTAAAACCCCAGAATCAAGAGAGAAATAATGATAAATATAATAATAAGAGTAATATATATCTGATAGTATTATTCCTAGCAGTCATTAGCTGTAGCAGTCACTTACTCAATGTTCAAGCATGCTCATCAAGTGTCCTTATTGCGCTCTGCACTTGCGTCACATTATTGTTCCTGACCTACACCTAATCAATACTCCAAACAACAACACTCAGCATTTCAGCACTTGCATTCAAACCAACTCTAACACAAACAGAAAGACCTTGCCTTCATGCAATCCCATATCATTACCCAACTCCACATACTTAACTAAGTACTTGACTCCTATATTCTCTAACCCATTAGAATTTTATCATACTATCCCATTCCCTTATATACACACCCTTCTCATATACATACATAACTATTCCACCCCCCTACCCCCTTGTCCACCCTCTAACTCACCCTCCTTCATTTTACTCTCGCAGGCCTTTTTTGCCGCACATAAATACCTGTTCAATTCACCCACTTTTTCCCACTGCTTGAAAATCCATCTAAAGATTGCTTTCTCATCCCCTCTCCCCAATATTTTCCGATGCTCGGCACCCAATAATCCATGTCTTATCTCCCTCGTATCCTCACAATCTCTTAGCAAATGAAATTCATCATTCACAGCTCCACAAAGTTTACACCTTGTCTTATCCCTCCCCTGCAACCACCCTGTATTCCTTTGCAATCCTAACAGCCACCATATCATCCCATATCGTTTTGACCTATCAACGTATCTAATATTCAACCCTGCTATCTCCTCTATTTTCGTCAAAACATTCAGCGAGTTTCTCAGTCTGCTTTCCCCCAATAATTCTGCCTATGGATATCTCTAATTCTCCTTTCAAGTATCTTCATCCCTCTCACTTCTGTCTGCGACCAGACCTCCCCCATAGGTGTCCTAATCCTATCGTCTCCAAATATCCCTTTATTTTTTCTAGCCATCCACCCCTATACATGCTCTTACATTGCTGTTCATACGCCGCAAATGGTTATATGTACAAAAGTATAGGGAAATTCAACATGAAATCGTCACCTGGGTGTGTGAAGAAGAAGAACAAGTAATGTTTTCTTTTTGGTAACGTAAAAGTCTGTGGATGATAAATAAATAGGTATATTATATTCTATTTCCTATCATTCCTCTCGTGGTACACTATTGTCCTCTTTCGACCCCTGCGGTACGATGTTTGCCAAGCCCAGGCAATCTTACATTTTCACTTCCTTCATGGGCTTTCTCTCCCTTTTCCCTAAAAGAGAGTCGAACCAATTTGGCTTTTTTCTGGTTAATTTTAATGGAAGATGGTGGCACCATTCTACTTTCTCACAAAAACAGTAATCACCACCCTCACGAAGAGGTCCCTTGGCTACCACGCAGATATACCAGCTCGTATATTTGATATCTAAACTCTATACACCACAAAGTATATTTTTATATACAAACATCAGAAGCTAATTCAAAAGATTAGCTTCCTATTTATTTATCATCGATTAATATTAAAGGTAGGCAAGGTAAAATACGCTATTTTATTCCGCACCAGTCCTTCAGTTTATAAAATCAAAAGTTAATCCATCGTTCATTTATTTATTTATTTATTTATTTATTTATTTATTTATTTATTTATGTATTTATTTATTTCTGGTAGTCTAACGTCACGCTAACATATATTTTGGAGAAAATGGGATGGGAAAGAATTAGAAATGCCGAGCTCAGTGACTCCCACGGTTGAGGCGCTGGCCTTCTGGCCCTAACTTTACAAGTTCTATCCTTTCAACCCACGCTCCCAAGTTGTGAGCCCCTTGGGCCCCATTTTGTCGCATCTTACGAGAGGCAGTGGATATCGTGGATGTATTCTTCTTCTACGTCCCCCACTCACAGGGGGTGACCTCCAAACTCGAGTACATACAATAATTTGGTCGGCAGTAAATTATAAGTTTTAAAATGCTGATTGCCATCACACTTTATCCAGGCTTTGGACTGGCATAATGATTGTATTAAAATCGTCTTGGCGTGTTTAAAATCAGCTGTAACTAACCTCCGTCAATTATTTTTGTCGGCTTAAAGTACAGTAACCGTCATTATCATTTTGTTCCTTTGTACATACCTATTTACATTAGGACTACCTGAAACAGAAAGAAGACTACTCTAGGATTTTTTGTAAGAAATTGCCTTTACGCAGGAACTGATGTGGCTGGTTTGTTTATTTGTTTAAGTGTTCTTTTAATCCTGTCATCTTTCTTCACATATTTCGTCTTCCTCCTCTTACCTTCAAGATTGAGCTCCAGTTTCAGGTACATGCAGTCCGTCCCTTCTGCTTCCTTCTTTAAACAAACCATCAAATCGTCGAATCGAGGATGTGGATTTCCAACCAAAAAGTTGATCTTCTGATGGGTCAAACAGTGACAAATTCGTAGCTCTTGTTATACTGATCAGCCAACTCCTGCACGTAAATCTGTGATAGTTGAGTCGCTTCTCCTCTTCCTCCCTTTTTTGCCTCTTGAATATGCTTTTTCACTGTGAAGGCCGCTTCTTCATGTGGTACACACTGATGAACGACGGTATGAATTATTTCTTCGCCTCTTGTCCTCAGTCGTCCTTTATATTTGTTCTTCTCCTTCAGACACACCCAGATGACGATACCAGGTCGAGTCTCCCTATACTTTTTGTACATTTATCCTTCGTAAAGTGCACAACGATGTCCTTGATTAGTAACTGTCAACTCCATTACAGCATACAATAGTAAATACAGTACTCACACCAGGAAGTTTCGGTATAGAACGGTGTTTGTGACTGAAGATATCAATTTCTAAATCATGCCCGCGTGAAAAAATGTTGATCTGCAAGAAGTGAGCAGGTGCTCAGGCAGGATAGCGGGGATACCCCGAGATTAAGGTAATGTGGCCCATCACCTGCTGCAGTGACCGCAAATGTCCTGTGACAACTGGGGAATTTGTGTGAGTGGGCACAAGTTTATCTCCTTGACCGCAATTGTCCGGCAACGCCCTAATTTGCTTCTTTATCAAGCCCATGCTCCTGGATCCATTCACCAAGGTATTTAAATTTATATAACCTCTTGACTTTCCTATACTTTATTTACAGATGCTTTACTTCATTATGTTTGTATTCTATGTACTTTGTCTTTTTATATGAGTTTCGGAGTCGTAGTTTCTCTCGATTTCATATTTTCCAAGCATTATTTGAGCTTCTTTATCTCTTGATAATAAAGCCATGTCATCAGCGAATGTTAAGCAATTCATTTTCACATTTTGCTTCTATCTACCTAAATAGGTTCCTTCTATCCCTTCATCATTTATGGTTTTCTCCAAGTTCTCAATACTTTTCTCCGAGCCAAAATTGAACGAAATCGGTGATAATCTGTCATCATGCCTGACTCCTGTCTTAATCTCAAAGGAATCTGAGATTTACTCATGAATTTTATCATTGGAGATGGTTTTCGTTAGTGTTTGAGTTATAGTAGCCCTTTATCATCAGTTCCAAATTCTTCCAATACATTGATTAGTGTCTGCCAGTCGATGGTGAAATAAGCTTTTTTGAAGTCTACAAAGACAATCATCGCATTTCTCTCTCGTATAACTCGAATTCTCAAGACACATTCCATACAGGATCGTTCCTTTCTTAAGCCCCCTTGATATTCACCTATTTGAGGATCTACCTGTTCTTCTACTATGTTTAGAGGCAACTTGTACACTACTTTGCAAGAAATAGGTTAACGAAATTCCTGGTTAGTAATTAAGGTCGGTGCGGTCTTCTTTTTTATGGAGTGGGTGTATAAGAACGCATTTCTAATCCTTAGGGATTTTTCCACTTTCTCAGATATCGCAAATTAAACGGTGTAAGTTTTTTGTTGCCGTATCTCCTCCAATTTTTTACATTTCCGCTACCATCTCATCTCCCGGCGCTTTATTGTTTTTGAGATCATTTCAAATTTTTCTTAATGTCCATGAGACTCGGTGGTTTTTAATGTGAATTTATCTGCGTTGGCTTCTCGAAATTCATCCTTTCCAGTGGTTCCTGGCAGTTTAAAAGCTTTTCGAAAAAATTCGGCCGATTGGTGGCAATTCTCTATGTTACTCAATTGCTAATGTACCATCCTCTTTTTTAAAACAGAAACTTAGAGGTTGGTATTATTGTAGTTCTTCCTTAAAAGTTATGTAGAATTCTCTAGTATTAATTTTCTTGAAGTTGTCTTCCCCATTTTCTAACCAGTTTTTATCATATTGTCGCTTTTATCTTCTGTTGTTGTTTCCTGAAGACATCCCAATAGTCCGTCGTTTGATTGGAGTACCGTCTCTTTCTTGTTTTTGGCCTCTCTTCAAGTTCGTCATCATATATCATATTCCATCATCTGCGATTACTTTCTCTTCGGCCCAAGTTTTCGTTAATGATTCTCTGATTTCTCCCCAAGTCTTCATCTTCAACTTTGTTAAATTTTCTTCCTATAAAATTTTGTGTCATTCGAAAATTTCAGCTCCATACTTGGCTTCTAATTATCTCCCTTTTGATGTCTATTTGGTTGAAATTTTACCATAATTTCCGATAGGAAATGATCAGTTTCAATATTAATACTTTTACTTCCCTGACATTCATAGTCACCTGCCTGTTTCTGGTTTTAAATGCAATGTGGTCAATTTGAAATTCGCCTAACATCGGATTGGGGGATATCCAAGTTTTCTCCCTTTTGGGAGGGATTTGAAATGTGTAGACGTGAGTTTTAGATTAAAATGTTTACAAAAATCAATTAATCCTTCTCCGTTTCTATTTGTTCTGTTATGTGCAGGATATTTTCCAAGAATCCTTTTTGTATTTCCTTTCTCTCCCTATCTGGGCGTTGAAATCACCAACCAGAATGTTAATATTTCTGTGGGGATATCTTGTTTATCGGGTATTTCCCAAAAATCATCTACTTTTTCTTTGTTTCTTTTCCTTGTCTTGCTTTATGGGAGCATGAGCATTAATAATTGTGTAGGTTTTATTTCCGGATCTCAATGGTATTAATGAGATTCTCTCTGATGGTGAGCTACAGTTTGCCATTGAATCCATTATAGTTTTCTTGATCACGAAAACTGTCGCTAAAATCGTGTTTGCCCTTACATATTCTAAAACCATCAGACTCCAATTTCTCTTCGTCCAGATGTCTTGTTTCTCGCAATGCAAGAATGAATTTCCAACCTTTTCGTTAATTGTTTCAGTTTTCCTCTTTGACGGAGTGTATTGATGTTTAATATTCCAAGAAGATGTTTTCGTTTAGGAATTATTTTTTGTGGTGAGGTTCCAGGAAGCTACAACTCTTCCTGACATGACTTTCCGCGCTCTCCAGACTCCAAATGCTTAGTTTCACCACGTTTGGTGTTGAGCGATTTCCATTTCCGGCTGCCCCTGGGGTATTTTTCACCCATGACGTACCCATCATGTTAATTGCTGAAGTCATTGAGGAGACAGGAGAACCTGTTTTGGAATATAGAACTGAGGTTGTAAGCCCCAGAGCCCTCTTCTCTCGGGGTAGGTCACCAAGCCTTTGAGAATCCATTCTTTAACCAAAAGGCAGTGATCTAATTAATCAGGCTTAGTTGAGAAGGGCTGCCAGGTCCGCCGTACTGATGGTCATCACCTCCGCATTTACTGTCGTTGAGGTTTGCATAGGAAATATTGTGGTAATATATAGAAAGAAGGTTCTGAATAATGGGACACAGGTGAATGCAGATGAAAGCAATACAAAACCATTACGTCCATTATACTGACAGCTTCATGGTTTCCATGTCATTCATGGTAAAATAACAAGATGGCTGACACGTAGAGTAAGGTTACTAAACAAATACGCCGACTGCCTCTCTACGTAGTGTTATCTATGGACTGAATTGTAGGCAAAACAAAACGACTGACACTTGGGGCACAAAGGATACATAATATTTCTGCAAAAATTCATCATTAAATGATCTCGGATTCGCTAGAAAACACTACACACTTAATAAACCTTATACTGCCACAAACACTGCCAGGAAATCATAAACTAAGTACAGTTCCTTATAACAGATGGATATTTGCGGCAACAAACTTATACACGTCCATGTACCACCATCTATACCTTTATTATTATTATTATTATTATTATTATTATTATTATTATTATTATTATTATTATTATTATTATTATTATTGGATATATTGTGATATGGTGACCATAATCAATGGACCTATAATTTTAGGAGGAATCAGAACCACAATGTTAGTAATTTTCATTTCGGATACACCATATGAATTTACCAGGCTTTGAGACTTGAAAGGCAACCAATAAAAATGCAATTCGAATATCATGCCCCGTTTATTATTATTATTATTATTATTATTATTATTATTATTATTATTAATATTATTGTTATGAAGTTTACAAACTTTGCAATTCAGATCACTCTACAACTTCTTTTTCTGGAGTTTCATCTGTCTCCATTACTCTTTCATACGTTCATTCGCCTGCTGTCTTTGCCCTTCCCTTCAAACTCTTCCAGTATTAGTAATTCATTCTATTTGAAGCTATTACAAATGTTGTACCCTGATCTGATATCTACCCCTTTCTCACATTTGGACCTCCGGAGTCTTTGGTCTCTCAAGGTAATCCCGAGTTTCTTTGATTTCTGCCGAATTGATTTTCGTTTTTAGAGGTTGTCGATCATCTGTTTTGTTACGCTGTTCTTCCCAGTTCTACACAGGTGTCCGAGAAATGTCAGCCTCCTCTTCCACATGGTCTCCGAAATCCTCTCCACGTTCTGGTAGCGTCGCTTTGGCTCCGACGTTTCTAATTCCCTTCGGTCTTAACTACGGCTATGTGTTATCGGAGAACTCAACTTTCCAGAACGTTCACTTTCTCTAGCTTTTATTCGTATGGTATTCGCTTGTGTAGTATAGGCATTCGGCTTTGACCACTGTGTTGAAGTTTGTTAATTTGGCGATGCACGGTATGCGTTAATTATTGCAGGCGTTTCGTGTTAGCCCGTATGCTCTTTCCATTGCTGGGAACCGCTCGTCCAGCCGAGCGTTTCTCTATCCCATTCTCTTGTATGGTCTCACCGGGCTAATTGGACTTCTTTACCCTCTTAGTCCATCTTACCTTTCTTTCAAGGAATTTAGTTCCATGTTTGTTATTCGTTATGAATGTTATCTTTACCGTCAAGACTGTGAATTCCGTCCAGCTTTCGGCCTTTCCTAGAAGGTTGATTTCAATGATCCCTTCCTTCGGGCTTTCCGAGATTATAGCAAAGTCGTCGCAGAGTCCAGGCTTTTGCCTTTAATGCCTCTCGATTTTTCCTTAGCCAATCGGGGCTACCCCTTCAATGTCAAATTCTGAGTTTCGAGATATCACGATTTTTTATGGGACGCAGTTTAATAAGAATGATGTAAGTTTGTCACCTTGTATCACGCCTGTCATGATTTCAAACGATCAGGATAGTTCTGCCATGAACTTTACCTTGGAGGTTGTTTGCCTGTTAGTATCTCCATCATTATGTTGTCCAACTTACTTTTGACCACGAATTCCCTGATGATCGTATCCAAGGTCTCTCAGTACACAGATTCGAAGGGTTCTTTTAAGTCTGTGGAAGAAACCACGAATTTCTGGGCGTTCAGAATTTTGCGGCGAATATTATCTTCAAACTGAAGATCTTATCTGTCCAGGAATGACCTTCCGGAACAGTCCTTGGTATCTCCTGAATTGTTCATACAGGGTCTCCGAAAAGCCTCAGAACTTATCCATTTTCTGCAGGTTATCTTGTTCGTTGTCTTGTTTGATGGGAACGTGGTAGTTAATGAAAGTGTACTTCCTGTTCTTTTACTTCATTATCGGTTGGATCAGTCTTTCACATTGTGATATGTGACATTGTTCTCTAACGTCTTTCTAATGTAGAAGGAGAAACAGGTTAGCCGTCATTTTATCCGCCAACATTCCTTTGAGTGTTGTGTGTCTATGAAGTTCGCCTAGATATCTGATCTCTTTTATTGCCAAAATCTGGATTTGGCGTTTTTCCAAGAGCGTTTGAGTTTCTACCTGTTTTACGATTCTGAGCAATGAGTTAACGTTTACCGTCCCGATCAGGTATTTGCCCTAGAATTTAAGTTTGGTAAGTGATTCAAGACGCTTCGACTCGTCTTTGGAACAGATGGCGTGACTCACCAGAATTCTAGGTCCGCATTCATTGCCTCCCTGTCATAGTGCTTCCTTTCATATGAAATTGAGTGGTGTAGGGGTAGACATTGGATTGCAAAGTTCGACCGAATATTTATCTTTGCCCGGGATATCTAAATAAATAAAATTGTAGGGAGTCCGCTGTCTGTAATTGCTTTTGTTTTGCAAATTTTTCAGATATTTATCCGTTTTAGGTCAACTCAAGACCGAATCGGTGGTTTTTACGTTTCGTGTCTGTTTGTCTGTTTGTCTGTCTGTTTGTCTGTTCCACCATCACGTCGAAACGGCTGGATAGATCTCAACCAAACTTCATATTTAGAGTATACTCATCCCGGGGAAGGTTTCGATATGCATATAGTTTTAAAATCTTTGAATACACGGGGGTTTATAGAAAAACCAGAATGGTTTTTTCCACTATCACGTCGAAACGGCTGGATAGATCTCAACCAAACTTCATATTTAGAGTATACTCATCCCGGGAAAGGTTTTGATATGCATATCATTTTAAAATATTTGAATACACGGGGGGTTTATAGGAAAATCAGAATGGTTTTTCCACCGTCACTTCAAGACGGCTGGATATATCTCAACCAACATTCATATTTAGAGTTTACGCATCCCGGGGAAGGTTTTGATATGCATATTATTTTAAAATCTTTGAACAGATGGGGGGTTTATAGGAAAACCAGAATGGTTTTTCTCCATTTTCTCTAATACTATTGATTTTCTGTAAACTTTGTTTACCGCACGTGAAACGTCTCTTCATTATAAACAACTTTTGTTATGTTCATAATTTACATTACTCTTCACATGACGGAGAAATTTTCAATTTTCCGCTGGTATCATGCCATGCATTGAGTGACCGACAGACCGACAACGAACCTACAGGTTACCATGGCAACGTCTCTGACTGCATGCCAGCAGGGAAGTAACGTATTGCCATTTTCCTCATCATGCTTTTAAATTCGTGGTTGTTCCTTGGGTAGAAGGCAAGAGAGGCGTCAATCGGCCTATCTGCGGGATATTGGCGGAATATAGCTGGATGTTATAACCGCCCTCGAATAGATTAAGTAATAACACCATTAGTCAAATTCTTATTATTTGTTTACCTAGGAATCACTGGACCTAAATTTCTCCTCTGTTACCGCTTTATTATATCCATAACTCACACTAGCATAATTTATTGAGGGGCATTTGATTTTCCAATACATTAACTTGGCATTTACATATTTGTCGTTATCCGGCTGTCCTCAGTTATAATCCATTTTCTATTACTTTCAACTTTCTTAACTGTATTATTTTCTTCCTTAATTACGCCGTATGTACGCAAGTGCTACAAACTACTGGATGTATTTCCACCAAGACTCATATTTAGAATACACCTTTCCTTGATAGGTTTTAGGGCAAATATTGTTTCTAAATCCCTGAACTGACTGGGGGTTTATACGAAACCGAAACAGTGATTTTGCACTTCCACAAAATATACACAACCAACGTTAATTTAAATCTACCTGCCTTGGTAGAATTTAATTTCTAAAACTTTTTTCTCATGTGCATCATTACGATACGAGGATTAATAAGGGAGATATCTTTAACGGACCGTTTTTCTGTACAAGTCCCATCGGACTTAACTCACGAGCGGGTGCGTGTAAAGTGTATTCCTTACAACTTGAAAACTACTGAAGACATTCGAACCAAAATTCATATTTAGCATCCACCTGTCCAAAGGTAGGTTTTAAACGTAAATAACATTTCATGTTCCGGAATGGACTGGCGGTTTGTAGGGAACCGAAATGGTGATTTTACTCTTCCACAATATATACCAACCTGACTGGAAATCGACCAAACATGATGGAATTCCACCTCTAAACCTTTTTTTCATGTGCATTTTTTCGTCAGGAGAATTAATAAGGGAGATATCATGAATGGCCAGTTTAGCAGGTTAAGTCCAGCGGACATAGCCCAAAAGGTGTTTTACATGGAGCAGATTCCTTATCTATATAAATCAAATCGTAACGACTGTGTGCCTCTACACTGACTATTTTGGCGAAATTTTCGTACAGCTTTCCGTTTAAGGGGTAATAATGACCATCTGCATAATTATTGGTTTAGTTTCCTGAAAGTCCTAATTTTTACCCGCCTCGCCCAAAATATAGATTGCGGCATAATCTGCCAGAAGAAAAAGAAGATAATTGAAATTTGACAAAATTGTGTACGTTTTAGCCTGTAACGAACGGAAAACATCCAAGATCATCAAATTTTTCACTTTTTATCCCCGAAGAATATCGAAATATGCAGGCAATTTTAATGATGGTGCATACCTTCGGAAATTCCTATCACATAATAGACTGCACAATCTCCGTTCAATTTGGAATGATCTACAACCTTGGTCTTATGACTTTTTGCCGTACCTGTATCCCTTTTACGTTTCATTTTCTCTATTAATCGATGTTAAGTCAATTTGGAATTTTCACCTGCATAATTCATACTTTCGATTACTTATATCAAATACAGAATCATCAAACTCTTCACGAAAATTGGTCCACCCAGTAGCAATATGTGAGCCAAATGCTATGTATGTAGCTGTCACATAATTATCCGAAAAGTAATGTAATGTGAGATAATCTTACAAAAACGTTACCCTGTTCCACGTTTCTAACTCAATCTGACACAAGAATAGATGACATATCATAGGACCAGCCATTTAGGACACTAAATCCGGCGTGTCTTATGGTATAATCCTTTATCGATATGACGTACGTTTAGTAGCAGTTAATCTGTAAATGAAGGTCTTCAATATTGTAAACACGCATATACTTTCGTATGTCGATCTATATATATTCACTGATGTCGATTTGTAGCGATCGAGAAACGGTGGATCTGCTACGGTATTGTAATCAGTACTCCCCACACCGACTTTGACTGGCAGTATGAAAGGGTTCCTTCTCCAACTCCTGTGTAACTGTCATTAGTAAGGAAGGCCTACACTAGTAATGAATAGTTCCCTTCTCGATTTGACTTGCAGAAGGCAAGTGAGCATGCAGTTTTGTTTAAAACTCCCCTACCCGATTGTGTTTGGCAGTAGGCAAGGGTGCCCGCCATTATAAAGAAATGTCCTCATCTAAAATGTGACTGGCATTAGGCATAGTGGCCTGCTATTATGATGGAAACTCACCAACTTGGTGTGACTGGCAGTATGCTAACTGGAAGTAGGAAAATGTGCCTGGCATTATAATGATAACTGCACAACTCAGTTTCGAGTGATAGTAGGTTAATTGCCTGCCATTATAATAAAAACTGTAATCTGTCTGGAAGTAGGAAATGGGGGCTGCCATTTTAACGAAAACTCCCCAAATCGATTCTGTCCGCGTAGTAGGCAATGGGGCCTGCAATTATAATGTAAACTTCCCAACTCGATTGTGAATGGCAGTAGGCAAGTGAGCCTGCCGTTATATCACAAATCCATAACAAACACTTTACATTGGAAACAACGTACGGGGACCTCCCCATGCTCTTTCTCGGATAACGCTAAGAGACATGCAATTTTAAAACTATCTTATTTACTGCATGTACACTATTTACTTCGATATTCGAATACAATGTAGAATACCGTAGCGAAGCACGGGTTCATTCGCTAGTTTTTTCATACATTCTTCGAGTATGTTCTTCCGCTCAATAATCTGTTGGGAAATGAAATATCTCTTCCACCTTTGACATAAAAATGAACATAAATAATTTTTGTGCAGCAGTGGGGGCTCTTCTACCTGCTAATTGTTGCTTGTTTAAAGACAATAATAGAACACATGTTATACTTTACTTAAATGACATCAGTTATGATTTTATACCCTATTTATACTCCTGTATCAATATTACAATCCAATGTTGAGGATTCTTATTTCCTCTTTTGAGCGTAGTTATACAGAATCGAATTACGCGAAGTGGCTATGTGATATTTTTATTTACTTCAGCTCTGATACGATTCGCTGTGATTTCTAGTATTTACTATCCAAACTCTCAGAAACTGATGTTGTAAAATTGTCAACAGACCAAACAAAAATATATAATGTCAACGTAATATTTTAAAAATGATTAATAATGCAGTATTTTACAAATTTACTAAGTCGGATTAGTATTTGACTGAACGACAGGGAATTCCATGGTACAAATTATAAGGACAATTGAAGATAAAGACTAAAACTAAATCTATTTTATTTTTTACTTTATCCTTTGAGTATAATTACTTTCAGACCTCTATATATCACTGTGAGATTAGACAAATTAATTGTTTCTCATGCTGTTATAATGTGCAATTAAACATCATGTAGATATTTCCATGTCACAATTCTGTTTGTTCAAACTAATTATGAATCATTCCACATGGAATTACTACTGTGTACTGACTAAAGCCACGTCAAGGTAATCACTATGATAACTTGCATGCATGTGGAAAACTCATAATAATGTGGTATATTTCTGTGTTCTTGCATGCATGTGGAAAACTCATAATAATGAGGTATATTTCTGTGTTCGTCAGCCTTTGTTCTAACGAATTTAATGAGGGTAATTTTGTTCAGTGTTACTTATCGTCCTGTATACAATGTGTAGAATACACATTAATAAAAAATAATGTATGAAAAGTAACAGTTTGCTTTGTTGTTTGACCTTATCTTCTCTTCCCTTTCTACTATGACCTGTCATTGACTTCATCCTGTTAAATGTCGCTTTTCAAGTTCCTAACTCTCTATTTACCTACGATTTGATTTGCTCTTTCTTCGTTCGTTTCTAATTATACTATAATAGAACGAGATAGTGTCCGTTTGTTAGTTTATTTGTTTGTTTGTTTGTTTGTTTCAGACAGGCTCGTTAACTATTGGACCTATTGAGCAGAACTTTTGTAAGAATATAGCTTGAAAATGCGAATCACGCTAGGAATACTTCTGATTTCGATATATTTCTCCGTTTCGAAATAATGGAGAATTTGACATGGGTATGTACCAAATTTCTGATACTTTTCACTTTACAACAACTAAAATAAGTTGTGCCGGGCTAAGTGGCTCGGACGGTTGAGGCGCTGACCTTCCGACCCCAAATTCGCAGGTTTGAACCTTGCTCAGACAGGTCGTATTTGCAGGTGCACAAATACGTCACTCTCGTGTCGTTTGATTCACCGGCATGTACAAAATTCCTCTGGGACTCCATTTCGGAGCCTCGGCGTCTCTGAAATCCATGAAAGTAGCTAGTGGGACGTAAAGCAAGTAACATTATCATTATTATTATTGTTTTATATATGCGAATAAGCCCATTAAGACTACGCAAAATACATAGAGACATGCATTTGCCTTCCTTTACACCCATATTTCATTCATTATTTCACTGTGGGCTTCCTTCCTGTCTTCGAGCCCGGTTGTTCCAGTTTTCTTCTTTAGTCTTTCCTCTTGGTGAACTTGGCATTTGTTAATTTTGTATCTAAAGATTGCCCTGTTTAGGACACCTGCTGGTTTCAATTTCGCCAATCCGTTTCACTGTGTCTTTTATTACCTTAACTGTGTTTTTCATCGAAATCGACTATTTGCTTGGTACTTCTGTCTCAATGCACTCTTTAAATATGTCCATAGAGTCCTAGCCTGCGTTTTCTAATGTCACTGAGAGTATTTGTGTATTGTTTGATTTCCTGTCTACGTCTAAGTTTGTATTGTCGATTAGTGAGTTTTGGGCCTTTGCGTTCCTTTTTCTCAGTGTTTTCAATGTCTGCCTTCCTGTTCAAAATTAGCGTCTCTGATCCACAAAGACATTCTGGTTTAATGACTGTACTGTAATCATAGTTTTATGTGTTTGGAGATATTTTAGATATTTTGGGTTAGTCGATATGCAGTTTGTATCTTTTGGCATCTAATTTCATTGACTTTCGTTCCGACTCAATTACCCTGAATTGTTTCGCCAAGATACTTACATTGTGATACTCGTTTAATTTTGCCACATTTTTCTCCTTGAATTTTTGTGCTTGTTTATTTCAGGTCATGAATTCTGTCTTTTCAATAGATATGTGAAGATGGCCTCTTTCCGCAATTTCCTTCAGGAGTTCAATATGAGTTTGGGGTGTTGCAATGTGTTGGGTTAATATTGCTAGGTAGTCCGAAAATGCTGGGCAACCTATCGCTAGTTTTCCACTGCCTAAAACAATTGGTTGGTGAATTTTAGGGCCAATTCCTATTTGCACCATTCTTGTTTTATTTCTTCACGGACTCACTTACTATTATTATTATTGAAAAAGTGGTTCACGGCTGGGCCTATCGGAAAATGAAATGAACATTGTTTCCTTGTAATGCAATTCTCTGCAACGAAGGACATTTGCATCTTCTTCATAACTCTAACGCTTTTCGAGATAATTCAGCTTGCTTGTGCTTCTAGTTGTGGTCCACAGCGAAATAACTCAAATAACGAGGAAACGGTTAGCCTTACAAAATTAAAGTGCACCCTATCACTTGAAAATAATTTCCTATGGGAAATGTCAAATGCATTTTCTTCGTAGCTCTAACGGTTTTGGAGAAAAATGCAGCTTTCTTGTTTTGTTTTTTGGGCTGTGGTCGACTTCGCTAATGAATAAGTTGCTTATTTTGCCATCAATCCTGCAAAGTAGTTGTTCGCTTTTTAAGAGGCCAGCTTAAGTATGAGGGCGCCATTCTACAGAAAGCTGAGGGGCACTATAGTTGTACTGTTGAGAGTGCTAAGCGTGCTTATTTGAGAACTACTGTGGGCTGTAGTTTATTTATTCAGCCATTTCCATAATCATCTTCATGATTCTTCATCATCTTCTTCTTCTACCTAACTTTCTTCTTCTACCCAATTTTCTTCCCACACTGTGGCGGGGCTCGCTTGTCAGCACATCTGTCTCCGTTTGGTTCGTTCCAAGGTATTCTCAGAGATGACGCCCACATACACTATGTCATCCTTTGGGTCTACCACTGGTCTCCGTCCACCAGGCAGTCCTTGCCACTGAGTCGTCATTACTGCATACCACGTGTCCTTACCATCTAAGTCTGTTTTCCCGCAGTTTCACCCCAACTGGTGCAACTCCTATTCTTCGTCGAACGTCATTTTTCATGCCATGGCCAAATCGCATTCGTCTAAGACACAACCGGAGCATTCGAATTTCAATCACGTGTAGAACCTGCTCATGCTTTGCTGTTGCTGGCCAACATTCGGACCCACAAAGATTGACTGGGCGCCCTACTGTCTTGTAGATCTTCGACTTAAGAGATACCTGCACTGTCGATAACACAGGACCACCGTCACCTGGTTCCATTCCATCCAACTGGTGCTTACAAGGCTGGTCCCGTGGTGTAGGGGTAGCGTGCCTGCCTCTTACCCGCAGGCCCCGTGTACGATTTGGCCAGGTCAGGCATTTTTACCTGGACATGGGGGCTGGTTCGAGGTCCATTCAGCCTACGTGATTAGAATTGAGGAGCTATCTGACGGTGAGGTAGCGGCCTCCGGCCTTCGGGGTGAGCAGCGGTCGCTTGGTAGGCCAAGGCCCTTTAAGAGCTGTAGTGCCATGTAGTTTGGTTTGGTTTGGTTTGGTTTGGTTTGGTTTGGTTTGGTTTGGTTTGGTTTGGTTTGGTTTGGTTTGGTTTGGTTTGGTTTGGTTTGGTTTGGTGCTTACAAGTGCACCGGCATCCGGAACACTGCATATAAGGGAGCAGACTTACTTGAAGTGTCCAAATATCTTTAGATATTCTCCCTCGATGCTGATGGTTCCATCGGTTTGGTATCCATATTCCACATATACAAAATTCTTTGTGCCTATGCGAAGTCCGAAATGGTTGACCCAATCATTCCATTGCCGGGTTCACCCTTCGAGGTTCTCACGTTGTGAATTTGCCAAGAAGACTTTGTCGGCACAGATGAGCGCCCATGATTAGTTAGCTGGAAAAACTAATAGAGCAAGTGCTGATTGGTTGTTGGGTTTGAAATTCGCGCGTGCGACGTGTGTGTGACGTCACTTAGCCGGGGATTTAAAATATCGACGGTCTTGGCTACGTGTGCAAGTTTAACCTTACAGACGTAGACTCGACTCTAGGCTTAACCTCACAGGAAGGTGCCAACCTTACAGACCCAAGTTTAATGCCCACAAGAGTGCATGCTTAACGTAACAGCTAACGTTTTCCTGGAAAAGAGTGAAAATTTAATATTATATGCTCAGATTCGAATCTAGCCTTAACCAGACCTAAGTTTGATGCCCGATGAGGCTAATCGCATAAGATTTCAAGGTTAACACAGGCTTAACCTCTTTACAGAAGATGTGTGCTATAATTTTCCTTGTGGGGCATAGTTCAGGGCTAATCAACAATCATCTTATGGAACTATGGTGGTGGTGTAAGAGCTAATACGTATGCACTGCTTATACTGTAAGAACTTACTTTGGAGAGACACCTCAGGGACTTGGAGATGAGCTTGGAATTTTGAACAAGATGACGGATATGGTGCAAAGGATAATTCGTATACATTACACTTATGGGTGGCTAATTCTGGAGAGCTACCTTAGGGGCTCACAACATCTTTCTTCTAGTTCTACACCCGAGCTAACTTCGCAGACCATCAGGGGCTATAGAAACTTGTTTGGGTGTTACGGGGCATCTCTTAGGCTTTATTTGAACTGCTTTTTGTGATATAGGACTTATTTAGGGCATTATAGGATCTCCCTCGATTCCGACGGGGACCATTTTGTACATGATAGGACTTTTTTTTTGCTAGGGGCTTTACGTCGCACCGACACAGATAGGTCTTATGACGACGATGGGATAGGAAAGGCCTAGGAGTTGGAAGGAAGCGGCCTTGGCCTTAATTAAGGTACAGCCCCAGCATTTGCCTGGTGTGAAAATGGGAAACCACGGAAAACCATCCTCAGGGCTGCCGATAGTGGGATTCGAACCTACTATCTCCCGGATGCAAGCTCACAGCCGCGCGCCTCTACGCGCACGGCCAACTCGCCCGGTTGATAGGACTTCATTTGGGCATTATGGGACTCTCTCGGGTGCTAAAAGACATTTTATCTAGCAACACTCTTTCTTGGTGTTAGGATTTCATTTTCTTCCAGTGTATATGAGTTAATTTCCTGTCACCTGAGACTGATAATAGCATTAAAGCACAACAATCTTAATATAACGTAATGAAATGCCAGCATGAATGAAATAAAATACACGTGTGTAATGTACGTGTAACAAGGTACACATTACAGTGCGCATAGGTTTAAAATTAGATTTTCGCTATCTTCCAACTAATATTAGTAAAATGAAAATACCGTCACCGCATGAAAAGAGATTTTCCAAACCTTGGATAATGTTATAATGCAAAATAAGGTAACTTTATAGTACAAGCATTACATGAGACACGTTTAATTTGGTTTCCCATTACACCAAGAGACTGTGTATTTACATATCAACGTACAATTTTAAGAGTTTCATTTGACTGGTTTGCCACGAAAAATATGTTTTGTGTTTTTACGACCCGATGTATGTGGTTTCTATTTCATGAATTTTAATTTGTGTTTCATTCCACAATTTTAATGGGTCATGCATTAGTTACCCTGTGAAAATTTTAATTCCAATTGTTTGCTTTTTAATAACCTAGATGTAATAATGGTTTAGTACTCACGTTATGTAGCTGTAGATGTCTACTAGGTGGATGAAACTTATACTAATAACTGTTATCGGGTGATATCTTTTCTTATTAGAAAGTGCATTGAATTGGTCGATCCTTAATAATTTTATACGTTTAGTGACGTCAGTGCGGAACCAATATGAAACTTTAAGTTTGTGCAACAAGTTGAAAATTGTGTTACATTGGAAGATATAGAAATATACTGGGGGATTCGAAAGGTACCTGGATAACTGGCCGTGCGGTTAGAGGTGCTCGGCTGTGAGCTTGCATTCGGGAGATAGTGAGTTAGAATCCCACTGTCGGCAGCCCTGAAGATGGTTTTTCGTGGTTTCCCATTTTCACACCAGGCAGATGCTGGGAAAACCTTAATTAAGGCCACGACCGCTTCCTTCGAACTCCTAAGCCTTTCCTATCCCATCGTCGTCATCAGACCTATCTGTGTCGTTGCGACGTAAAGCCACTAGCAAAAGAAAAAGATTCAAAAGTTCGCGCAGGGGCTGAAATAGCCTATAGATGGGTGGAAAAACCACTGGAACACAAACGTATAGTGTATGTCATTCTTTTTACGTGGATCTGAGGGCTGGTTACAGGTCTGCTCAGTCTATGTTGCGAGTTATCTGAAGGTGACAGAGCGTCGGTCTACAAATCAAAGAATAGCGGCTGAGAGGATTCGTCACACAGACAACGCGTCATCTGATAATGTGCACACCTTCGGGTTGATCAGTGATCGCCTGGTTGGCAAAGGATCATCAGTGCTGTAGTGGCAGACGGTTTGTTCTTTTCGCACGAGGCCCATGCTTTCAACCCATCCACTAATCGTGTAGTGTACAACTCGGCTATCCATGAACATAAACAGGTAAGGAGTAGGTCATTAAATTTAGCCGTTTTCCCGTGGTGTAGTCACAATCGAACAAACGGACGAACTGAATCTATTTTGAATGTCTTATATCTATTCTATGGTTCATGTTTGCGGATGACTGTAGTCACGTCCTAGTTCGTGAACCATGGGCAACGGCTGAGTGGCCTAGTAAGTGGTCCTGAGAGTCGGGACACTAGTTGCTATGGAATGGGAGTGGACATCTCGGACATATTCTGAGTCGTGGCCCTCCTTGTGCTCAGGCGGCTAGGACTATACAATTCACCGGTGGTCCATAACCCGTTAGAGGAGATATCCTCACTTGGACTATATGCAAATAGGGCAGCATCCTGCTTCATGAATTTACCGAGCTCAGAACACTTTAGCAAGCCTCGGACCTATGGGAGTAATGGAGTCCCACTCCCATTTGACAGGCGAGGGACTCTTTGGAAACAACTTGGCGAACGAAATGGAATTCGATGGGGATCTATCAGTATTAATGGGGCTTATGGAAGAAAGAAGGTAGAAATGGCTGAGTCAGCAAAGAGGATGGGATGCATCTGGATGTGCTAGGAGTAAGTGATATTCGGGTAAGGAGGGATAGTGAGGAAGAGATAGGAGATTATAAAGTGTACTTGACGGGTGTTAGAAAGGGAAGGGCAGAGTCTGGGGTAGGGCTCTTTATCAGGAATACCATTGCACGCAACATAGTTTCTGTTAGGCACGTAAATGAGCGAATGATGTGGGTAGATTTGTCAGTGGGAGGAATTAGGACAAGAATTGTGGCCGTGTATTCACCATGTGAGGGTGCAGATGAGGATGAAGTTGACAGGTTTTATGAAGCATTGAGTGACATCGTGGTCAGGGTCAACAGCAAGGATAGAATAGTGCTAATGGGCGATTTCAATGCGAGAGTTGGGAATAGAACTGAATGATACGAAAGGGTGATTGGTAAATGTGGGGATGATATGGAAGCTAATGGGAAAGGGAAGCGTTTGCTGGATTTCTGTGCTAGTATGCTACACATGGGAGGCTAGGGGTACCAGATCCATAATAGACTATATCTTAACAGACTTTGAATTCAGGAAATCTGTTAGGAATGTACGAGTTTTCCGCGGATTTTTCGATGATACAGACCACTATCTGATCTGTAGTGAACTAAGTATCTCTAGGCCTAGGGTAGAGAAAGTGAAATCTGTCCGCAAACGAATAAGGGGAGAAAATCTCCAGGACGAGGAAATTAGACAGAAGTATATGGATATGATTAGTAAGAAGTTTCGAACAGTAGACAGTAAGCAGGTTCAGGATATAGAAAGTGAATGGGTGGCATACAGGGATGCTGTAGTAGAAACAGCAATGGAATGCCTAGGAACAACTGTGTGTAAAGATGGGAAAAGGCGAACATCTTGGTGGAATGATGAAGTGAGAACAGCCTGTAAACGTAAAAAGAAGGCTTATCAGAAATGGCTCCAAACAAGGGCCGAAGCAGACAGGGATTGGTACGTAGATGAAAGAAACAGAGCGAAACAAATAGTTGTTGAATCCAAAAAGAAGTCATGGGAAGATTTTGGTAATAACCTGGAAAGGCTAGGTCAAGCAGCAGGGACACCTTTCTGGACAGTAATGAAGAATCTTAGGATGGGAGGGAGAAAGGAAATGAACAGTGTTATGAGTAATTCAGGTGAACTCATAACAGATCCCAGGGAATCACTGGAGAGGTGGAGGGAATATTTTGAAGACCTTCTCAATGTAAAAGGAAATCATACTGGTGATGTTGCAAACAGCCAAGCTCATGGGGAGGAGGAAAATGATGTTGGTGAAATTATGTATGAGGAAGTGGAAAGGATGGTAAATAAACTCCAAAGACATAAGGCAGCAGGAATATATGAAATTAGACCTGAAATGGTGAAGTATGGTGGGAAGGCTGGTATGAAATGGCTTCATAGAGTAGTAAAATTAGCGTGGAGCTTTGGTAAGGTGCCTTCAGATTGGACAAAAGCAGTAAATGCACCTATCTATAAGCAAGGGAACAGGAAGGATTGCAACAACTATCGAGGTATCTCATTGATTAGTATACCAGGCAAAGTATTCACTGGCATCTTGTCAGGGAGGGTGCGATCAGTCGTTGAGAGGAAGTTGCATGAAAACCAGTGTGGTTTCAGACCACAGAGAGGCTGTCAGGATCAGATTTTCAGTATGCGCCAGTTAATTGAAAAATGCTACGAGAGGAATAGGCAGTTGTGTTTATGTTTCGTAGATCTAGAGAAAGCACATGACAGGGTACCGGGGGAAAATATGTTCGCCATACTGGGGGACTATGTAATTAAAGGTAGATTATTAAAATAAATCAAGGGCTTTTATGTTGACAATTGGGCTTCAGTGAGAATTGATGGTAGAATGAGTTCTTGGTTCAGGGTACTTACAGGAGTTAGACAAGGCTGTAATCTTTCACCTTTGCTGTTCTTAGTTTACATGGATCATCTGCTGAAAGGTATAAAATGGCAGGGAGGGATTCATTTATGTGGAAATGTAGTAAGCAGTTTGGCCTATGCTGACGACTTGGTCTTAATGGCAGACTGTGCCAAAAGCCTGCAGTCTAATATCTTGGAACTTGAAAATAGGTACAATGAGTATGGTATGAAAATTAGCCTCTCGAAGTCTAAAGTGATGTCAGTAGGTAAGAAATTCAACAGAATTGAATGTCAGATTGGTGATAAAAAGCTAGAACAGGCCGATAATTTCAAGTATTTAGGTTGTGTGTTCTCCCAGGATGGTAATATAGTAAGTGAGATTGAATCAAGGTGTAGTATAGCTAATGCAGTGAGCTCGCAGTTGCGATCAGCAGTACACTGTAAGCAGGATGTCAGTTCCCAGACGAAACTATCTTTACATCGGTCTGTTTTCAGACCAACTTTGCTTTACGGGAGCGAAAGCTGGGTGGACTCAGGATATCTTATATTAAGTTAGAAGTAACAGACATGAAAGTAGCAAGAATTATTGCTGGTACAAACAGGTGGGAACAATGGCAGGAGGATAATCGGAATGAGGAGATAAAGGCTAATTTATGAATGAACTCGATGGATGAAGCTGTACGCATATACCGGCTTCGGTGTTGGGGTCATGTGAGGCGAATGGAGGAGGATAGGTTACCTAGGAGAATAATGGACTATGTTATGGAGGGTAAGAGAAGTAGAGGGAGACCAAGACGACGATGGTTAGACTCGGTTTCTAACGATTTAAAGATAATAGATATAGAACTAAATGAGGCTACAACACTAGTTGCAAATCGAGGATTGTGGCGACGTTTAGTAAATACTCAGAGGCTTGCAGACTGAACGCTGAAAGGCATAACAGTCTATAATGATAATGTATGGATGGATGTATGTTATATCTATTCTGTCTGAGTCTGTCGAAGATCTAGAGAAATTGCTGAGTGATATGGATTTGGTCTTGGATGAAGAGTACAAGACGAAAATACATAAACGCAAAACAATGGAAATAGAATGCACTGGAATGAAGTCTAGAGGTGCAGGAGGTATTAGATTAGGAAATGAAGTCTTAAATGAAGTAGATGAATATCGTTTCTTGGGTAGTAAAAGAAAGTAATGATGTTAGAAGCAAGGAGGCCAAAAAATGCAGACTAGCACAAGCAAGAAAGGCCTTTCTTAAGAAATTAATTTTGTTCCCTTCGTCATTGATAAAGGGATTAGAAAATATTCTTGAATACTTTCGTCTGGAGTGTGGCATTGTATGGAAGCGAGAAAAGGACGATAACGAGCTCAGAAAGAGAGTAGAAGCTTATGAAATGTGATCTGTCAGGTTTTCAGGGGAGTTAGGCGGTAAAAAGTGCAAAGATAGATCAAGGGATGAATATGACAAACAGATTAGAGTATGAGTAGGATGTAGGACAGGGTGGCATGGAGAGCTACATCTAACCCGTCTATGGACTGATGAACAAACAACAACAAAGCATCCGAGATAGAAACGAAATGTGTGGCAAAATGTTGACGGGACGAACATCATAATTTACTATGACGAATCCTCTCGGCCATTATTTTAGATTTCCACGCCGGCACTCTCTCACCTGCGGACAACTGTATTGTTCTACATACGTTGAGCAGACCTGGGACCAGCTCTCACATCGAAGTAAAATCCTTGACCTAGAGTATACATTCTATTCGAATGTTATTATGTTTTCTTCCACTCATCTATCGGCTATTTGAGTTCCAGTGTGAACTAGCAAATGTACCCGTGCCTCGCCACGTTATTCTACACTGTATAGACTATGTATTTTTACGTTAAATTACTGTACACGCAGTGAGAAAATTATATTAAATTACATTTCTCTTACCGTTATCCTAGAAACACCACTGGGAGGACCCGTACGTTGCTTTAGATGTACGGTGCGCGTTGAGAAGTTTTGATGATAATGGCAGGCCACGTTTCCTACTGCTATTAAAAATCGAGTTCGAGAGTCTCTACTAAAATGTCAGGCTCACTTTCCTACTGCCATTAACAAGAAAAATCGGGAGTTTTCATTATAAAGGCAGACCCCTTTTCCTAATGCCATGCCCAGTCGAGAAATGCCGTTCTATTTAACACATAAGGGATTGAGATACGACAAAAAGTCATAGCACCAAAGTTGTAGATCTCTCGTAATTGAAAACCGATTGTGCTATCTGTTTTGAGATACGACTTACGATTTAGCCCCAGTCACCCCGGACGAAGGTCTGCACCGTCATAAAAATTGCCTCCATATCTCGAAATTTTTCGGGGCCAAAACATCTTGGAATATTTCCTTAAGGGAAAGGGAGTCCAGTTTTTAAGATTAGCACTCGCATACATGTGGACAAATTAAGGATGCAAGTAATACGATGAAGCAGGTTCACGTTGAGAATATAGAATAATAACTGAGGACGGTCGCATAGGATAAATATGTAAATACCATGAGGATGTATTGGAAAAATGAAATGCCCCTTACTAAATTGTAATATGACTTACTGATTTAAGAAAGCTGTAACAGCGCAAAAAATTTAGGCGCATGGATTCTTAGACAAGAAGATGATAATGGTGTCCCTACTTAAACCTAAGAATGCAAGACAGAGAGATGAAATAAAAGTAAAGAAGGGAACTAGAACAGAAATACAGTAAAATTTATAACAAATGCCATATAACACCTTACTGTGCGAAATAATGGCCTACAGTCCGCAATTCTGTTGAAGAGGGGAAAGCCTCCTTTAGTGCTATTCGAAGACGATTATAACCCAGAACGGTATTCCGCAACTATCCCGCAGAATGACAGCTTGACGTCTCTCTCGCATTCTACCGAACGAACAACCACGAGTTTACAGGAATAATAAAAAGAAATAGCATTGCGTTTCTTTCCTGCAGGCAAGCAGCCAGAGACGTTGCCATAATGACAGGTAGATTCGTTGTCGGTCACTCAGTGCAGAGCATGAAACCCGCAGAAAAAGTAATTTTCTCCGTCATTTGAAGAGTACGCGAAATTGTGTACAGAACAAAAGTTGTTTCAAAGGATGAGAAGTTTTACATTCGGTCTATGGATTTTACAGAAAATTAATAGGAGAAAATGGAGAAAACCTGTTCTAGTTTTTGTATAAACTTCCAGTCTATTCTGTTATTTTAAAATTATGTGGATATCTAAACCTGCCTGTGGATAAGTATACTCTAGATATGAAGTTTGGTCGAGATCTATCCAGCCATTTCGCCGTGATGGTGGAGGAGACGGGCAGACCAACGGCCATACGGACAAACAGACATGAAAGCTAAAAGCCACTGATACGGTCTTGAGTTGTCCTAAAACGGAGAGAAATCTGTAAAATTGGTAAATGAAAGGATATTACAGAGAGCCGTCACTATACAACTTTATTTATATAGATGTGATGATTTCAGCTGCACCTGTACAATTAATATCAAACATTCCGCTTTCTGAACGAACGTGATGAACGAGCGCCTGTCATGGCGATAGAATCTCGCGATAGTTGAGGGTCGTATAATGTTACATCAGGTGACCGGTGTATCTTCACCATAATGTCTCTGACAAACCGTCCTCCGGCTCGACCGCGCCGGCAGTTCAGTATGTGGAACATAACGAGCTTACGTGAGATGACTTGATGAAGGGGGGACAATGAGGGGGAGAGACACGATGTGACGTGCACTGTAATACAGGGTAATTAAATGGTCACTTTGCGGGCTAGGAGATGAGATGGATTAGCAGAGGTCTGACGTGTTCTAATGAGAAGCAAACAAACCTTCGAGGAGATGATTTCATTATGTTGGAAACGAGGATGAGCAAGTAGGGATAGGCTCATATCAAATTCAAGCAAACACAATCTGAAGTGTTTTTGAGCTCGCGATGCAGATTACCTGCTCCACAATTAAAAGGTACAATTACAAGTGATTTGAATCTAGGGCTGTCGCCATGGAAGCAGGTTCCGTATCAATTGTTAATTTAGTAGGTTGGAAACTTATCGAACATCCCCCTCGGTAAATTATTCTTAATCATAATTCCTCTACCTTTCTTTCTTTCTTAATACGTTTACCGTTCAGGTTTGGTGTTTTCCCTCGGACTTAGCTAGGGATCCCACCTCTACCGCCTCAAGGGCAGTGTACTGGAGTGTGAGACACTAGGTCGGGGAATACAACTGAATGGAAGGTTCAGTAAATGGCCCAGGCGGCCTCACCTGCTATGCAGAACAGGGGCCTTGTGGGGAAGGGGGGGAGAGATGGGAAGTTAGGAAAGGATAGACCGGGAGGAGGGAGGGATGCGGCCATATCCTTAAGTTGGGTACCATCCCGGCATTTGCCTGGAAGTGAAGTGGGAAACTACGGAGAAACACTTCGAAGATTGCTGAGGTACTACTTTTTAAATTTGTTGGCAGAGCCGGGAATCAAACCAGACCTCCGGGGATGGCTCCTAATCACACTAACCACTACATCACAGAGTCGGACAGTATTCCTCTAGCCATGAACGAATAATTGCCCCAATTCGCCCTCTTGAATTCCAGTTTTACCTTTATATTATGATAGTTCCTATTTTTAAATACTCCACCCATGCTTATCTCTCTCCCTTGACAGACCAGAACAGACCACTTAGCCAAGAATCTCGTTTCCTTACTCCCAAATCTTCCCAGCTGAGTGGCTCAGACGGTTGAGGTGCTCTCCTTCCGATCCCAACTTGGCAACTTCTATTCTGGCTCTAAGCGCGTGGTATTGGAAGATACCCAAATACGTCAGCCGTGTCGGTAGATTTATTGGCACATAAAAGAACTCCTTCAGGATTCAATTCCGCCATCTCGGCGTCTCAAAAAATCATGAAAGTAGTCAGTAGGACGTAAATGCAATAATATTATATTTCTGGCCCCAAAATGTAAGATAAGGGCCCATATTTCGATACCTTTGCAGAATTTGATTTGAAGAAATTTAGGAATATTATGAACAAGGCTAGAAATTGGTATATACAGTATATTCAGAATACATTCTCCACTTAGGAGTAATTTACAATGGAACAAGGTAAGGTAGTGAATATTTTGACATGAACATAAACACTGCAAAAACTAAACAACTAAACATTTGTTCATATATTAGTTCCCCCCCGCCCCAAATTTATGAAAAGTACAATTAATTTTAATATTTTTCTTCTCTAACCTTACCAAACACTTTCCCTATGATGAATTACTTGAAGGAAATTTATAAAAAATGTCTTCTTGGTACTATTTTTAACGTAGTTTTTCAGCGTTGCTCGTAGAATGTTAAAATATTTACTTGCACGTTTTTAACCAATTAAATTGTCCCTCACTGCCTTAATAACCTTTTTTATATACTTCTTATACCGCTGCTTGCATTTTTCTCATATATAAGAATTAGAATGAAGGGGGACGAAATTACGAACATTCCCTGATTGATTATAATGACCGCTACAATAACTCATGCCAACCATCTCACTGTAGAAATTACACGCCAGAAAGTACAGCACACGACTCTAATGTAGTCCAGTATTTCATACACACATCAGTACTCATTCTGGGAATAACAGGCTCTTAATTTGAATGCTGTACTAAATCAGCTCAGCATGAAAAATGAATCCTTCTTGTGCTCGGAAACTAAACGTGGTGCACCCAAGACAACGGGATGATATTATGCGTGTGTGAGCGGCTAAACATTGGGTACCAAATCGTCCAGAATAATTCGTGCTGCATTCTTCTTAAACTTTTCCATTTCTAGAATCAAGTAATCCTAGCATTGGCCCCATACGCTGGAACCATACTCTAATTGGGGGTCTTATCAATTACTTTTATGCTCTCTCCTATACATTATTACCACAAACCCTATACACCCTCCCAACCATATGAAGGGATCTGTACAGGGCGAGTTGGCCGTGCGCGTAGAGGCGCGCGGCTGTGAGCTTGCATCCGGGAGATAGTAGGTTCGAATCCCACTATCGGCAGCCCTGAAAATGGTTTTCCGTGGTTTCCCATTTTCACTCCAGGCAAATGCTGGGGCTGTACCTTAATTAAGGCCATGGCCGCTTCCTTCCACCTCCTAGGCCTTTCCTATCCCATCGTCGCCATAAAACCTATCTGTGTCGGTGCGACGTAAAGTCCCTAGCAAAAAAAAAGAGAACTGTAACCTTTATTTACAATCTAGTTAATGTGTTTACTCCATTTAAGGTCATTTCTGATGTTACAATTAGTATTTACAGCAGTTCCCATGGAGTACATACACTTCGTCAACGCAGTATTTCAAAGTAAAGGGACTCTTCCTTTGACAAATACATCACATTGTCAGTAATTTTTTCCGTATCTTCCTTTCCAAATTGTGTTGTTCCCACATGAACGGTGAAATGGCCTGTTTAGTGGGTAACGCCCATTCTTGGGCACTAAGATCAACTGGTTTCGGAGGGGTGACGTAATGAGGTGTTGGGTAAGGAAAGGATTATTAGCAGAGGATATAATGGAAAGCTATTTGCTTAACGTCTCACCGACACAGAAATGTCTTTTGCGACGATGGCTCAGGAAAGGCCTAGGAATTAGAAGGAAGCGGCCGTGGCCTTAATTAAGGTACAGCCCCGGCATTTGCCTGGTGTGAAAATGGGAAACCACGGAAAACCATCTTCAGGACTGCCGACAGTGGGGCTCGAACCCACTCTCTTCCCGATTACTGGATAATGGCCGCAATTAAGGGACTGCAGCTATCGAGCTCGGTTATAATGGAAAGAAATGGCAAATGTGAAGTAGTGGATTCCTTATGAAGAGAGGGGGGCGCGTTTTATAACTAACCTGCCTAGTTCCTCTTTTCTCCATATATCAGGTTTATTTTACAATACGCAGCTATTAGCATGCATTTTGGAGTTAGTGGATGCGTTATCATCGTTGCCAGACCTGAAGATGTTATTCCGTTGTTTCCCATTTTCACACCAGGAAAATTATGGCGCTGTCCCTAAATTATCCTCTGTAAAGAACCAGAGAAAGAAGGAAATGCCATTTGGTCCTTGTTTCAATGACGGTGCAATCCCGACACTCACCTCCCCGCGGTAGAGAGGGGGCAACGACTGCATATAAAAATAATATTTTATATGCAGACGGCTAAAGAATGAAGGGACCGATTATCTCCCGGTATAAGGAGATCCTCTATACCAAGTACCAACAGTCTCTTTGTGAGAGTGGATGAGCGGGTATGGGTAAGGGAATTCTATTGTCCTGGGGACAAGAAATCGTTCCCAAAGGCGGTGGAACCACTTTGGTCAACGGCATTAGGATGCAGAAGGCAACGGGAAACCACTGCATTAAAGATCCTGAGATATATTCCTATATATTCACATGGCACGGCTGCAACGTCAAGATCGGAGCTGGCCGTGCGGATCGTCCACCTCCGTTCGGAGAGGCCGTCTTAAAAAGAAGAAGGAGAGTCCTTAATTTTTTTTTGGCTAGGGGCTTTACGTCGCACCGACTCAGATAGGTCTTATGGCGACGATGGGATAGGAAAGGCCTAGGAGTTGGTAGGAAGCGGCCGTGGCCTTAATTAAGGTACAGCCCCAGCATTTGCCTGGTGTGAAAATGAGAAACCACGGAAAACCATCTTCAGGGCTGCCGATAGTGGGATTCGAACCTACTATCTCCCGGATGCAAGCTCACAGCCGCGCGCCTCTACGCGCACTGACAACTCGCCCGGTAGTCCTTAATTAAAGCCACGGCCACGGCTGGTACCTTCCCAGTAGTAGCCCTTTCCTATACTTCCGTCACCGAAAATCTTCGATATGTTCAAATCGGGGAGTGATAGACGGATTTTTGAAGAGCGATAAAGAAATCTGTTCGGCATTCCATATAGTGCGATGTCGGCTTATCAAAGATCTCTGGTGACACATTTGCTGTTCACTCGACACACTTCAGTACATTTGAACCATAGACGCCCAAGGTAGGTTCTGTTTACACTGCCATCTGTTGGCGTACTACGGAGCTAGTGAAGGAATTGTTTTGAATCCTACCTTTGAAGTGTGCCGAATCAAATATTATCCGTCTTCCAAATATTCAACTGCCTTTGGGAGTTTGGAGTACGGAAACCGACAGCAGAGAATGGTATTTTCAACTCACTTTGTTTGCTTCTGGGAAGAAACTAGGAAAACTGTACAGCCTAGTTCATGAATAACATTTTAGTCGGCTTGCTACAAGGTTGGAGGATTTAGAAATACCCCTGCGTTCAACGCAACTTAAATAGTACTGAAGAACATATCCTACTTGTTAAATGGCGTGCTTCAGGTGTGTATGACATAGAATTAAGGTTGTGTTAGTACCTGTACTATTTATTTCATCTCGTAAAATTCATAAAGAAACGTGCTTTCTTGGGAGGGATGACATCGGTCTTTGAGGTACATAAAACAAACAGAATGATTCGGAATTACTGGAGTGTCTAGTTTAATTTACATAATATTTAAACTAATCAATTACAGAAGAAAAACCGTAACTGTATTTACCAGCAATAATAACAATAATTATACCAGGGGTAACCTTCCCCGGCTGTTTAAACTGCGCGCCTTATCTAAGGTCATCTACGCCAACAAACTTGAACTTGTAGACTCCCAAAGAATTTCGTCTTCTACAGTTAGATGGCTCTGACATCGATTTGCTAGCTCACTCTCACGGACTAAAAACAAAGCCAGAATTTAGGACATTCCAATTTTGTTGCTGGAAAACGTTTCTATGGATATTGTTTATTTTAAGTTGTCAGCACTTCAGCTGGTTCCTCCTCTATTGTTCTGTACCAATCAGATGCTTGTAAATATGTTACCTAGCCAATCAAAAGCGGATGTGTGTACAGGAATCCAGCCTATCAGCAAAGTGTAGTTCAATTTACACTGGGAGCTTCCTCTTACGGAACTATATAGGGGAAGGCCGGGCAAAGGGGGATAAGTAAAATTTACGGAAAATTACGCTAGGTGTCGCTGAGTTGCTTCTGCAGGAAGTTCTGCAGTCTTCGGGAGACATAAAGATCAGTGGGATAAATACTGCAGTGGTGAACAGAGTGAGCCTGGAAGTTTTAGAAGATTTTTGCAATATTTCTTAAAATTGTATCAAGGTAAGAAACACACTGTTATTCACAGATATTTATAACTATTTTATAGTGATTACATTGTATTTTAGTGTTCTTCCCAACCACATGTGGACACACTTTGCTTGCTTTTTGGTGCATTACATTTAAGCGTTCAGTCACGATTTCCTTAATGGAGCACAGCTGGGCAAAGTGAATAGGGCAAAGCGGATATTTATTCACTTTGCCCGGGCAGGTTAATGTTGTTGAATACTTTGTCCATAATTTCTTCAGAGTGAGTAATAGTTTATCTTAATAGAAATATAAAACTCAGTATTTATTTATTTATTTATTTATTTATTTATTTATTTATTTATTTATTTATTTATTTATTTATTTATCACGCAAATCAGTGTAAACTTGTAGGTCAATTAGGATTGTAACCTGTTCAAAGCAGATTCATTTTACAGTTTCAAACTAACATGAATAACCAACATATCAAGTGTTTCAATAATAATCTGAATAGTGTAATTTTTGTTTGCAGATGGTTTACAATTACAAACGAACCATTGATCAGGGCAGCTGATCCGAAGAGACGATGAAGAAAGCTCTGGAGGAATGTAGGACAAATCCTATTAACTCCGTTGCTACAAAATACGGTCTGCTTTCTTCTACGCTGTACCGGCACTAAAAATCCGGCTCTAGCAAGAATCAGTTAGGCATATTTAGAATAGTTTTCAGTGAGGAACAAGAAATCGAATTTGTTGACTATTTGAGAGAAATAGACAGTTTTTTTACAGGATCGCCTCTTTGAGGGAATTTATTAAATTGGCATATGATTTTACCAGTATAAAAAAAATCACTAGTCCTTCAAGATGGAAAAAAATGTTAGTGCTGGAGCTGACTGGCTGAAGGGGTTTTTATGTCGACATCGCTATATTGTATTGCGGACACCAGAACCAACATCAGTTGCAAGGGCTGCTGGTTTAATCATTCTCAAGTAGATCAATTCTAGAGTATTCTATGGGAACAAATAAACAAAATCAATATAACGGTAAGTACACTGTTCAGTATGGACATTGTGATATAAAGTTTGGATTTCACTTAAAGGAACAGAATAAGAATGATATTATTTTCAGTGTATTGAATGTGTGCTAATTTTATCTCTTTTTTAATCCTTAAATTAGTTATAACTGGTAAACTGTGAACGCTAATAAAAACTATTGAAAACAAAGTTCTGAATTCAATTTGCATGCAAATATCAAATATATATATTCTTAGTAATAACATTCCCACTTTTAAGCAATTCATTTCGTTATCCACTTTGCCCGCATGTGGATATTCACTTTGCCCGGCTATGTGGGCAAAGTGAATAATTTTATAGAATTACTTAATACCGAATTTTAACTATGAATATTTTAACAGTTGATTATGTTCTTTGTATCAATTAAAATGAAAAATGGGCCGATAAACTAGATGTTAGGCCTCTTTAAACAACAAGAAAGCAAAAGAAAAGATAACAAGGAACAATTACAGTAAAATTCATGTTATTGTCTTTCGTAATTACAGAAATAAACTGGCATAAAGTTAGTTTATTCACTTGGCCGGTCTTCCCATAAAAAGAGCACTTTAGGGCCGCCTTGTCTGAATAGCTCTAGTGGTCGATAGTGCGACCTGACGGAGGCGAAGGAGACAGGGGCCCGCCCTTCTTCAGGAACATCAGCGATACAATGTACTGGAAGAATTTACCTAAACATGTGATAGCTCCTGCAGATATATTGAGGGGAAGGTTTCAGCCATTTCCTAGTAATGAAATTTTGTAAACTGGTGGTTTAAATGTAGGATTGTCGGTGAAGTCTGAAGACTCTGTTTCTATTATCTACCGGGAAATATGTAATTTAAGGGAACGAAGAGTGGTGACCGTCCGCCGTCTCCCATTTGACCTTGCAATTACGTGACTAAAGTTTTCAAACTCCAAGTTTTTCAAACCTTGCCCTGGCTTTAAATATTCCTCCTTTACTCACCCCTTTGAAGTATGGGATTAGCTTCTGTACCTCTCGGCCGTAAGCCCACTCAGATTTTTTATAATTTCTGTAAGGAGTGGTGCTGTTTCGCCTCCTTCCCTTCTGTTAATGGCCGGTTATGTGCAACCTTTTCATTTCACTCCTCACGCTATGTCGTATTGGTACAGTAATTATGCCCCTGTTTATCCTGTATCATTCATACTAAGGAAACTGTTCTTCATTTTTAGTTCCCTTTTGGAACAGTGACTATTGTTATTACTGAGCAATGATGACGACTTTGAAGTGGAATCACCCAATGGGTTGCTTAGTGGAATTTTAAGTGCTTCATAAGAAAATGATCGCCTCTTCGAGGCTAGACACTTGTATTTTTGGATCTCAGACTCTAGTGACGTGTACCTGCTTGGAGAAAATGTTGCTCTTTCAAAATACTAACGACTAGGTAGCTATCTCAAATTTTGTACCTGATTTCAGGACTTCTAAGTCCAATATATTTTTAGAGCAACGAACTCAACATTAATCTATTCAACTGTTTGTTTTTTATTCATTCAGATTTCCTATCTCTCCATTTTAAGAAACGAAAGAAATAAAATTTCTCAATTTGTCATGTTAAATGCTGCTCTAAGTAATTCCTTGCCCAGCTGCTCAACCTAGAGCTTCCTAATCGATGGCTTTCTTTTAAAACCTCGTATGTCCAAATGTTCTTCCTACCTATTATATCCCTTAAGACTGGCCACGCCTCCCGGTCATATATTTGTATGCAGTCCATCAGAATAATTTTCGCTGTGTTCATTTTCCTTTGCTAATGTCTAAAGGAAAATGGACCTTAACGTACCGAATTGTAGGGATGTTGATTGCATGGCAAATTTACACACTCCTACAGTATAATGTATTTAATGTTCATTTTCCTTTACAAATTGGCAGAGAAAAATGACCATAACGAAAATTATTCTTTTGGACTGCATATAAATATGGCACTGGAAGACGTGACCAGTCTTAAGGAATATAATGGATAGGAAGAGTATTCGGACTTACGAGGTTTTTAAAGAAAGCCATCGTAATGCTCTTTGAAGTACAGAAACCCAGGGAGAATAATAATAATAACACGAAAGGCTAAAAGAATCAATTTAAACAACATACAATAATTTGCATGATTTTAGGTTTCCTTTCAATTTTTCCTCTCTCTCTCTTTGATCTTGCTGGCCTCTCTTGCCTTTGCTCTCCTATCTCCATTTTCTTCCCACTCCATAGCGTTTAACAACTAGCACTGTATTAACTACTTCTGAAGAGACTCGTGCGCCATTCTTGCCCCATTATGCTTGCTTTACTTAGATTTATTTCACGTGACCAAATTTGGGCTGGTACGTAAACAATAATATTACCAGCCATATTAATGAAATTGTAGTGCACGTAACTAATTTTATATCACCATTTCAATAGGTTACATGCTTCGTCTGAAAGAATAGGTTTAATAAGATGCAGACCAATTCTAAACATATGTACGCAACACCTTCACACAGTTCCTGAAAATGCAGTCAATGCATATTTCCTTTAGTCGCAGCTGCAGGTTTGTTGCTCTAAGAGGCTAGTAATTGAACATCATTATGGTAATACTATTGGTGAACTAAACATACTAAGACATTTTCATTAAAGAACTCACTGAAATACCCTAATTGAAAATTTTTCACGTAATATTCTCTTGTTTGGTCACTATTTTTGTCTTTTTAATTGTAAGAAAACATTTTTAAATGTCGAAGCCGAGATTTCATTTAACGTGGTAATTAAATAATAAACATAACGTTGGAATTTGCTTTAAATTAATATCGACTCTTTCTTTCAATTTTCTGATCTCTTGCAATGTCATAACACAAAAATCATCCATTAAAAGATTTTAGACCTTCGGTGGTGGAAGGGGATAAAAATAAAAAATTACTTTAATGTAAGTAATGAGCAATTGTATATCGATGGCCTAGAATGAATACCTCGTATCTCCCAAAGTTCTTGCTATCCAGTATTTCCCTTATGATTGGTCACGCCTTCCAGCCACACATGGATATGCAGTCCATCAGAACAATGTTCGTTGTGTTCTTTTTCCTATGCCGATGTGTGAAGGAAAATGAACCTTACCGTACCGTACTATAGGACAGTATGTTTGCATGACGTATTTACTAACTCCTAGAGTATAAATTTTATAAGGTTCATTTTCCTTTACGAGGAAGCATAGGAAAATCTACCCAACGAACATTGTTATGATGGACTGCATATCCAAATGTGGCTGGAAGGCGTGACCAGTCTTAAGGGAAATAATGGATAGGAAGAACTTTGTGAGATACGAGGTATTCATTCTAGGCCATCAAAATCTAACTTTCTTCTTTTATAGATAAATTATATTTTCCAATGTGTAGGCCTGAAATACAACTACATGACGTGTTGATTGCTTTTGACTCTCATTATTATTTCAATTTTCTTTACATCGCGCCGACACAGATAGGTCTTACGGCGGTGATGGGATAGGAAATGGCTAGGAGTGCGAAGGAAGCGGCCGTGGCCTTGATTAAGGGACAGCATTTGTCTGATGTGAAAATGGGAAACGACGGAAAACCATCTTGAGCGCTGCCGACAGTTGGGTTCGACCCCATTATCTCCCTCACTTAAGAGACTGCAGCTACCGAGCTGTCCTAATTTTCTGTTAATTTATCTGAAAGGAGTTAAATATGACACCAATTCAACTCTTGAAACATAATCTCCCACTAACGTACCTCAGAACTTCATCAGGTTAATCGACCCTGCAAACAATGACAAGGTTGTCAGCCGCTATACGTGCAGTAATAATGGCGTATGGCTTTTAGTGCCGGGATATCCCAGGACGGGTTCGGCTCGCCAGGTGCAGGTCTTTCTATTTGACTGCCGTAGGCGACCTGCGCGTCGTGATGAGGATGAAATGATGATGAAGACGACACATACACCCAGCCCCTGTGCCATTGGAATTAATCAATTAAGGTTAAAATCCACGACCCGGCCGGGAATCGAACCCGGGACCCTCTGAACCGAAGGCCAGTACGCTGACCGTTCAGCCAACGAGTCGGACATACGTGCAGTGTATGCCCAGCATAGAGAACGGTCTAAAGTAGAGCAAGCTGCATACTGGCCAGGCGCTCAGGAATCCAAGGAAACATGATTGCACAGTGCGACGTAAGGCAAGCAGAATGCAAGCCTAAGGGACAACTATAGCCAATACTCCAGCACTGTTCTGCAGAGACATCTGATTCCCTATTAAAGGTTATAACTCTGCAATTATTTGCATTTAGACAAAAGTTGCTTTAGGTTGCTCCGTCACAGATAGGTCTCATGGCGACGATGGGATCGGAAAGGGCTAGTAACCGGCATTGGTTATAATTAAAGTACAGCCCAAGAATCTGCCTTGTGTGAAAATGATAAACCACGGAAAGCCATCTTCAAGGCTTCCTATAGCGAGTCTTGAAGCCACAAACTGACAACAATATGACACAAACATCGCAGCCACTTTTTCAGTTATTTATATGAAAAGGCAGTTTACGGAGCTCGTAAAAAACGATGAAGTAAATTCCTGTGTGTAAGTAACCGGGAGTGAATGTCAGTGTCTGTAAATATGTGAATAATGTAATTATCTATACAGATAAAATCGTAACGACCGTGTGTCTTCGATTATTTTAGCAAAATTTTCTTATAGTTTTCCAGGTTTAATAATGACCATCTACATGTTTTTAACTTTAGTATCTGTTTGTCTGAGTTCTTATAACTCTAAAACTACTGGATATACTTCTACCAAGATCATATCGATGGCCTAGAATGAATACCTCGTATCTCACAAAGTTCTTCCTATCCATTATTTCCCTTAAGACTGGTCACGCCTTCCAGCCACATTTGGATATGCAGTCCATCATAACAATGTTCGTTGGGTAGATTTTCCTATGCTTTCTCGTAAAGGAAAATGAACCTTATAAAATTTATACTCTAGGAGTTAGTAAATACGTCATGCAAACATACTGTCCTATAGTACGGTACGGTAAGGTTCATTTTCCTTCACACATCGGCATAGGAAAAAGAACACAACGAACATTGTTCTGATGGACTGCATATCCATGTGTGGCTGGGAGGCGTAACCAATCATAAGGGAAATACTGGATACAAGAACTTTGGGAGATACGAGGTATTCATACTAGGCCATCGATATTTGGAATATGTAGAATCCACCTGTCCTTGTGTAGGTTTCAGGGTCACTATTATATATAAATGTCACGAAATATGCATTGCCAGCCTTAATGGAAATGATTATTTAGTCACAGCGCCACGCCAATGCTCAGAGAAACAACAACAATATGTAACTGAGAAGCCGGGAGAATTTCGCACAACATCGGACCAGGAACTCTACTGTACATCCCATTCTGTCCCATCGTTGTTCAGATTTATTGCACTTCACTTTAATGCCACGTGCTTTCACATAAAAAACATATTTTTCATGTCTTAAACGTTCCAATACAGCATGTAACTTTTCACAAATTTATAAAAGAAATATGTAATCCACTGAAAATTCCCGTGCGGGTACAAATACTAGTTACAAATATTAGCTTAGTGGGTCTTTCTGCCAGCCAATGTACATGGGGCTTGCCCTTTTACACTAGACAATCCATGGTAACTAAAATAATAAATAATTAAATTGAATAAATAAATAAATAAATAAATAAATAAATAAAAACTAATAATAATTACAAATAAAAACAGTACAAGAAGCATTTACGCATCATTCACTGAGGAACTATCAAATTACTGAGTACCTAGTTTATGTTTCAAACGTCTGGACCGGCTCCTGAAAACAAATAATAAAAAGAAAACTGTAAACTACACGCTAACTACATCCATGACATTTTAAACTGCAATCCTAGTATAGCACAACTGTGATTTGAACAAATTACTCAATATCCAGATTCAGAACTCCCTTACTAGAAGATATCCAGCTAATAATCAGTGAACTTAAAATGACAAAGTCCCAGAGGATGACAGTATTATTGCTGAAATGTTGAAATTAGGAGGTGAAAACCTAGCTGAGAAAATTCAAGTGATTCTTGGAAATATATGGATTACGGAGAACATTCGTCAAGAATGGAAATGTGCTCCTATTCACCCTATCCACAAAAAGTGGATATAATTTTTTTTGCAAGTTGCTTTACGTCGCACCGACAAAGAGAGTTTTTAAGGCGACGATGAGACGAGAAAGGGCCAGGAGTGCGCAGGAAGCAGCTATGGTCTTAATTAAGGTACAGCCACAGCATTTGCCTGGTGTGAAAATGGGAAGCTACGGAGAACCATCTTCAGGGCTGCCGACAGTGAAGTTCGAAGCTACCATTTCCCGAATACAGGCTCACAGTTTCGCGCCCCTCATCACATGGATAATTCGCTCGGTAGAAAAGAGAAGATAAAACAACAAGTTGCTTTACTCGTACCGACACAGATAGGTCTTATGACGACAATGGGATAGGAAAGGACTAGGAGTGGGGAAGAAGCGGTCTTGGCCTTAATTAAGGTACAGCTCCAGCATTTGCGTGGTGTAAAAATTGGAAGCTACGGGCAAAGGTGTTCGAACCCACTCTCCTTCGGATGCAAGCTCACAGCTGCGGGCCCCTAACCCCACGGCCAGGCCAACTCACCCAAACAAGTTAGGGGGTGAGGAGGGGATTAATAATTACAGACGAATATCCTTACTATAACTTGTGTACAAAATTCTCTCTCAATAGCCCTACTCTTGAGACTTGAGAAACAGGCTGAGCACCTAATTGGCGAATATCAGGCAGTATTCAGGAAAGGCAGGTCTAGTGTAGAACAAATTCTCAATCTCAAAGCCATATCGCAAATCCGTAAAACTATACAGACAGTGATCAATTTTGTAGACTTCAAAAAAAGCTTATTACTCAGTAGACCGACATACACTAGTCCATATTTCAGATATATTCGAGGTTGACAAGGAAACGAGTGACTTGATTTATAAGACGCTGACTGACACAACTTAAGAAGTTAAATTTTAAGGTGAAATTTCTGACTCTTTAATAAACCAGATGATTTCGACAAGGGAATAGCTTATTCCCGTTATTGTTCTATATTGTGAATGAAAACGTTATGAGGATATGGGAAAATGAGCCAAACGGAATAACTATTGGTCGACTAATCAAAAATATAATTAATTTGCAGTGTTTGGCCTTCGCAGATGATCTAGGTATTTTTTCTAACAACAGATAAGGAGCAGTTTAGGCCCTTTAAAATCTTCATAAAATTGCAGTTAAGACTCACTATCGTATGAAAAACTCAGTACATGGAGTGGTCCACTCGTTATCTAGATGGGAAAGCTCTAGAGACTTATTTCGGCAAATTTAATTAAGTGAGTAAGTTCTAGTGCCCAGAGGCAGTAATTCAGCCACTAGGCTTGAATTGTGAAGGAAATAAGGAAGTGATCTCAAAATTACAGAAGGCCTATACACTCACCTGGAACAGATATAACAAAACATCAATATATAGGAACGCAAAATTAAGACATTGCAACTATGTTATAAAACCTGAAGCTCTAAACGTCTTGGAAACCTTGATCACTGGAGGCAAATGACTTATAATAGACATACAGAAACGGGAGGGGAAATTATCGCGTAAATTCTTTAGTCCAGTCTATTCAGAGAGAATCTGGATGAAACGGAAATCTCGGGAGCTTCAGCAGCATTCTGAAAATATCACCGACACCATCAGGAAAAGGTAACTAAAGTTATATGGCCAAATTATCAGAATGAACCATGACAGGCTCATCAAAAGGAAACTCAACCTCGCTCTCTCAATGAAAGTGTCCGACTCATTGGCTGAACGGTCAGGGTACTGGCCTTCGGTTCAGAGGGTCCCGGGTTCGATTCCCGGCCTGGCCAGGTCGGGAATTTTAACCTTAATTGGTTAATTCCACTGGCACGGGGCCTGAGTGTATGTATTGTCATCATCATTTCATCATCATCATCATGACGCGCAGGTCACCTACGGGAGTCAAATAGAAAGACCTCCACCTGGCGAGCCGAACCCGTTCTGAGATATCCCGGCACTAAAATCCATACGACATTTCATTTCAATGAAAGTTAGGAACAACTGGCTTAGAGAAATAGAAAAATACCTTCAGGTAATTGGCATCTCACATAAAAATTTTCAAGACCGATTAAAGTTGAAATAAGCAGTTAACAACCATAATTTTTTATGAGAAAATGAATACCAGGGACTGAAGAACGGAGGAGAATGTTCATTGCCCAGATGAAGAGATTTTGGGACAAGAAGAAATAAACACCAGCTAAATAAGTTCTCTAGCGCTCCACAGATGGGCATAACACTGTAAAAAGACAATAATCATCTACCACATCATAGCACAAAAAGATCGATGTTCTGCTGAAGCTAATTTTTACCTATTTTTATTTACATTTATATTAACGCTGCTGTATTTCTTTGTTTCAAATGGCGTGAACGCAAAAGATCCTATTTGTTTCTTTCGGCCCTGTAGTGTGAAAAGGAGCAAAAAACGTTGCAATAAAGACACACAGAATATATGACAGGCTAGTTGTCCCTTATACTCTGTAGCATGTGCTACTACGTAATATACGGTTGTGGACTGATACATTTTCTTGCCAAATGGCACATGAGCAGCTGTTTATTCTCCAAGGACCCAGCAAAGCACTCCATAATTACTGTCTACTAAGGAGTTGCGACAGACGCTCTTCAAATCCCATGTATTCCTCTCTCCATTCCAGTATACCAATAGCCTCTCAATAGCTAATATATTTTCCTCCACAGCAGTACAATATGCCACAGAATGTTGTGAACAGAATCGTTGCTCCTTCGTACATATGGAAGAGGACAGGGATGTTGATTTTAGTGCAATAGCGGAACAAATGAGGTAACCTACGTTCTGATACGAGTGGTTTTCGAGATTAGCAGACGTTCTGACAACAGACATTGTGGCAAAGAAATATATATAGACTATACATGAGATTGAGGGCTAGAGGATTAGACAAAAGTACTGTTGATTGGGTGAAAAAATTTTCAGAAACTAGAACTCAGATTAGGTAAGGCATTAACTGATCCTCTAACAATTAACCCTACGTGGAAGAAGAAAGGTTCAATTTATGTCCAAACTTTTTTAGAACTGTTAAAATTATAAAAACATGTTCAAACCATGGTGTTATAATTTTGTGTCAGAAATAGTATAAAGTTAACTACTCAATAAAAACAAAGAGGTTAATTTTTGGTTGAAAATTTAATTATATGGACTAAATTTCGAAGTGATCACAATATAGCCCTCCATTGGTCAAACATGTAACCATTTATATAAATTGAAGTTATAAACGTATGTTACAACCAAATGTAGAACATCGTGTTGAAAACATAATTGGATTGCAGAACAATATCATCATGTCAATGGAAGCCATCTTCAAAAAGAAAATCGCCAAAAAAACGCAGAATCAGCAGCAGTCATCAGGGAAGTGGAGGTGCCATACATGTAGCAGAGAGTGTCGCACCAAGAATGAAAAACTAAACAAATTAGCAAAAACGACCATTGTTTGTGGAAAATGCAACTTGTATGTTTGTGGAAAACACAGTTAAAAGGCGAACATATGCTATGAGTGTGTGAGTGAGGTGGATGAATTTGAATGAAGATGCGAATGATGTGTAAGAATTTGTTCAAGTATTAGCGGTCATAACTTAATTTGAAACACCTATTTAAATTATGTATTTGTTTCTTATTATACAATATTTATTACTTAATTCACTTAATAAAGAACTAACACTAATTCAAAAGTTGTAAATACAACCATATAAGTAAAATATAATGGTGGACATTATTTAGCCCTCCCTTGGTCCAGCGTGTTACAAATAAAAGCATGGGTTGAAAAAGGGGTCCCATAGGAAAGCATTATTGGAACTTCGTTTTCTTATGTTCATATATGTAACTAGTAAAGAACTGGAAAATACGGGTAAAAACGTTTGAAGATTATGTGGATTAGTGAAAAAGTTACTGGATTGTGAACGACTGAAAAAATGACGCCGGCAATTTCGTGAGATCGAGAGCAGACAGTGAGGCATGAAAAGTGAAGTTTTAAATTTCACTACGAGGTAAAGTACTCTCATATTTAATTCCTCTGTTGGTGTGGTGAATGTACCTCACTTGAATAATTACTTAGTTACCTAGGTGTTTATACAAAAAAAATCATCATAGGGGTAACCAAGTTAACGGGGTTGTAAATAAAGGGTACAGGTCTCTTCATATGGTTATGAGAGTATTTAGGGGTTGTAGTAACGATGTAAGTTAGATGGAATATATATCATTGGTAAGACCCCAGTTAGGGTATGGTTTCAGTGTAAGAGACCTTCATTAGTATTTCTTGGTACGAGAACTGGCAAAGGTCCAAACGAAAGCAGCACGATTTTTCTGGCTGATTTCCAAAAAAGGAGCAGTGTTACGAAAAGTTGCAAACTTAAGTCTGGGAAGACTTGGAAGTAAGGAGACGAGCTGCTAGTCTAAGCGGGGTGTTCCGAGCCGTCAGTGGAGAGACAACGTGGAATATGGTAGACGAATAAGCTTGGGTGGAATTTTTTAAATGTTAGGAAAGATCACAATATGAAGCTAAAATTTCAATTCAAGGACAAATCGGGGAAAATTTTAATTTATAAGAGGAATTACGAAATGGAAATTTTTAAAATGAAATATTGGAAAACTGTCATGTTCTTTGAAATAATTTAAGGAGAGGCCAGGTAAACAACTGACAGGATATCTTCCACCTGATTGATTGATTGATTGATTGATTGATTGATTGATTGATTGATTGATTGATTGATTGATTGATTGATTGATTGATTGATTGATTGATTGATTGATTGATTGATTCGTTCTTTGAGTGATTGATTCATTGATTGAATATGACAACATGAGTAGCTTTGCAAGTAAGAATATATAAATAACTAGCTTTTCAATAATAGTTAATTCGATAACAGATTTTCTTCTCAATAAATTACAATCCTCAAGTATCTAAAGGAAAAATTCTCAATATAAATAGAGTTGTAATTTCTAATGTCTAATTTCGTATATTTTGGCTTTTATTGAGATAGTTATCCATTTTAGGCGTACTCAAGACCATATCAACGGTTTTTACGCTTCTTGTTTGTTTGTTTGTTCCACCATAACTGGAAAACGGTTGAACCTCAGTCAAACTACTCATACGGACGTAGGTTTTGTTAAGCATGTTATTAAAATGACTGAATGGACTGGGGAATTGAGGCAAGACGGAAATAGTAATTTAATATTTTCTCATACACTATTGATTGCCTGTTAAGTTTGTAGACTTTAAGTGAAACGTACCTTCATTTGAAATCATTTTCGTTCGCTAGATAGTTTCGTTTATTCCTCAAATTACTGAGAAAATTACTGTTTTCTATGTCTCTTATGTTCTACTGCGAGTGACGGACGTCCTCACAGACAATGGGTTTACCGGGTGCCGCGACGACGTCTCAGTCTCCTTGCCAGCAGAAAAGTAACGTAATGACATTTTCGTCACAATTCCTGTATACCCGTTGTTATTCGTTGGGTAGAAGGTGAGAGATGCGTCAATCTGCCATTCTGGGGTAATTTGCGAAGTGCCGCTGGAGTTAACGGTCATCTTCGAATAGTTCTAAGCTTGGTTGTTAATATTTGAACAGTACCATGGCGCGTAACCCATTATTTCACAGTGTAATGTGTTTTCTAGCATCTTCTAAATTTGTTCCTGTACATATCATGTAATTCCATTGTTTACTTTCTACTTGCCTTTTTAGGCTAAAGCAGTTACACCATCAGTCACCCTCGTATCTGAATACTTAAAAGTCCTGTACCTAAATTTCTCCTCTGTTACCGCTTTTAACAATCCGTAACTTATATGATCAGAATTAGTGAGGGATATTCATTTTTCCAGTACATCCACATGGTATTTATGTATCTGTCCTATTCAGCTGTGTTAATTTTTTTGCTTTAGCTAATCTATTTGTTCTTGTTTGGAATTAGATCTTTTCATTTAGATTATGTGTTATTACTTCTCCAAGATATTTAAATTGAGTTAATATTTTGATTTTATTACCATTTATGGTAACGTCTTATAGTTGCGTTGGTTTTCTAGTCATAATTTCTGTTTTAATGACATTTTGAGGCCAATTGTATTTGCAATGTTTTGAAGTTCTTTTATGTCAACTGCTAGTAATACTAAATCGACGGCGAAACCCAGGCAATTTGTTTTGATTTTTCAGCCAATCTTTATTTTTTGGGGACATTTCCTAAAGCATTCCCTCATTACCACTTCTAGAGCACAATTAAATAATAGTGGTGTGAGACCATCTCCCTGCCGTAATCCAGTTTTAATTTTAAATGAGTGATATTTCACCTCTAAACTTCACTTTTGATTCGGTGTTAGTGAGAGTCAATTTTATCTTGTTTATTAATTTGGATTGTAGTCCAAGTTGTCTTAAAATTTTAAACAGAAATTATCTGTAGATGAAATCTTAAGCTTTCTTGAAATCTACAAATGTTATCACCATATCTCCGTTTCTTCTCCTTTTATAGTCAATTATCAACAAGGCTCATGATCTGATCAGGTCAGCTCCTCCAGGGTCTGAAATCTCCTCGATCTTCTCCTAATTCCTTCTCAACTTGTAAGCTTACCCTATTAAGGATGATTATTGAAAATAGTTTGTACGATATGTCTAAGATCGAGATGCCCCTGTAGTTATTAGGGTCAGTTTTGTCTCCTTTTTTGTGCAGTAGGTGAATGAGGGCTGTTGTCCAGTGTTCTGGTCTTCTCCTTAAGCCGTCGTCTCCAAACGGAGGTAGACGATCCACACGGCCAGCTCCGATCTTGACGTTGTAGCCATGCCATGTGGATTTATTGGAATATCTCTCAGGATCTTTAATGCAGTGGTTTCCCATTGCCTTCTGCCTAATGCCGTTGAGCAAACTGGTTCCACCGCATTTGGGAACAATTTCTGGTTCCGTCCCACGAGTTCCTTTCCCATGAGTTCCGAAAACAAATTGGTTAGGAAAAACGTCCCATGAGTTCCTATCGCGTATTCACGCCTGAGTAAATAAGCTAATGAGTCCCACTAGTTCCGAATGTCTCTGGAAAACCCAGCTGTCAGTTCTGAGGTTTGACCGGCTGATAATAGTACGAGGTGACCTTGAGGAGTTAATGGCCTTACCACCAGGTACCTAGGGGCTATTTTCAAGTAATTTTTGTTTGTGTCTTTGAGTGGAGCAGATAAACATGGAGTTCAAAACTAGCATTAAAGGAAACCAAATTTTGATATTTAATGGTTACCATTTTTATAAGAAACGCTACAGCAAATCAAGCGAAGTGTTGATTTGTGCTGCAAAACCCTGTGCCGGAAAAGCGATTTTAAAAAATTGGGAAATTATTAAAGAAGTGGACCATGATTTTGTTCCTGATACGGACAGCGTTGAAGTGTTCAAAGCAGCTTCCATGGCCAGGAAAAGAGCTCGTGAGGAGAATAACATTTAATAATATAATATTTTTTACAAGCTATTTTATTAATCAAATACAGAAAATGAACACAGGGGTTTTGGACTTTTGAGCCACTTTAAATTATTATATTAAATATAAATGAATGATTAAATAATGTAATATTTATCTTCATTTAATATGCTTAGGTATAATATCATCATGCTTAGGGATCTAATATGATTCATGTGATATGCTTAATTATTTAACAATTATTGTAAATTAACAAATTTGTAATCATGAATTACATAATTACAAGCGGTAAAGTGAACCATTCTAACGCCATGTATTTTTTTCAGATATACGACGAAGAATTCGGACACTTGCATCAGCAGGATACGAGTTAGTGACTCCAATGCTTGTTCCAGAGTTTAAAGAGTTCATTGTACAGACAGCGGAGTAAAGCAGAAGGAGTAAAGAAAGAACCAATGCATCGAGATGAAGTATATTTAGCTGAAGAAACTCTATGTAGGCTATGTCTGATGGCACAAACTTCTTATTGGCTGACGTCTGTGAAGGCGACAGATTACTGATATTTGCGAGCCCTAGAGGCAAAGAAATATTAAAACAAAACAAAAACACTTCTTAATGAACGGGTCATTTAAGAGTGTCAGTAGCAAAGTGTACACCATTCATGTAGACATGGGAAGCAACAAAGAGGAGATAAATGTAACGCCTGCTGTATTCGCACTGCTTCCAAACAATACCAAAGCCACTTATGTTCGCCTCTTCAAAAAAACCCTTAATGTAATACCTGAATTGTCACCTGACATAGTAAACATGGATTTTGAGGTTTCAGTCCGGTGGTATTTGAAGGTGCTCAAATACGACAGCCTCGTGTCGGTAGATTTACTGGCACGTAAAAGAACTCCTGCGGGACTAAATTCCGGCACTTCGGCGTCTCCGAAGACCGTACAAGTAGTTAGTGGGACGTAAAGCAAATAACATTATTATTATTATTATTATTATTATTATTATTATTATTATTATTATTATTATTATTATTATTATTATTATTATTATTATTATTATTGTCATGGATTTTGAGGTTGGAGCTATCAAAGAGATAGAAGAAGTATTTCCAAGATTCCAAGTGCAAGGTTGTTTTTTCCACTTAAGCCAAAGTATTTGGAGAAAAGTGCAAGAAATTGGACTTTCGGGTATGTATACAACTAGCCAGGAAATCAGAAACACCATCAGGCAGTGTGCTGCACTTGTATTCCTCAAACCAGGAAAAGTAGAAGACGGTTGGCTATACATTCATAGCACGGTCCCGGACAATAAAAAGTTAATCGAGTTCTTTTATTACTTTGTCGAGCAATGGCTTCAAAACCTGCATATTCCGATTGAAATGTGGAATTGCCATGGGAAGAGGCATAGAACGAATAACTCTGTACAGAGTTGGAACCATAAGCTGAATTTGAAATGTGGAAAACCACATCCCCCTGTAAGAGACTTGTGTTGTGTTTGAAGGAGTCTCAAAATTCAGACGAAAAAAATTATGCGGGCAGAGTTGAATTTGAAAGCCACAACATGGAAAAGAAAATATGTTGCAATGGATGACAGAATCCAAAGAGCAACTCAACAGTTTGAAGAGACCGGTGATTTAACAGTATTTTTAAGAAATGTTTCTTATGCTGTACATATTGATTAGAGAGTAAAGAGAAGAATAATTGAGTTAAAACATCAATTTGACGAAGCTACCTGCCGATTACTAAGTGACTCGTAAATAAGATAAAAACAGTTCAAAGACGAAGCGACATGCTGTTACTATTTTAAGAACTTCGTAAACATAACTCAAAACTGATTATTTTGACGAAGCCACATGCTGATACAGATACTGACAAGGAAACAGCTGCTTATGGGAACTACCGGTCCATGGCGTTGCCCCCCCCCCCAAGCCTCTGTTAAAGGAGCCAGTTCATTAAAGAGGGCACGCACTCCCGGCTGGCGCTAACAATGGACCCTATTTGTTTCAGTAATAAACAAATTAATACAATTTTGCTGTAGAAAACTAAGCTGAAACTGGCTCAGTTAGTGTTCAGAACTGACGGGACTCGCTCAAGTAGTGTAATTGACAGATAGCCAATTCGCGAAAGAATTCGGAACTGGCGGGAATCGGAACTCATGGGAATCGGAACTAATGGGAGGACACGCATTTCTTGTCCGCAGGACAATAGAGTGTCCTTACCCATACCCGCTCAAAGAGACTGTTGGCACTTGGTATAGTGGATCTCCTTATACTGGGAGATAATCGGTCCCTTCATTCGTTAGCCACCTGCATATAAAATAATATTTTTATATGCAGTCGTTGCCCCCTCTCTAGCGTGGGGAGGTGAATGTCAGGATTTCACCGTCATTGAAACAAGGAACAAATGGCATTTCCTTGTTTCTCTGGTTCTTTAGAGAGGAGTATTCTGGTAGTTCTTCTTTAATCCAGATAGAGACAAGTTGCTGATGGAGGGAAACTTTTCCTGATCTTCTTGCATATTTCCAGACTGCCGCAAATGTATGTTCGTCTCCTGCCGCTTTGTAGACTTCCTTTGTTGAGCGGGGTCTGAAACCTCCTTGATATTCTCCTAGTTCTTTCTCAACTTGTAAACTTATCCTGTTAAGGTTGATTATTGAAAAGATTTTGTATATTATGTCTAGGAGCGAGAATCCCCTATAGTTATTAGGATCGGTTTCGTCTTTTCTTTTGTGCTGTGGGAGAATGAGGGCTGTTGTGCGGTGTTCTGGTAATTCTCACTTAATCCAGAAAGAGAAAAGTTGCTAATGGAGGGCAATTTTTGCTGATGTTCTTGCATATTTTCAGATTCCCGCAAATGTCTGATAGTCTCCTGGCGCTTTGTAGATTTTCAATTTATTCAGTGCTTGGTAGACTACCTTTATTATGGGAGGATTGATGTTCTCTGGTGGTGTTTTTATTGGAGTGCTGGTGTCCATATGAAGGCGTTTTATAGGTTCCTCACAATTTAGAAACTTGTTGAAATATTTAGCCAGAATTTCGGCATTGTCTTTATTGTTTTGAGCCAACTTAAAATTTTCATCCTTCATCGGTAGGGTCGGGGATTCATATTGTCGGAGCTGCTTTCTGAAGGTTTTGTAGTAGTCCCTTGATTGAGTTTTATTGAATTCTTATTCAGTTAATTGCAGTGTGTGCTTATGATGCTGTTTTTTATTCTTCTTAAGACTTGGACAGTTCCTTTTCTCTGTTTCACTAGATTTTCATAGGCTACTTCTGATATTTGGGCTGATATAATAGCCATTCTTGATGTATTTTCTCCACTGTTTCATCACATTCGGTGTTCCACCTTTGATTCTTTCACATGGTGTAATTTTAGCCAGGTTTTCTGCAGTTTGTTTAAGGTTGTTTACTATGTCTTCAAGTTTACATGTGATTTTTAATTTTTTCAGTCGCTTTTTGGTCATTTTCATTGTTGATTAGCTGGATATGAATTATTTTTATTTTAGTTCTATCAGAACATTTTTATCCATCCATAGGTCGATATTAGTGTTCAAGGATAAATCAATGGCATAATATTATCATGTTGATTTAATGGAAAGTATTCTACTACAACCAATATTGCACAAAGTGTATTCAAACACAATAGCAATCTAATTACGTTGCAGAGTGGCCACGCGTTTTAATGCACTTCGGATGTCGAGCCAAGCTCCGCGTTCTGAAAATACGTGGGTTGGATCCCCACAGTTGGCTGTTCTGAGAATGGTCTTCTTATCCAATTTCATTCACCTTCATTCATTTCATTTCCATTAGGTCCTCAGCTGTGGATGCTGACAGGAAGGGCATCCGGCCGTATAAATGTTTCATATAATTTCATCTCACCTCATCTCCGACCCCGAAAAAAGCGGTAGGCATGTTAATGCGATTACACCTTAATCGAGTTCACACCATGCTTTCGTTGTTAATGTCGATATATTTTAGCACTGTCGCAAGTTGTTGAGTATACATTATTTTCCATCAATAAATATTACATTTTAATCAGAATACGTAGTGCACTAAACGTTTGTCGGAAATGGGAGTTTATATGTAATGCCTTGGCCGTTCTCTGTTAAGGATTAATGATTCTGCCGGCATATTACAAAGTCTTATGCATGTTTATGGCCATGAATAACTCGTCCGGCATTCAAATTATCGTTTGTCTTCCCGTCCATTCCATTCTGTCTCTCACATAAATTTGGAATGTCTGTACAAGTGGAGTAAATGATGGGAATACTGTAATGTTGCAAACAATTACCAAACAATCTCGCACTATGGTAGTATCAGATAATTTATGATACAAAACTTACACAAATCTTCAGAAGTGGACATTTTGTTGTGGAGATCGACTGAGATATTGGACCAAAATGTAAATCACATTTCCCTTTGTGAAAATAAAATGATTTTCCTGTCATGGCCATCCGTCACCGGCTACAAATTTCAGATGGCAACCAGCCATAAGACATAGCCTGCACGGTTGATAGATAACATTGTTTGACCATCCATCCATTCCTTATATCACTACCTGCACAGTTGCTATGGTTACATTCAGTCACTCATTTTGACGCATTACGTTACAAAATTTTTCGGTTGACCACCAGCCATGTCAAAACGAACACAAGAAATTATATTATAATGCCCATAGACACTCCCAGCGTTTTGGAAGATGGTGGTGGTACCCTGTTCATTCCATATGTGGTTATTATAGAAAGTCCTACAGGGACATTTTTATCACACCTGCGCGTCCATCTGACTAGGCTTGGTTACTTTAGTTTCGCAATCCTTCTCAAAAGTAAATCTTTTTGCAATTCAAAATCTAGATAAAGTACTTACAACATGATTAGCTTCAAATTTTCGTACAAATATCCATCTATATTTTGTTTATAGTTTGCAGTATCATGTTTTGAAAAGATCGACAACTTTGAGAAATACCTTGAGTCAACGCAATGAAAAATTACTCCTTCTTAGATTCAGTGTTACTCATTAACACAAATATAGTTGAGAAATCAGATTTTAGCTAACAACAAACAACAAGCTTAACAAATAGTTTTCAAACCAGAAACAAAAAAAATGTGCAAACGAGTCATTTTGAAATGAGAACAGTTTTTCCGATAAAGTGATACTAGTTGCTCAATTTGAACCAACTTTCAGTTTCCTTAATTCAACAAATTTGCTTGTCTTACAACATTTCAGTCAACCAATCAATCAATACTGATCTGCATTTAGGGCAGTCGCCCAGGTGGCAGATTCCCTATCTGTTGTTTTCCTAGCCTTTTCCTAAATGATTTCAAAGAAATTGGAAGTTTATTGAACGTCTCCCTTGGTAAGTTATTCCAATCCCTAACTCCCCTTCCTATAAATGAATATTTGCCCCAGTTTGTTCTCTTGAATTCCAACTTTATCTTCATATTGTGATCTTTCCTACTTTTATAAACGCCACTCAAACTTATTCGTCTACTAATGTCATTCCACGCCATCTCTCCGCTGACAGCTCGGAACATACCACTTAGTCGAGCAGCTCTTCTTCTTTCTCTCAGTTCTTCCCAAACCAAACTTTGCAACATTGTTGTAACGCTACTCTTTTGTCGGAAATCCCCCAGAACAAATCGAGTTGCTTTTCTTTGGATTTTTTCCAATTCTTGAATCAGGTAATCCTGGTGAGGGTCCCATCCACTGCAACCATACTCTAGTTGCGGTCTTACCAGAGACTTATATGCCCTCTGCTTTACATCCTTACTACAACCCCTAAACACCCTCATAACCATGTGCAGAGATCTGTACCCTTTATTTACAATCCCATTTATGTGATTACCCCAAGGAAGGTCTTTCCTTATATTAACACCTAGATACTTACAATGATCCCCAACAGGAACTTTCACCCCATCAACGCAGTAATTAAAACTGAGAGGACTTTTTCTATTTGTGAAACTCACAACCTGACTTTTAACCCCGTTTATCAACATACCATTGCCTGTTGTCCATCTCACAACATTATCGAGGTCACGTTGCAGTTGCTCACAATCTCGTAAATTATTTATTACACTATACAGAATAACATCATCCGCAAAAAGCCTTACCTCCGATTCCACTCCTTTACTCATATCATTTATATATATAAGAAAACATAAAGGTCCGATAATACTGCCTTGAGGAATTCTCCTCTTAATTATTACAGGGTCAGATAAAGCTTCACCTAGTCTAATTCTCTGAGATCTATTTTTCTAGAAATATAGCAACCCATTCAGTCACTTTTTTGTCTAGTCCAATTGCACTCATTTTTGCCAGTAGTCTCCCATGATCATCCCTATCAAATGCTTTAGACAGGTCAATCGCGATACAGTCTATTTGACCGCCAGAATCTAAGACATCTGCTATATCTTGCTGGAATCCTACAAGTTGAGCTTCAGTGGAATAACATTTCCTAAAACCGAACTGCCTTCTATCGAACCAGATATTAATTTCACAAACATGTCTAATATAATCAGAAATAATGCATGCAGATCAGTATCGATCGATCGATTGATTGATTGATTGATTGATTGATTGATTGATTGATTGATTGATTGATTGATTGATTGATTGATTGATTGATTGATTGATTGATTGATTGATTGATTGATTGATTGATTGATTGATTGATTGATTGATTGATTGATTGATTGATTGATTGATTGATTGATTGATTGATTGATTGATTGATTGATTGATTGATTGATTGATTGATTGATTGATTGAGAAATGATACTAGGAAGTATGGTGCCTGTCTCCATGCTACGCATGCTACCAGGCAGGTGTGGTGAGGTACTAGAAGTTAGTAATAAGGGCCAGGAGAAAACCCCATGGGCACAAATAGAAGTATACCTACAGGTAAAACCTGGGCCTCTGTCGCCTTTTTATAGCTCAAGACCAACTACAGTTCTACAATTACATCACATCGTAACTCAGAAAACAAATCATGGCGGACATCGATAGGCGACATGAGAGATTGAGGAGAAGATTATGCGTGTTTATTCCGAGTCATCTAAAGAAGACATGACAAGTCAAGTCTCTTGAAGTGCAACTCACTAACTTAAAATGTGAACAGTTATAATCAAAAGTAGCACTATCGCGTAATTTCAATGTGAAAATAACAAAAGGAAATTTTATTTTATCAACGCCAAGTTGAAGACACACAGCATAGTATATTTCACATATAAAACTCCGGTCAGCAAGTAAATAGATATCAAAAAATAACATGAAATCCAATTGTACATCACCATTAACCACAGCCCATTATGCAAAAGGATACATTTCTCGAACAAAATGTAAACCCTCTGAAATGCACCTGGATTGTTGAGCAGGTACAGTGATCGATAACGGCGCTTGGCAGTTAGAACTGGAGATGGCGGGAGGCAAAAATGTACAGACAAGAAAAGGTGGCCGGGCTTATGGGATATAGCGATCAGAGGGGAGGAGGGTTTATACATCAACACTGAAAACAACAGGTAAGTTTTCGATGTTCTCTGAGCGAATTTCCACGGAGAAGTAAAGGTTGACAGTTCACCAACATAAGTGCGGTAATAATAGTTTCTTTTTAAGATTTTCATTCAGTACTATACAATTAAACTTTTACCAAAGGAACAATATTACATATGTACTACAATTAATGAGAAGTACGGTGTGATTATACAGTCAAAATTAATTTAGTATTTGACTGCACACTAACGAACTAACAGACACTAAAGAGAATGCGACATGATAAATGCGCGCGGCAAGCAGATGAATCATACCTCAGTATCCACGACCTTGACAAAAAATATACCCCTGTTACCCTTCATCTGAGTATTAGCGAAGTTTCCACTACTTGCTGTGGCGGTATACAAATCGGTTAGCCACTACGAACGACATTTTATGCGTATTTTCGACAATAACTTTTTAATAATTAAGATTTTAAATCCTAGTTTCAGCCGGCTAAAATGGAATAAAACTGTAATGTTTTCTCTACAACTGTCCACCCCCCCCCCACCAGCCCTGAGGCCCCTTTGTCGCCGCTGCTGAGAGAAATTGTTCGAATATGTAAGCTTTTACAACAAACAGCTTCTTACGTGCTGAAAGAGGCTCTATAGACGTTCTATGACAATAAATAAAATTTACGATTGATAATGTTACCGTGTTTTGGTGGTGTACAGAGGTGTAAGAAGGTGCGGGCTTGAATGGGTGGACAGCAAAAAGATGAGAGCATAATTTAAAACATTAATTTGTGACATTTTAATTCTTTCCTTTGTTTTATTCTGACTTTAAACATTGATAGATAATCTGAGTAAGTAACAACAATAACAGTTGAGGAGCTCGTCAGGTTGTATAACAAGGTTGGACTATAAGTCCTAATCAGGTAAAACAAAGAAAATAATTGGCAGAACAATTTAAAAGGAATGATCGTTGTAGCTCTAAAGGTACACTCTATCAAAGAGCATAATTGCTTTACTCGATTACACATTAGGAGACTGAGCTACAAAATTTACTACAGTCCGGCCTATCAAAGGCACAAATTTCTTATCCAAACTTTACACTAGATAACTTTGAAAACAGTATTCACTGTCATTTCAGCTTGACAGTCTATTACATACTCGTCTATAGTCAACGACACTTTAAGCAGAGTGTATAAATACCCATTCTAAATGGCTTTAGTGTGCAAAAGAAAAGGCTTAAGAAATCAGCCATGAACAAAATAGTAGGAGGCGAAGGACTTGCACTCCTTTTGAAATACATTTTGAAAAACACATAAAATCCTATATGGGCTTATGGCCCGAAGTTACAGAGGGTAATTAGATGGCAAAATATTAAGTTTCCAAAACAGAGTTGAAAATCTAAGAGTTTTTAGAAAACCATAGTCACCCTCATACCAAGTTGAATGGGAATTAATAGAGGGTGAACATTTGGTGCCTACCGGGCTAAAATTAACAAAGATAAACATTCCTCTTCGGAGAACTAGCATAATACTTTCTTAAAATTTCGTTTCTCTGTTCCTTCTTGGATCAGTGATAAAGTGTAATCCTCTCAAATATTCAAGATTGCAGGAACAAACGTGGCAGATATATATGGATATTAGAAGGGCAAGAGAGATCCATGGAACTTTATATGTGGTTCGAAGTCAGGGTGAAAAAGATTTCGGGTGGCATATTCAGGGTTTACTCAAGAAAGTAAAAATTAAAGTGGTTATAATACTAAAGACAAAAACATACAAATTTACAGTTAATATACAAGTCAGTATGAAGTATACAAAACACAACATGTGAGATCTTCATATAACACATGCCCAGTAGGCCTATTTTGCAATGTTTAATGCACTCGCAGCGGCTTTGTTGCTTTTACGAGATCACCATCAGTGCAAAATGTTGGGCACAGATGGCACTGAAGCATGTGGCTCGTGGTTTGTTCTTGTCCACATTCACACCTTATTTCACTTGTCCTGAACTCCCATTTCTTCAAGTTATCCCTGGATCTTCCCACTCCTGATTGTAGCCTGTTCAGGGACTTCCTCACCAGCCAGCTTTCATTATGTCCAGCGTGTGACTACTCAGCAGCTGGCATCCATCCTCGAAGGTGAGGGATCCTCTTCTTCCACACCTCTAGTCTTGCCTTCTCTGGTGAGACGGTAACCAACTCAGATGTCTTCAGGAAGCTATTCCGGTATATCAGCCGTTGTTGAGGGGGACTGTGTCCATGTAGCGGGTGAGCTTTATTCTGTTCCATTTTAAGCCTCTCCCTGTTGGCAACTACTTCTCTACGCACACAAGAAGTGGGGGTGGTATTCCATATTATCTGACGAAGTAGACTTTAAGGAACCTGCGAGTTTCATGGGAACCGTATCTACCTGTCTGCCGTGAGATGAACTGTATAATTCAGGAATAGGTGTTCCAAGAGAGTTTAGGTAATTCTGCCTTCTGATAGAGTAAATAGTAACAGGAATGGTCGCTTTAAAATAACAGACACGGCTCAAAATTATGTCCTTGAGATTTGAGAACTATTTCAAGATGTTTAAACACAATCACGTATCTTTCAGTGCGTGTATTTCGTAGAAAATTGTAAACTACGGGAATATACTGGCTATTTTGATATCCGTGTACTGTTATCAACTAGTAAATGCATTTTTAAGTGTATTTACATTGTCGCTTTAACATAGAAAGTCATATCGCGACATTCTTAATTATACATAAAGGATAATTACATTGATTACATAGAGTTACAATTGCAAAAATAACAAGAGTACATATTGATCAGATAGTGATTACATGTCATTGAATAGGTTTGTTTGTCTAAAAAACTTAATGATGTTTTTACACTGAGTATCTTTGTTCAAGGCGTCACATACACTACTATTCTGGTTTAAATTACAAAATTGACTTTGTTGATCGTATAGATGGCGTTCTAGTAAAATGTCGTTGATAGTTTTTATTTTTTGACAGGTGTCACATATTGGTGGAAGTTTCTTAGAGAAGATATGTGCATGAGTCAGTTTTCTATGGCCTATACGTATTCTAGTAATGAGCATTTGTTCTCAACGCTGAAGGAATGAAACATCAAATTTATCTCTAGATCCACGCCTGATATCATGGAGTCTTATGGGTTGTTCCCGTGTCCATTCAGTTAAGCATTGTTTTTGGATCGTTGTAGTAAGGAAAGGAGAAAAATAGGTGTGGGGAATGAGAAAGTTTGGATCATGTACAGGAAGATGAGTTGCTTCTTTAGCTAATATGTCAGCTTGTTAATTGCCTTTCATTTGTTTATGTGAGGGAATCCTAGGAAAAGAAATGTTGTACATTTCTGGAAAGTGCCATCGACACATATTTTCTCAAAATTACAAAAGGGTGTAAATAAATAAGACTAGGAATCTACAGTATATGATGTTCCTCATGATGTTGTTGATAATAAAAATTCTGAATTGCGGCTGGACTTCAGGGGTAATAATTACTAGTATTATGAACGTTAGAGGTATATTTAGGCAGCAAGGGAAGAGAAATTCGTCAACCAATGCAACTTGATCGTGGAAGTAGTGATATTTCTGTCGCATTCTTCATCTTTATGTAGTTCCCTCGTTCACTTATAGGTTTAAAATTAAGTGGCGTAATGACACAAAATGAATGTTTTCAAACTGTTCAGTTCAGTTTATCGAGCAAGTGGTCACGCGGTTTGCGTCACGTAGCTATCAGCTTGAATTCGGGAGATGAAGTTCGAACTCCACTCTCATCAGCCCAGAAGATGGTTTTCTGCGATTTCCCATTCTCACACCAAACAAATGCTGCGGGCGGTACCTTAATTAAGGCCATGGCCTATTTTTTACCACTCCTAACCAATTTCGTGCTCCATCGCCCCAGACGGTTAAGGCGCTGGCCTTCTGACCCCAACTTGGCAGGTTCGATCCTGGCTCTGTCCGGTAGTATTTGAAGGTGCTCAAATACGACAGCCCCGTGTCAGTAGATTTACTGGCACTTTAAAGAACTTCTGCGGGACTCAATTTCGGCACCTCGGCGTCTCCGAAGACCTTAAAAAGTAGTTAGTGGGACGTAAAGCAAATAACATTATTTATTATTATTCCATCGCCGCATATGACCTAACTGTGCCGCTGCGATTTGAAGAAAATTGAAAACATATTTATTCATGTTGACGTCTTATTTAACCATAAAACAATGGTTAAGATTTCAACATTAATTTCTGTGAGTCAGTTCTGAGTTCTTTCCTACCGCTTCTCCAGGGGCACCGGGTTCTATTCCCACCCAGGTCAGTAAATTTTGCCCTATCTGAGGGCTCGATCGATGTCCACTCAGCGCATCTAATTACAATTATAATCTGACAGCGAGATGGCGGCCCCTGTCTAGAAAGCCAATAATAACGGCCGAGGGGATTCGTCGTTCTGACCACACGACCCCTCATAATCTGCAGGACTTTGCGCTGAGCAGTGGTCGCTTGGTAGGCCATGGACCTTCGAGGCTGTGGTTTAATATACTACTTATGTGGTATATACCTTGCCACGGCAACTATGGTTCACACAAGAGCAGCGGCATTGTCCACATTTTGGATCATGCTTAAAATGGAACTTGTATTCTGTTAATCTGGGCATTTGATAATGTCTCACGCTGTTATCTATGGCCATAAACCCTAAATTCCCTCATAAAAACATGAAGAGCTCTGTTACCTTCTTTTAAAATCTCGGTTGTGTGAATACCCTAATGGACATATTTCCTTATATTAACACCTAGGTACTTATAGTGAACCACAAGCGTTACTTTCACCCCGCAAACATAATAATTACTAAAACGTTTAACCCTCCGTTAAACGCGCGCTCTGTTGTAACACCACTACACGCGCGCGGACTAACAGTCCGCGATTGTTTGTAAGCTTCCATTCTTTTCATTTCCATTCTTTTTTTCAAGAATTCCTTATTTCTCTCTTTTTTCAATCTGTCTTACATCGTAATTACTTTATTTGATTTTATTTATATTGATAAATGTGTATACAATCTACATTTACAAGAACATTTCAGTCCTTTAGGATAAATTAGAAGTTATCAACTGCAAATCACAGGACTTGGCGAAACTAATAGTAAATTAACAATAATTGGTTATTAATTTACTCCTTGGAATAAAATTGTAATCGTTACATTCTATTAGTTGATGTATATCGCACGGAAGAAGTCACGACGTCGTGATGTTCTTGCCATGGAGTAAGTGCATTTCATTTCATCCACCTTATCAACGCCCGACTTCGTGTCATTATAGAAGGTAATCATTGAGGGTTTTGATCCATCTGAATCGTCATCAATAGAATGGTCTTCGTGGAAAGTAGATAGAACCAATACAACTTTGTCTTTCCTTGACTTGTATGACACAAGGGTATATATAGTCATTTGTGCATGTTGCGATTTCTTGTAGCATTTCGTCGGTAAAGAACAATTGCAGAGCTTCAACTGGCGTCTCAGTATTCATGGCAACTCCTAAGTGTTTTATAATATTATGTTCAGGTTGCCTGACCTTTCTATTGCAGGGCGATGATTCCACTCGGCCCCGTCCTTTCCAACATATATTCCATGCTGTTCACTTTCAGTCACGTCCTCTTCGTACGTGGACTGTTTGCTCTCAGAATTATGATCACTATCGTTTACGACGTCCCGATCACTATCATCAATTGCACTAACTTCATCGTCGTCCAATGACTGCTCGATTTGATCTATAACTCTCGGAATAAATCGCACCAACTCCTTGGAAAGAGGACACAAAATAATTATCATAGCTCATTTTGTAATATCGTGTTTTTCCCACTGTAAATAATCACAAGTAGAAAATATATCAAAATGAGCCCACTGCTACACTTGTAGGTAATAAAAGTATATAATTTTATAATAAATAATAACGGAAGTGTGGACGACTTAACAAAAGAGTGAGTAAGACTAACAACTCACCAATACACGCCTGCGGACTCAGACTCCGCAGGTCTGTAGTTGACAATATAAACTTCTGTAATCAACAGCTCGGCGATTACTCAGACATTCTCACGCCGTCACGGCCTTTGTATTGTTGCTGATGGAAGCTACAAGAAGGCAGCTCGTTCTGCCTTGCATTTTCGGCCTATGATACCAAAGAATAGTAAAGTGCGGACTCTCACTCCGCGGCGCGTGTAACGGAGGGTTAAGCGCTTTAGCATTTTTCAATCGTGAAATTACCAGCGTTTTGCCCCGGTGTGGCAGTAGATTCATCAGTTGGATTGTTACACCTTTCCAAGACGCTGGCGACTAGTGCACCCTTAAGACACTGCAACAAGCCTCCTATGTAGGATAACTCAGTGACCGCGCACTAGGGGAAGCATGTGCCTCCACTTACATAAATGTCTGCCTTTGGCCTTTATATCTAAAATAAATTTCAACGTTTGAAAATGTTAAAAACATTTAAGTTATTTAGGACTTTTCAATCGTGCAATTACTGTCAGCGAAAGTGAAGAAGGTTTCGCATTTATGCAGCAGAGAATTTGGACGTCAGAGCTAAACTGCCTTAAATTCACAAACGACGATTTTGAGGTTTTTGTCGTATGTGACTTGTTTTGGTCGACTATTCTAATGGGTACACTCTTGTATGTTTGACATAAATGAAGACAAGCTGAGTGAAACTATCGTAGGTGCAAGACGAACCCAGCGAAAAACAATAGTAATTGATCATTCAACAGTCTGCCACACTTATTATCGAATTGGATCGTACAGTAGTTTACCATGGTGAGCACTGTCAATTAAACCTGACTTAAAGGTAACAAAATATACGCCTCAGTACATTCTTTCTGCTCTTTTGTAAAGTAAATGAAATGTCACTTACATCTGTAGTCCAGAATTAACAACGACATGATTCCTTACTTCCAAGTCGTAACCCCGCCTTCTTTCATCCAAACCACAAGACCTGCAAGAGTGGGTGCGATTTCTTGCTAAATCGATCGAGTTTTCAACGAGATTCCGTTCACGTTGCTATTAGCTTGCATTCGGGAGATATTAGGTTCAAATACCACCGTAGGCAGCCCTGAAGACAGTTTTCCATTTTCCCATTTTCATACGAGGAAAATGGCAGAGATGAATATTAATTAAAGTCATTGTCACTACCTCCCTAATCCCAGACATTTTCCGTACTTCTTCCACTGAAACTTTCGATGTTTTAGTTTGATTGGATCAATAATGATGGAATTACTATATATTTTTCTCCACTATTGCTTATTACCTTCTTTCTAATCCCTCTTTCTCTTTAACATGAATATCAATGTGGCTAGCTAAGATTATAATGGTATTTATACGTAATGTGATCACCCAGTTTCATAAAATTCAACCTAGCGGCTTTCCCGTGTGCTGTAACAGGCCAAAAATAATTAAAATGAACCTTTAAGCATGATATTGGTCATTGTTGCATGGTAGGTTCACACAGTGCGTCATTCCAATTTAACGAGCACTTTGGCAGAATGCTTCATTGAAGGAAAACATGCACACGTAAGATCTAGAAATACTTTCTTTAAACAAATACTAATTGACATTCAGGCTCATCAGTATGTTTCAATAAAGGAAGTGGCAAATAACAGAATGATATGGACTTTTTAATGGCAACTGATCTGTCTTAGGACTGTAAACCAATGAATATGACGACTTTTTCTTTTCTCTATGTAAGTGTCAGGTAAATATTCAAAGAGTAAAGGCAGAAAGATTGTTCTAAATCACAGTTTAAGGGTAAAAGGTGTGGTTTTACGTCTTAAACTGAACACCCGTCTCAATAATTTTGCGAATGAATTATGTAGTTATCCACTTACAAGATCAAATTGTTGTATTCGATCTTATTAGGCAACGGTGGAAAATACACAGTGGTTGCGTAGCTTAGGTCATAAAGGTATACTCGGTTCACCTAGTATAAACTAAGTTTTATTCCCCATCAAAACGTCAAACATTTAGAACGGGATTTACTCTTCTAGAAAGGCACGTAGCCTGAGATTTATCCAACTTACATCGTGTTTTGAGTTATGCACTGTTTTAAATCCTGGAGCCAAGGAGTCCGGATGTACAGCTAGCCACTCTATTCTACTTAGTACCAAGGATATAGGCAGCCGAAACCATTACCTTTCATTGACCATTATGGCTTTTAACTGTTATTTATTGAAAACTACTTTATCTACAGTGTTATAAATACACAGTTTCACTCCATTGAATCAGCGGTGAAGAAGATTTCACTTAACTTTTTTTCGTTAGGCAAGCTAACATTTAACGAAGGCCAAGAGTTCTCACTAATATTACCCGTCCTCTGCTGCTTGTAAGAGGGTCAGAGTATAGTACATTATATATTAACATAAAATGAAACTCGTCACGAGAGACCGAGATGAAATAACAATAGCTCGTCTTTAAGGGGTCTCGCACCCTTTGTGTTGAAAATGACTTCATTACTCTTGAATTAAACCCCGAACTTTGTTCTAATTACTCGACACTGAGGAGCCGAGAATGGGTTTTAAACACATATTAGGGCACCACTGGAGACAGCGATAAAGTGAACGACTCCGTAACTCTCGCTAAAACTGGGAAATTATTTCATAACGAAGGAACTCTTGTCAGATTCAGTGCCTACAGTGAGTGCATGACAGAACATCACACAACACTCATAGAGGATGAGTATTGAACAAATATACGCTTCTCATCTTCATCACCTTTATGACCCAGCGACTATCGCTTGAAACGGACCTTTGAATTCGGGAGGCAGTGTGCTGATAGACCGCAACCACTCACCTTCTCCTCACTACAAGTCATCGAACACATCTCCTGGCCCAAGAGAGGGCGACACTCTCCAAGAAGCCTGCAGTACTCCATGAGGGTACGGAAAGATTTATTCCATGGTTGTGCCTCGAAATAGCGCTGTGTAACAATGTTGAGGGAAGGAATACTGACCCGCAGCACATGTGGCACAATAAAAATTCGTAGATCAAATTCATGAATATTGAACCTTGACAGACCCTTTCTGCTCAGAGAAGAAACACCGAACATAGAGATCAAGAACGCTTCCGCACTCCTTTGTACGGAGCACACTGCTTTATGAAAAATTAGTCTGAATAAAATCACTAATGAAGAAATGCTGAAAAGGATTGGAGAGAAGCCATGTTTTATGGAATATGCTTACTCACCGAAGATAAAATTGGTTTGGATATATCTTGAGGTATTCAAGTCTTCAGCACACAATACTGGAGGGCACGGTGGAAGGAAATAACTGTAGAGGTAGACCACGGCTAAGATATATAAAACAAATCATTCACGACAAGGGTTGTGATAATTACTTGGACTTGAAGAGACTAACCACAGATCGGAGTTCATGGAAAGCCGCTACAAACCAATCATCGGATTGAACACCACAGAAGAAAAATAAAACAATACAGTAAAAATAATGCCTTGAAAGAACAAAAATTTGGGTATCGTGTGAAGTATTGAGAAGGAGCTGTTCCCAAATAAAGACTGACCGAGAAGTATTAATAGAAGTACAAGAAAGCAGGAAAAATATATTTATTGGACATATCATTACACACAACATCTTCATCATTATTATCAGTGGCAAAGTGTTAGGAAAGAAGGAAGAGGTTGACAAAAATATCTGGAGGACATTCACAGCTTTGCAGGATTTGAAAGTTACAGAAAGATTAATTCAGCAGCAGAAATCGGAAAATGTTGGTTGAATTTTGAAAGGAAGCAACTAATTTTAAACTTCCATAAGATACAGGTTATCCTTCGTTATATCGAATCCGAACCACTAGGGTGTGCCTATCCATTTCAAACCTCCCACTTGCATTGAGTGGAATTCGAACTGCAGACGTCTTTGGGAGAAACCAATGATTTCCCTGAATTGACAATTAGCACATGAATGAATGATATGAAGATCAAGCGTAAGGTTTATAAAAAATATACAAACTTCAGTCTTATTAACGGTCAGTTCAGTTTATTTTACATAAGTTAAAAGATAGTCCACGACTTCCACTTGAATTCCCTGCCAAGGAAAATGTCAACGATGTCATCAACAGGGATGTGACTGTAAGTGATGTATGCCAGTAAATATTTGTATTGATGAACCTATGTTTTAATACCAAACCGAGCTGAAGCATGTTCATGTTGATGGTGGGAGGTGAGGGGGGGGGGGGAGGGTATTAAGCTGCTTCCGTTTTGATTACATAATTGCATAGCATGATTATCCCATCCAGTGCACTTGCAATAATATTTTTAAGTTAGTGCTCTTGACATTTCAGTGATAATATATATTACCAATGCACACATTCTTATTATGTTTATAAGATTATCTTTATTTCTAGAAATATATGTGGGAGAAAGTAAGTTGTGGAAAAAATAAACACACACTACACAATTGGGAAAAGATTTGGATGTGCATAAATCATCAAAATGGAGGAGATTAGTACGCCACCCTCAAAACGTCACCCCGAATAATACCATGGTTTTCTAACCGCAATACTAAACCAGGATTAATCACTTCACGGTAGGGATGGGAATTTATCTCGCTGGAGAGTCTCGAGACAAATAGCCAAAATCTCTAGAAACTCGTAAAGCATGTCTACAGAAAGTGAGTACTGCTTCACTGTCTTAAGCACGTTTGAGAATTACAACGGAGTGTCAGTTTCAGAGGTACTTCTTGCTCGAAGCCCGGCATTCGGGTTACTTGAAGCGACCGTGTTTTGGGCTGCTCTTCCCTGTAACGCGCGGAATATTTGTTTGGAAGTTATATTTAAGTGCATATTAAAACAACGGATTATTAATATAAAGAAATGATAGATATATGGCTAGTTTAGATGGTCTTCCAAGAATACCAGGACAAAACTCGAATCAAACACTTATTTCCATTCATAACCCTCGTAGATGATTAGGCAGGCCATCAGATAAACAAAGTAGTTCTCCAAAACATTATTGTAAGGGTGTAATATTAAATATGAAGTATGTCTGCTACATAAGTAATGGGAATTGCTTAGTATGTGTTTCTGGTGCAGGAGACACCGAATCAAATGTCCGTTCCACACTCGCTCTAACGGAATTCCACTGTCTCACCTTTTATTGAAAATATTGTATTTTACTTCCCTATACAGTCGGTAACATTAACAATGAATCGCATAATGATGTTGGCTTGAGGAATCAGGTAATGTGATCTTGCTGAAAATGAACTCTGGGGTATTATGTAAGTTACTACTGGAGTCAAATTGTATAACTGAATTCTAAGTACATGATATAAGGTAAGTAACATACACTTATATTTTTTAAACACTTTGTCCTTAAAATATGAATAAATTGTTTTATTTACATACAAACTTAAACTTATTTAAACTAGAATGACACTGGCCATTAATATGATGCAAAATCTTTCTATGCCAGAGTGTTTATTGCACTTATTTAATAATTATTGCCACAACGAAAACAACTATCAACTTTACTGTTTTCCAATGAATAAAATTATATGTTACTCTCCTGTGTGAGTAGCCTATCATTTGCATTGTATTCATTACAAAACTTTTTATATATAATCATAAATACTTAGCTGGAAAAGAAAAAACAAAATGAAAGAACCTTTATATTTAACTTGCATGTAAGAGCGTATTCGGAAAATCAACAAAAGAGAACAAAAAAAGGCATTGCATTTTATTTTTTGAGACACCCGCGATATGTCCCCTCGTAGCAGCCAACAATATGCACAAAAAGTACTGTATTCATTCACGCCAGTCAAGTGATTAGTTTGAAATAAAATGACGGATTATTCTTTGTGTGTTGATTGTGATTTTGCAGATCTTCTTCTAGCTTGTTCCTTGCGAATAGTATGCCAAACTTGCGATCATAACTCAGCTTGTTGTCCCACAGGGCAAAATGTCAAAGCCTGTTGTTCTCAGGGTGCCGAAAACCGTGACAGAAGGGGCGTGATTTGATTCCCGAGAGTCTCATGAGACATGCATTTGTGAGAAAAGCATTCAGTATACTTCGTGATTCTCGAGACATGCGCTCTCATTTCCCATACCATAACGCATGCTGTTCAATCGCAGCTCTTTCTCAGGTTATTTGTTAAGTATTACCGTTATCATGTCCTCATGTTACTCTTGTAGTTGCCAGTCATTGGGTGACTTAAATCAGACCATTCCATGTGAGTAGCCACCCCGCTTGGTCCGTGGCAACCCCAGGCTCTCAGAGCTGAGAGCGAGCCCTAAAGGAGAGAGAGAGAGAGAGTGAGTAGGAAAGAGACGGAGCGGAGTGAGCTGAATGGGCGGCATATTTTATGAGAAATAGAGATTTATTTTAAATATAGCGCCTCGAAATACCGCTGTGACAATGTTGTCGGGAGAAATACTGACTCGCAGCACATGTGTCACATAGGACGAAAATTCGTTGATGGAGTTCGTACAATAGGCCTACTGAACCTTAGATTACAGAACCTTTCTGGTCAGAGTTGTAAGCTGTGATAATATCACATAGTGCTTTTCCTAGTCACGACGAGGATTTCTTTGATTTCACTAACTTAGTGATGTCAGGCAAAATTGTTTGAGCAGAAAGAATTCAAACCTGGATTCAAGCGCAACATGGCACAAAAATGATCTATTTTTACTCTTATTTAGGTTCGTAACTGAGATATGTATTCGTCAAGGTATGTAGAGCCCAAGAAAGGAATTCATTATCATACCGATGGATCGATACGCTGAAGGTGATTATACTTCAAGTTCTTATAAAATCCAAGGAAACCGCCTGAAATATTGTAATACCTCTCTTTCAAAATTGTAATACATTGAAACTTTGTTGGTTTTGTTTGTCTGGAAGCTGCTCAGCAGCTGAAAGATAAGGGAGATATAAACATGTTTCAATTCGGCCTACATTTATTCCGTTTTTGATGGGGACCAACACCTTTAACAAATAAAGAATGACACTGAATAACACGTTTTATTTCTTAGTAGCAGGAATGGTGATTGAAATAAAATTTGATAAGACAATTTTACCATTCTTTCCTAACATGACCATAAATGTAAATATCATATAGTGCATGTCATTATAGAAAATCTGGTATTCGAAATAATGGCTGTATAATGTACATATATTTCCCCTTTCTCCTTATGAAGTGTATTGGTATCAGCATATTTTGATTCCTTTTAAAATATACTTATCATTTACAACCCTACGAGAATAAATTAATTATTTTAAGTATTAATAATTTTTATCGAGTTTTTATTAAGTACAAACGTTTTGCTCAAATTTCCACCAAGAAATATTTTTAAGTTAAGGATCAAGAGGCAAAGCTTCATTTTTACTACCAGTTGGTATTCTCTACACAATTCAGGAGAGTGAAAAATTTTAAATAAACACCTTGAAACTCCGGGAGTTATTAGGAAAACAGTTTTTAAGAACATATGTTACAGAAAACTAGCGGCAAACTTACTGAAGTGTTGGGAATCTTCTTGAATTCAAAAGGATAAGGTGAGTTGCACTCTTTACATCATAACATGGAAAGTATTACAGATATAGACTAAATTCTAAAATGAATTCCAAAAATATTTTTGTGGTATATGAAAAAAATTAAAAATGACATCCCGGGAACTCCTAGGGTGTTGGTGCCGTCTTAAGCGTATCATCAGCGAAAATAGTACCACACTTGTTCAACCTTTGGAAGTCTGCTAACCCATTAAAATATAAAATCCTGTTTTCCTTCTCTCTTATGTCACATCGCAGATATAACTCATTGGCAATGGACCTTTCATACATAGCGAAAATTTCATGCCCTTCCATAGTTTGTCGTATAAGAAGTCTGTGAACATTCTGGTTCCCGATCATTCATCGTAGTAAACGTGCCATTTTGGAAAAACGTATTACGATGTCTTCGCCATCAATAACAGCAGTGCATTTGTGAAGTACGGCAGCACCATTCAATATCTCTTGATTGTGTTCTTCGCTTCACGTAATTTCGTACAATGAATTTTATCTTCATCGGAATGATTGCCTGACTTATACACTACAATAGTTGGATGAACATCAAAATTTGTTATGCATCTTACTGAGAATATGTCCCTCCGCTCATGTCTCCTGTATTTTATTGTCGTCTTAATATTTGTGAAATGATAATTGTACAGGGAATGTTGATGTTCCAGCAACCTTCACCATATTTATATTCAATTATCCGTGGCATCTATAACATGAATCATATTAATGTAAAAGGAAACTTGTACATTTTAATTACAACTTCCATACCGATGAATTCTATGGAAAATTACGGACAACTGTTTCTGTGAACGTTGTTAGTAATTCCTCTATTTCATTCATTCATCAAGACGTGTGTAGGTGTGTAGTTAATTAACGTACTTTGTAAAATATAATATGCAGTTAGCTTTATTGTCAGCAGGGCCCAAAGCCATGATTATAATAAACGAAAAACTCTCTTGCAGTGTGGGCGGCGGTTTAAGGACTCACAGACGTTATTACCAGTGTCTCCCATCGCAGTTAAAAGGAACATGTCTTAAACATTCTATTAACTGCTCATGCCCCTGGGATGAAGAATATCCGAGGTGGAGAGGTTGAATTGATAATAAGAGAAAATCGCTTAGAGAGTGTTCATGTAGTAAAAGATGAAATGAAGTTGAGTAAATCAAGAGCGGAAATTTCCGAGGTAACTCGCTACTCTGACACCTGCCCATGGGCAGCCGTATGGAGCAACATAAACAGGCACACAGCCCTCGGGCTCAACGCCCATACACGTTTGTACGCCCACTTCTTGTGTGGGCAATATTGTAGCTCACTTAATGTTGTCAACGGCCAAATCACTGTGCTAGTTACCAAGCGTTTTATCATGTAACTCTCAAGCTGTCTAGAGACATAGTACATATAATATGGGTATAGGAAATTTTATAATCTTAGGAGTGGTAGAAAATTCTCCACTTTCAGAGAAATCCTAAAATAAATGAAATCACTTCCTGATTAAAATTTGTGATGACCATTGGTCTGGTTTGCTTATCACATCAGAAGTTAAAACGTAATTAATGAATCATTGCGAAATACAAAGATCTAATGTTTTTTATTCAGGTTAGAAAAAGTAAAATTTTGTTTTTTAAATTTATTAACTGTTATAGAAGTTCCTGTAAACTAGTTTTTAAAGTTTGAAAGGAAATCCTATGCTTCTAACAAATTTTAGCTTTGATGTTTCTCAGAAAACCATTCTACAATTTATATCCGCCACTTACTGTGCATTTCTTTCCTAAACTGGATTTCTTGATAATTGTCAACTTCGATGTCTTCTAAAGTTCATACCTAATGGTTTCTAAGTTGGAGATTTATATGCGGTTTTTAAAGCTCTCTTATTTCAGTTCCTTGAGTGAATGAACGTCGAGCATTTTGCTCGGAAGGTGCTGGATTACATTACAGCGGGTTCGGATGTTTTAGTTGCGTCTGGTTAATTCTTCTGGCTCAGGAACAGGGTTTGTGTGTTTGTCTCCGTGAACTGTTCTTTATATACACACAACATACCACACCATCACACACCGCACCCACTACATGAAAATGCAATAACACTGGCCTAAAAAAGATAATTTAATTTTCCACCTGAATATATCGTCGCTGTTCGTAGAAAAGTTTATATCTCACAATGCTCTTCCTATCCATTATTTTCCTTACGACTGGTCACGACTCTCAGCCACATATCGTCATGCAGTCCATCAAAACAATTTTCGTTGTGTTCATTTTCGTATGCTATTGTGTAAGGGACCCTAGGTAAGGGACAAAAGATCTTCTTAGGTCGACGCCCCGAATAAATAGCATTTAAAAAACTTAAGTACATTATACTGTAGTAGTGCGTAAATGGTCATTCAAACATACATTCCTAGAGTGCGGTACGACAACTTTAATTTGCCTTTACGCGTAAGCATAGGAACATGAATATTGTTCTGATGGACTAAATATCCATATTGAACCATATCTTCATATGCTTCAGATAAATAATTCTTGATATTGCATAACACTGTGGGCTCATTTTGAAACATGGTTTTGTGAGGGAGACAGTTAGAAGACGGTTGGATATTGGGCCGTTCTATTGCAGGAGACCCGCCACTACCTGGCTGGTAACAGCGTTCCTTTTTAAATTTGAACGAAGTCGCTGGGGAGAACCGCCGCATCATTCTTTGTTCGGCGAGTTTCGAACTCAGCCAGTCACAAGCTTGTAGGAGGAGTGCAAGTAGCCAGGGAGATAGCGAACCACGATATCAGGACAATCAACTTCATAACTGCAGCAGTGAAACAGTGATATATTACGAAAGTTATCCGTCATTGCGCCAATATTCCAAAGTCCTGATATGTCCAGAATGACAGATGCAATTTTTCTAATGCCTGGAGATATAAATATTGATTAACTAAAGTTTGTATAAAGTTTATGTAGTCTCAACGACTTCTCTTTGAAACTAAATCGGCAGTTGAACCGCCACCCTATTCACTAAAGGGGGTTCACCGCATTCAAATTGAAGTGCCTGTATCTTTATAAGAACGAGGATAATGGAGAGTGTGGTCATTCCTGTGCTGCTCGTTGATGATACATGTTCTCTCACCGAGATCGTATTTGGCTAGTGACGCTTTGTTCTGATAATTTGTGAGCTAAGCCAGTACTTTATTCGTGGAAGTTATAGTTATGACTGTGATTTTTCCGCACGATACCTGTGCCATGTCTTATATTCCGATCCTGGAGTTATTTAATTTGATTAAATTATGGTAGTTACCTCTACCAGTGATGGTTATTCGGGTGACGCCATAGTGCGGGTTGGCGCGTTATATTCAAACGATGTAAGAGACGGTAATAAATGGTATTTTTTGCTAACGCATGAAATCCCACCGATAATTAACTTCTGTGTATACCTGTGACTGCAACGGTTCGCGTTCGTGGTCGCGTGTTCATCCGTAAGCGTACCTTACCGATATATTGCCGCGTCAAAGAGAGATCGTACCCGGATTTAGTATCCTTAATCTAATGGTGCACGAATAGGACCTACATGCTGTACAGGCTGTAATAAATTGTCGGACAATCATTAGGCGTGTGATCACACTACATGTGCACTACTAGCGGTGAAGAGGAAGTACCTATCATCAACTGTATTACAGGAGTGCCGCATACCAAGAACCATGGAATCAACGCCGAGGATCGATGGAGTGACTTCTTGCAACCTGAAGATGGACGTGGTGATGGCCTGCAGTAAGTCGTAGTGACGATAGCGGCCATGTAATCGTCGCGAATACTGAGATCGATGAAAGCTAAGTTTTCATTGTCCAAATATTAACCATGCCAGGGGTAGTAGTTAAATACTAGTAAAGATCGGTTGTAAATTAATATTTAATATCAATTGTCAGCCAGCCAGTAATGAATTTGGTTTTTTCTCTTTTAAATTAAGTGGGCCCAGAGCTGATTGCATGTTTGATTTTCCTTTTTCTTCTTATTCAGTTAGTTAGATGGGAATAAGGGAATGTTAATGGTGATTATTTATTTTCATTGTGTTCCATGTATGTGTGATGAAATGTTGGATACGGTCATTGTTTTCATAGGCAACACACCGTTAGCGTTCGTACGGGATAATAAGTTCATAGCAGTTGGGCATATTTCATTATTATTTTTTGTTATGGTATTGCATGGAATTTTCAGGCGTACATTTTTCAGCGGAGACCCAAGAGACGCTCGACGTTGTCTAGCTAGAGTCCTTTAGTATGCAATGAAGGCAGCACATATTGAACGCACGAACTCCGGAATCTGATGTGTAAGATGCCAGGTGAGCACATTATTATAAGCTGGTTACGAAGTAGGGCTGGAGAGAATAAGCCGTGAAATGTCTTGAAATTGATATAAATAGTTACAGGGGAGCTAGGTTGAGTTATATATAGAAGGACAGATGTGCCTATATGGATGACAAGAGGAGAGCCATGAACCCGCGTACAGCCAAGTGAGTGGCCCGAGTTGGCCTTAGAATTAGGTATTATTTTGTGTATATTCAAAATGAGAGAGGCTGAAGGCCTTATCGTTGTGAAGCTAGTTGGAATAGTAAATTGAGACTGTGGGTTATGTCATGAGCGTCTGCGAGCATCGACTCCATTCCGAGCAGATTCTCCATAGATGAACTTGATGTTTGTGTTTTAGTCGTTGATGAACACACTAGCCATTGCCGATGTACGGGCAACATATATAGTTCTGCTGTACCTTACACCAGCATAGTACTATGCAATCGAAAACTAGGGGTTACATTAGACCGGTAGCACTGAGGGACATGCTGCGAGCTACCGTCCGGTTGTTATCTCTTCATACACTGACGTACCTGCCTGCTGGTAATAGTGCCCCTGTGAGAATCAGTTACTCGATATCCCATTCATCACTTGTACATGCGGGTCATTTATAAGTAGAAAGTAATGTCTGGTATGTATAGTTAAATCACCATATCAATAAATATACAGGGTGTTTCAAAAATAGGGGCACAATTTCAGGTATGTACTTGATACATGTAGATAATCAAAATAGTGCGTTACAACATATGTCCGGAAATGCTTCATTTCCGAGTTATGGCGTTCACAAAACCGGACTCGACAGGAACGTTTTTTCCGCAGGTCATTGTCATTATAGAAGAAGTTCAAAATGTCCACCTCCTGCTTGAATACAGACCTCATATCGATGTCTCATTGACCAGCGAACACGATCGGAAACTCCAGGAGTATTGCGTATGTCCTGACACGATGTCACAATTCGATTCCGAAGGGTTTCCACATCAGGCACCGGAGACGAATACAATGATTTTAAATAGCCCCATAAGTAGAAAAGGAGAGGGTTCAGATCAGGTGAGCGTGGAAACCAAGCAATCTTGCCACATCTACCTATCCATCGATCAGGAAACATTCGATACAAGTCAATGAGACCGATGTGAGGTCTGTATTCAAGCAAGAGGTGGACATTTTGAACATCTTCTATAATGACAATGACCTGCGGAAGAAAAACGTTCCGGTGAAGTTCGCTGTTGTGAAGGCCATAACTCGGAAATGAAGCATTTCCGGACGCATGTTGTAATGAACTATTTTGATTGTCTACATGTAAGAAATACATACGTGAAATAATGCCCCCCATTTTTGAAACAGCCTGTATATATTACAATCTAAAAGTACTGTTACCGGTAATGGAAAAAATGTGAACATGTTTCTGTTATTGAAGCCATGATCAGCACGAACACAGATAATATTCAAATCACAACATATGAAGGATTGTCAACAAAGACTGAGACTGATTTTTTTCCTCTAGCTTCCGTGATAGTTTCCTATCTGTAACACAAATAATTGAAAAGAGCGGGTTCTTATGTATAATGTCCGTAGGCGGCAGCACTCTCGTATCGGTAAGTTGGTAATAATGCTCTATTGTGTAGACGCTACGTGCATTTCGCAAACATGAAAATGGAGGTGACGCGAGAGGAGCAGTACAGAGCAATCAAATTCTGTCTTCGTTTAAACCATGCAGCCACTGAAAATTACGAAAAGCTAAAGCAGACGTACGGTGAAGATGCACTACTTCATGCAACAATGTTTAGGTGGGTCAAGTACTTTAAAGAAGGACGACTTGTCTATGTTAAGCAAAGTGGACCTGGTGTTTCGACTTATGCTGTGACTAAAGTCAATATCAACACAGCTGCTGTGATTATCCGTAAGTATCAGCGGATAACATTACGTAACCTCAGTAAAATCGCCAGGTTCTCCAACACCAAAAAAGGGCAAAAGTTGTTCCATCTGCAGGGAAAGTGAAGGTGGTCATATTTTTGTACTGTAATGAAATGATTTACCAGCATGTACTTCCTCCTCACACTACTGTTACTACACGTGGGTATTGACTGCACTGATCAAGTGCATCGCGAAGATACGACCAGAGCTATCTCGGACTGGGTGGCGACTTCTTCATGGCAATGCACAGCCTTACGTCGCTAATCAAGTCATGCAGTTTCTGGCTCGATTCAACATTACCTGTGTACCGCATCAGCTTATAGCCCAGATCTTGCACCCTGTGATTTTTTTATTCCCAACACTAAAGGCAAAGCTTAGGGGAATTCGATTAGAAAACTCTGAAGAAACGTTCAAGAAAAGTGAGGCGATTCTCAAGGACCTGACAAAGAATGGTCTGCAGCATGTTTTCAAGGCCGGCGGAGACGCTATAAAAAGTGCATTGCAGTAGGAGGGGGTTACTTTGAAAAAGATCATGTAAACATTGAAATGGAGTAATAAACATCTGTGAAAGAAATCAGTCCCATTCCTTGTTGATCAGCCCTCGTACTTACAATTGAGAGAAATGAAAGCAGTGTATTTATGATGTGATTTTGATCTTATATGATTGTGTTGATGAAGGCTTCAAGATGTGAAACATGCTCACATTTATTCCATTAATAACGTTTTAGATTGCAATATGTGTTTTGATTTGGTAGTTTAAATATTTTCCCCCTCAATTTCTTAGTCGATACGGACCACGTGCATAATTACTTGTAACGATTGTTTATGCCGAGCATGCTGACTTCTCTATATCGGATATCGAATGACTTAAGTTCTCATCCTGCATAAGCTCACGAATCAGGTAGGGTTCTGTCTTAGCTTCAGTTTTCTATGGCAACTTAGTAACAGGAAAGTTGAAACAATCACGGTTCTTATTGACAACAGTAACAGACCGCTTCATCTGGAAAAATTAATACGGAGAGGTAGAAGTTGGAAATTAGAAGTATAAACCAATGGTTAAAACTTACTTTTTTTTCACAATATAAATTGCTCTTAAGTGGTCATTCTTTTCTACCCCAATGCTCTGGTTTATTTCTACTGTACCATTCACTAACGGAACACTAATATATAGTGAATCCCGGGTGTAGGCCTAAAAGAATAGAGAGCACTTTCAGATGACGGCAAACGTTCCATTTTTCTTGCACATAACTTTCGCTCGCAGAAATTTCAAGGCATCATGGGCTGTTTTACATTTTGTGTTTCGATTTGACGCTGTACAGGGAACCTGCGAGTCTGTGAGGATGGGACTCTACCAACGCTGGATTTTAATAATTGAACTGGCATACACATCCAGTCCCTCAGCCATTGGAATTAACCAAGGAAGGTTAAAATTCCCGAACCGGCCGGAACGATCTGCACCAAAGGCCAGCACACTAAACTTCAGCCATGGAGCCCGGGAATGGACTGGATGACTTACGGGGATAGATGGTAATAAACTGTCGTTATGCAACAAAACCACACTTAAAGTTTTCTTTGTTGTGACGGGTTCTAGACTTTGGAATTCTCTGCCTGTCAGTGTCAGAAATACCACATCATTACTTAAATTTAATACTGCTTGCCGAGATTACCTGCTGAATGCAGCTGACCAACTTCTAAGACTGGATTAGAGAATGACTGTGAGGAAAGTGTAATGTATTTTTGTCTAGGTTATTGTTTACTATATAATATTAAGTACTCAAACTCTGCTCCAAATGACGTATCACTACAGTGGTTAAGTGTACGAGAGGGCCAAGACCCTAATTTTGCCCCCTACAAAGGCAAAATAAATAAATAAATAAATAAATAAATAAATAAATAAATAAATAAATAAATAAATAAATAAATAAATATATAAATAAATAAATAAATAAATAAATAAATAAATAAATAAATAAATAAATAAATAAAATGAGAAATATTCACTCGTGACATTCATATGAGACATCCAAAAAAATAAAAATACGAACTATGTTTGTTTGTCAGCATGTGAGAAGGTGGGAAACAAGGGCAGATAGCAGGAAACAAGTTCCAAGGGCAGAAGATACTTAATAGAAAATTGTGAGCCGTTTACAAAATCGCTTAAATTTTAAAGAAATTTTATTTGACATATTTTACAAATTGATTTCATATATCTGTTCAATAAAAAACAATGTACGAAACTTCCTATTGTTGTATATCTTTCTTCCTATTATGATTAATTATATTATCATAAGATAATGTTCATTGATATAGTCCTATATCTGAATGGTCACCTTATTTGCAAGGCAGGTGCCGATTTCGGATGAAAAAATTCAAACTGTTATTTTCTATAATATCGGCTTCTGAAAAATTGTAGGCCGATTAACCAAAACTAAGGCTGGTTTGAGGGATTCCGTGTGATAAATTTAATATTCCTCTGACGTACAGTGTTATAAATGTTACGTACTTCAGCGTACTTAAGAGAACGGGTTCAAAGCTCACATCTCCGAATCATGGACTGTCAAACGCGAACAAAGGTTTCAGAATTTCCCTAAATTACCGCAGCTGCTGCAACTACCCGGACAACAGAGTCTCTTCATGTCGACAGAAATCTCATACACGAAAGTCAGCCTCTTCATGAGCTCTCTTTCTCTACTTAGTTTTCATTTGTATGAGGGCAGAAAAGGCACAAACACACACAGGTATGTTGCCATAAAAGGCATTAAGCTCAGTATTTCCTTTCAGAAATTATAGGGGATGTGATGGACCCAAAAGTCAATCAAAAACGTGGAGTTGTGTTACATTCATGGAGATGCCTGGAACAAAATATGCCACTCCATGTGATTCTCCACCCATATCATACTTCAATTTGTTTTTCACTAACTCTCTGCCAAGATACCGTGTGTATGCATAGGTCTTTTCCGGCTCCACTAAGAGTTGGCGCCAGTGGCCAGTATGCAGCGAATCAATTTGACACTTACAATACTTCAGTTTGTTCGTCTGACCAACACACACAAGCTGAGTCCGACAAATACGAGCGTCTGTGTTGTATCGTTCAGTGATCGTGTCGACGTTTGTGCCTGGAAAGAAACATTTGCCTCACACATTGCTTTTCTTATTTAATCAAAGTTAAATGGTTATGGAAAGTCATCGTTTGATGGTAGAAACATAATGGACACGCTCCTTCAATTAGAACTTGAGAGACAATTTAAATGTGGTGATTTCAATGTGAAGGACAGTGCGCGCTCTGGTAGCGGTATTGTGTATTATAACTCTTGATGGCCGATAAAACCAATAACGCACAAAGCTATCACCAAAAAATTATTAATTTAAATTACTCATTGATCTAAAGACGACCGGAATCGGCCAGAAAACATGGCAAAGTGATTTTGGTATACGACAATGCGCCGTCTCACAAAGCCAAACCAGTGATAGGCACCTTGAAATCACTTGGATGGGACATCTTTCCACACTCGCCGTACTCCCCGACCTGACACCATCTAACTATCACCTCTTCGCATCAATGGGTCACGTGCTCTCAGAGCAGCACTTTAGCAATTTCGAGGAAGTTGTAAAATGGCTCGACGAACGGTTTGCCGCAAAAGACAAGCAGATTTTCTGTCATGGTATTCGAAACTTACCTGAAAGATGGGCGAAGTGTATAGAAGCCGACGGACAATATTTTGAATAAACAAAAAAATTCCCTTAAAAAGTACGTGTTTTCTTTACCACAAAATGCGGCAAGAACGTATACGTACACCTAGTACTTCGGTTAGTTGATCTTCTCAGTGGAGGGCAGTTCATGTTTAGTTTCAAAGAAGGGATTTCAGGTCGACGATACTTTTTCAAGCAAAGGCGGAAAATATGGTCTGATTGTGGATACTAGCAATGCCAAATGTCTTAAAATTAAATCGTTAACACTGCCTTGTTTTATTTCTTCTTTTCCGCTGCTAACTTGTACCATCTCTCAGTCAAGTTAAGAGTTACATATCGTCGCTGCAGGGACAAAACCTCCTATGTGAAATATTTTAGTTTTGAACTTTCGCCGGTAAGGTTTTGTCGTCTAAGGTGCAATATTGTGTGAATATTGTCAAGCCATTCTCGCTCTTCATAATGTACGTGCTGCGGGTCAGTATATCTCCAGAAATATTATCACATAGGAGGTTTTGTCCCGTCAACGACGATATACTGTGTACAACCGTGAAGAAATAGTTCCTAAATTTAGTCTGATGGTCTATTAATTGTGTGTGTGTACGCGCAAAAATTCACCTTTAAGTACTTACAATTTACATTATTATTGCATACCCCTTGGATTAACATCGCGGCCACCCAGGAGTCTGCATGCCACAGTTTGGTAATGACTGGTGTATTGTATGATCTCTTCGCTCCCAGAAAAGCTAGAGCAAAACACTGTGCTTCAGTATCTGTACATTAATAATATATTCAAAATGTATAGACCAGTGTAATTAGTACATCCCTCTATACTGTGTCGAAGTCAGGGAGGTCTTCCAGTCATTAAATAGGGCCAAATCCTCATGTGCGTCACAGTTCCCCCTCGTGACACCATCTTATAGTGAGAAGCGACGGAAGAAGAAGGAGGTGGTATAAATACTCACTTAGGATTATTATAATTTATATTTTTTTCTCCAGATTGATTTTTAATGTAGTCACGAATTTATTGTTTATATCACTATGTCGAATTATTTTAAAGTATTTCTATGTTGTTTCTATAATTACTTCCATGATATTTATTATTTAAATCTATTGGTATTACCAATAGGATATCAATAATTGTTCGAACTGACAAAATCATCACATGTTTTAAGCATATTGATATCTTGAACAATCTCGACCATGTATTTTGAATTACTAAAATATGTTTAAATAATTTTCAGATATTCCCGCATTTAGACTATTCCCGAGTCTAGCATGGAAATCTAACTCATATACTCGGAGCCGATATTCAAGCATGCCTTTAAAGATGAGAGAGTGAACGGAAAAATATCTCCAATATCCTGTACGTGAAAAAAACAGTTCTAGTCCCAGATTATGATCGTGAATTTTAATATATTCTTCATCTTTTCAACTGAAATACTAACGCATAAGATTTATAATTATTGTTAATATTGTGGTTAATAAATTATCACTCGAAGGAATTCACAGATTTTGACCGCTTGGCTATTGTACTTGACATCTCTTTGGTACGTACCACGTGTACTAAACACGACAAAATACTTAGAAATTTCCAGTACCGTGCAATTTAATATCATTTGTATTGTTATTACTAGAAGACCCGTGATAAGTTGGTCAAATAACTCGTCTTGATGTGCCTGTCGTAGTTATTCTGTTTTGCCTGCCATTTTCAATGGTTTAATAAACATTTAATAAGAAGTGCGTTAAGGTACGCCGCAGTTCACAGTCAGAATTCATCCATTCTGAAGTCATTATATCGCCTGTTTGGTAAAATGTTATCCATATATTCGCTTTTTCATTCTGAAATTCTTGATGTCAAGTTTGGTATTGTGTCGTAGAAGGCAATGATAATTTTAATGGCAGATATTATGCATGGAACGGTTGTCTTGTGAGCTCATAGGTTAGTCTCGAAAGATAGTTCTTAAAATGCATGGTCTTCACTTTTTATTGTGTAGCTAGGTTATCCTTTGTAAGGTGTTTCCAGATAATGTCTAAGGCGTATGTCATGATGGTGTCTGCTTGAACGTAGACTTTTTCTCTCAGCAGCATATAAGTTATTAGGAACGCTTTGCCGTCTGTTGAATATATTTGGAAGCTGTAAACGTTAGAGAATCAAAGTGTATGTAGCAGGGAATAGTATTCTTCCGTGATCAGAGGAAGTGTATACTCCCTTCCCTGACAGTTTGTAATTAAACATGGCTGCATGCAATGACATTATTGAGGATGAAAACTACATATATATCAGAATATTAATGAAAGTGTTAGTCCCTCAGCAACCTGCTAAGTACGGAATGTATTGCGTGTTAGGGCAAGCTTTCGCCTGCAATTACTGGAGTGATCTTTTAGTTTTACTTGATTTTATGTTTACTCAAAGTTGGCTGAACGTAGAGACCTATCAATGACTCATGTTTCACTAGCAGGTAATTCCGGAGAGAATTAATCAAAAATGAAGCAAATCGGACCAATCGAACGGACGGACGGATTTTCCAAATCTGCTTTTAGTAAACTATTTGAATATTTTATTATTATTATTATTATTATTATTATTATTATTATTAATTTTTTTAGTAGTATTTATTCATTCATCATGTCGTTTGCATATTTACAGGACTCTGTTTTATATAAACATATCTCTTCTAATAACTTGAGAAATATTAATCTTGTAACTAAACCACATATATTACAGAAGTAGTAGTATTATTATTAACATATTAATACTTAAAATAAATTGAACTTGTAACTATCTCTTGCACACATTAAATAAATTATTATTATTATTATTATTATTATTATTATTATTATTATTATTATAATACAAAATCACACCAACCTCAACAGAGTCGAGTAGATATCAGTAAAATACCACTTAAGGTGAAACCTTGTGTGTGGTAATTTAAAATATTAATTACATAGAGAGAAATCGATTTTAAAATGATGCCTGAAGTACGAGTATGGGTATGAGTGAATGACGGATATGATCAACAGCACGTGGCAGAGCATTGAATAGAAATTGGATATGGTGACGTGATATTCTCATTTAGTTATTTCTTCCATAACAGTTTTATTATCCCTGACAAAGGATTTAGGACACTTCAGACTCATTTTCTGACCTAATGAAGTAGTTTGTAAAGAACCAGGAAGGACATTAAAGAATTTTGGAATGAAGTACAAGAAATCGCGCTTTGTTATGCTAAGTTATTATTATTATTATTATTATTATTATTATTATTATTATTATTATTATTATTATTATTATTATTATTATTAGCCGTAGTTGGGTGCTGTTCACTGCATCGAGGCACGTACGTTACTTAGCCAGTATCCTCGCTGCCAGTTATAGATATGGCGCCAGAGGACTAGACTCCCGGTCTGGACGTTTTTCCACGCATCCCGCTGGAGAAATGCGCCATCGGTATTAAAACATGACTTGGCTCGCACGATCGAAAGGCTGGCTTCCAACTGACCTGTTTTTTTCCTACGTTCACCACTCAAATTTATCCATGCAGAACAATGAAGAGGACAAGTTTTAAGATATTGCTATAGGAATTGCCCTATCTGCTGCATTCGCTCTGTCTGAAACTCGTCCAATTCACACTCCAGGAACACATTCCAATTGAACAAGAACTCAATCGTAATGTAAGAGGAAATATAGGAACTGTGATCCCGGATTAAGAATAGAGAAAACTGAGGAGGAAGAAAAATTCCTATTTCGAAACCACCTACCATAATCAGTCCATACTGAGCGGTTAAGGGTGAGCAGCTGTGAGGTTGCATTCGGAAAATAGTGAGTTCGAACTCCACCATCGGTAGCCCTGAAATTGTTTTTTCGTAGGTTACCATTTTCCCACCAGGCTGTACCTTAATAATAGCCACATACGTTCCTTCCCCCTCCTATCACATAAGACCTACCTGTGCCGGTGCGAAGTAAAACTTACTGTAAATTAAATGTTTAAATATATAATTAGTCCATACGATGCTGAGTGTGGACAAGTTCAGTTCTCTATGTATATGTCAGGTATAACAATTAAACATATTAAAATATATTTAAAGTAAACTATACTTCAGCGAGAAAGCATTGTCTAAAATGATTGGATAGATAAATATCTAACATGATCGTAAAAATCTATATATATATAAGAGCAGGTCGGTCTGGAGCGATCTATATGTATATAGGTATAAAAATGGAAATAGACGTGAATTAATGAGCCACTTCCATAAATCTCAGAAATTTGAAACTTGAAACCGGAGAAGATAATGACCGCAGAATTACTAGAAAAATCTAAAATTCTCAAAATTCTCCGAAGGGGGCACTGTGGGCGGCTTCAAATTTTAGGCTCAGCATAAGAACGCAGTCGTATAATTTATCCAAAGCGACAACCTATAGGTATCGTGGGCTTAAAATATCGTTAATTGCCTCATTTGTATCCCCTTCCCCCTAAATCAAGATGGCGGCGCAATCTGCCATACGAGATAGAAAATAGAAAATTGGCGAAATTATAGCCTTTAGCCTGTAACCGACAGAAAATTCCAAGATGTTCAAATTTTTCACATTTTATCCGCAAAAATATCGAAATATGACGCAATTTTCATGACTGTGCGGACATTCCTTTTGAGCTATTTGTTGACTAAACGGTAAGTCGTATCACAAAACGGATGGCACAATTTCTGCTCAATTTGGAGTGATCTATAACTTTGGTTCTATGACTTTTGTCTTATCTCTCTCCCTTATGCGTTAGATTTGGCTGTATTTCTGGATTGTTTTCAAATTTGGTTATTTTTACACGAGATACGAGGTACGAGAATATATTTTAGAACCAAACATGTAGAAAGCTTAAAGGGGCGACTAAATGGCGCAAGCCGTTTGTTAATATGATGTACTGTTTAGAAGTAGTGAATTTCGAAGTAGAGGTCTGCTCTTAAAGAAATTTAATAAAATCTCAATTACCGCGTGTGAAGTAATTTATGTAGAAATCTGCATACGAAGCAGAAAACCGTAGCGAAGCACGGGCACATTTCCTAGTTTCAGATAAATTATAATATCTTAAAGATTACTTTGTTATTGTAGTACTTCCTTATTTTATCTACAAAACTTAATCTAATTCATAGTTTGTTATAGCATTTCCTTTTCAGTTTCGATTCAATTCGTTTAAATGTAAAATTTATAACTAGAGTCAGGATTTTGGAGCGGTGATAGTAGAGAAAGCAAACTTACTGAAGCGAGTAGCAGGTACACTGTTGCCTCCGCAACGGGTATGTTACGAGCTTTTCATAAACACTAGGGGTTCATCCATCAGAACCCCTAGAATTCATTTTACACTCGCTAGAGTAGGAAAGAGTGGGTCAGTCCAGGCCTCCTCCTAATAACCAAATTATTTTGCATTCTAACCTCTAAATGCCTAAATATCCAGACACTATTTATAACACGTTACACCTAAATAAACAAAGCAATCTGTTATTATACATTTCTTGTTCATTTGTATTTTCATACTTTAATATTCTCTGCCGATATTACGTTGTAACTTTAACATTCACAGATGAAATAAGTTTACAAGCTTTTGTTTTACCAGCTTCTAGTTAGCAAACAAGGTTATGGATATATAAACTTAAAATGTTTATCCCCTTTTCCGTACCAGTTGTGGCACTATAAATGTCACAGTTTTATTACAGCAGTAAACATGTTGACACCTATTACAATAATGGTGGTATTTCCGGGAGCTTTAAATCGTGCAGAAGAAAAACAATGTACGAGGTAAACAAATATTCTATTATTAATGGGATTATCAGTCAGCACTATTAAACACCAAATTCTTTGAGGAATATAAAGAGAAGAAGAAGAATCGGTCAACCGAACAAGTGGCTGTGCAGGTTAGGTCACGCAGCTATCAGCCTGCATTCGAGAGTTTAGTGGGTTCGAGCCCCATTACCGGCAGCACTGAATATGGTTTTCTGTGTTTCCCATTTTCACACCAGGCAAATTAAATACCTTAATTAACGCCACGGTCGCATCCTTCCTACTCCTATCTCTTTCCTATCCCATTGTCGCCGTAGTACCTGCCTGTATTGATGCGACATACAGCAAAATTATAAAAATAAGTAACAATGGAGAATTAGCGAGTGAAGAAAGACAAGGAATGTCGATATTATATTTAGGCCACCAGAAAAGGTATTCAGTTCGAAATCCCTCCCCAGTAAGACGAAATTCATTACAATAATTAAATATGGGTGCCTGTGAGTAGCAGAGACGCTTCCCAGAAGCGAATTAACATAATCACAAAAGAAAGAAAGAAAGAAAGAAAGAAAGAAAGAAAGAAAGAAAGGGAGCTCTAGGGAATATCCTGGGACCCATAAAATTAGAGGCAACAAATTAACTTCCTGCATGGATTCGAACGAAGTGTTATATGAAAAGTTAGAAAAGATCTCAGGGTAAATGTAGAACGGGAGAATGACTTTCTACGGATAAATCAAACTAGTACAGGCAGATAGGACGTCAAGTAATATTTTGGACTTCCAGGAGAACAGAAGGCACAAAATCCGCGGGTAAGGAAGTTTCTCAATGTCTAGAAAAGCCTGGGGTCAAGACAGAAGACATCGGTAGAAAGGACGTGTTCGTATGGAAAATTAAGGCGGCAAAGTATAAGTCCAAAGAGAAACCCAATTGACAAAGGGAGAAGGAACAATTACAACTGGTTTCATATACCTAAAGATCTTGTCAAGTTGTGGAATTTGGAAATGAAAAAAAACTTTCAGGGCTGCCAACAATGTTGTTTTATGCTCACCATCTCCCGAATACAAGCTGATAGCCACATCAGCCAAACCTCGCAGGCTCGAGAACAAGACAGAGCGGGCCAGAGAATGAAGTAATGCTGATGAAGGTGGAAAAGAATAGAAAGTGAATGAAGATAGTTTGGTACTCGTAACCATATTAGGCTGAAACGTGTATAACAGTGATTGCATAAAGAAGTGGAAGTAGATATATCACGGCTAGCAGCAAGGCTGCTATAACCCTAGAGGGAAACACCAATGAAAAGTGTAACAATTCAAGTACTTTGAAGGCTGACTAGCAGACGAATAGGATTTGGATGTGTAAATCACAACCAGAATCGGCATTGCAAGAAATATGTCTCCGAAATTAAAACACCTTGACGACTGATTTGAAATTCACTGGCGTGTGGCGTTACAGGTTTTGTTTTACGGTATTGAAGGATTGTTAATGTAGACCTTTGAAATTGAGGATATGTCTCAGAAAGTTCAAGATTTCGTGGATAAACAACAGGTACTGCCGCGTGTTGGGAATAACATGAAGTCTTAATAATCGCAAGAAAGCAGCCTTTTATGGTCGTACTTCAAAAATTACGAATACAGCCTGATACAACTGATTTTCCTTTGCTAAAAGTCCCGGAGGCTGGTCCGATGTCCACTCAGCCTACGTGATTACAATTGAGGAGCTATCTAACGGTGAGATGGCAGCCCCGGTCTATAAACTCAAGAATAAATGCCGACCACACGACACCTCGTAATCTGAAGCCCTTTGGTCGCTTGTAGTTGAAGGTTGCACCAAAAACGTAGAAGCATTCGGCATTAATTAAAGTACGTTACCCTGATTTGTCTGGTGTGAATATTGGACACCGTGGAAGACTATCTTCAGGGCTGCCAACAGTGTTGTTCGAACTCACCAAGCTCGTAGCTGTGTGAAACACATAGCCAATTCACTCTGCCACACTCTGTCTTTGCAGACAAGATGAAAAGGTGACTTGGAAACAGACGGATACAATATTATACCGGACGCGGAAAATTTGACAAATGGTTAATATCTGCGATATGGCAGCTCTGATATTGGAAGGACAATATAATAAAAGGACACCTTAAACCTTGTTGACGACACACTCAATGAAACAGTTCTCACCCCCACAGGTGCCTTAAACTAATACCTGTTCACAAACTATACCTTCTCATTCCCCTGACGTGCAATGAATGATACTATGAATGGATAAACGAAAAGGAAACCACAAGAAATTTAAAAATCAGAGAAAATATCTGAGATACAATTCAGAAAATGGTGATTGAAATTCCACGGGCACCTGTACATAATGTATAGCAATTAGCTGACAAGGATCTGCAACAAATCCTTATTATTACCGAAGAAACAATTGTAGATAGAAAGTTTGAAGGTCTTTTTTTTTTTTTTGCTAGGGGCTTTACGTCGCACCGACACAGATGGGTCTTATGGCGACGATGGGATAGGAAAGGCCTAGGAGTTGGAAGGAAGCGGCCGTGGCCTTAATTAAGGTACAGCCCCAGCATTTGCCTGGTGTGAAAATGGAAAACCACGGAAAACCATCTTCAGGGCTGCCGATAGTGGGATTCGAACCTACTATCTCCCGGATGCAAGCTCACAGCCGCGCGCCTCTACGCGCACGGCCAACTCGCCCGGTGTTTGAAGGTCTAATAGGTAAACATAAATTTGCGGAGAAACCAAAAATATGTATATACAATACAGACAGAAGAACGCAGGGAGGACTCGAGGACTTAGTGAACGAATGAAGAGAAGTTGTTGTTGCTGTTGTTTGAGTCATCTGTCCATACACTGGTTTGATGCACCTTTCCAAACTATCCGACTTTTTAAATTTCTAAGTAACTAGTACATCCTGCATATGCTTTTCATATTCATACATTGGTCTACCCCTGGCGTTCTTACCGCCTGTACTTCCCTCAAAAACCAACTGAACATGTCCTGGGTGTCTTAAGATGTGTTACCGATCTCACCCCCACTGTTCTTCTGTAACACACATTTCAACACTTTGTATTCTCTTTCCTACTGAAATAGTTATCGTCGATGTTTCACTACGCTCGAGACTAAAGTCTTCAAAATCGTTTTCCTAATTCCTATATCAGTCTTCGAAGTAATTAAATTTCTTTCGTGAGAAAGATTGTCCTTGCTTGTGCTAGTCTGCATTTTATGTTAATTTTATCTTAATTATTTTACTACCTAAGTAACAACATTCATCTACTTCCTTCATTATACCATTTACAGATCTAATATTTTCTGCGTCAGCAGACTTCGTTCGACTGCACTCCATTAGTTTTGTTTTGGACTTATTTATTTTCATCTCGTACTCCTTTCTCAAGGCTCTGTCCATGTTATTCAGCAATTATTCCAGATCTTTGTAGACTCAGATAAAATAACAATATCATCAGCAAATCTCATAATTTAGATTTGCTCTCCTTGGATTGTAAATCGCAGATATATTGGGAGAAAAATAGGTATACTAAATAATTTCAAACGCGTTACTTAGTTGGGCATAGCGAATCAAAAATTGTACTTGTTACTGTGCTTAATGGACTCTGTTAAGTAACGTCCAAATCTAATTAAATACACAATTACTTGAAAACAAACTTGGGGCCACAGGTGGTAAGTATAAAGGAGTGGTGAATGTGCTTTGATGATCTAATTTCAGTTCTGTATCACCTTGTGGGTGGGGGCATGCGAATAACATCTACGGCATCACTTTCCAGTCGTAAGAGGCGAATAAACAGAGCCCCAGATTCTCTAAAAATTGGGAGCTTGGGCTAACAACCACTGTCCACTTACCTGAGCCCTTGTACTTGTGCCACACTCCTCACTTTCATCTCCTCTATCAGACCATCCCTGGTTAATTCTTATTAAACTTCGACGCCGATCGTGTTAAGTTTACGAGGACTAGAAATTCTGCCGATAACTTGATTTTTCGAAGTGTCGGACCCCTTATATTTTTCTCTCTGATTATAGATAGTAGAGGATGGTTGCCAAGTTGAACTTAATCTTCAAACACAAATCACCATCACTTCTCCTTTCTTCATGCTGCTCGTTTGTCTGTGTACCGAGCATGATCTGTTTGATATGCTGAAATGCACACGTTAGTAATGCTAATATGTACGGAATACACAGTGCTGTGTCACACACCCATTAGTGAAGTTTGGGTGGGGTAATGGTTTGGTGCAATCATATCGCAGTTACATTAGCAACTATGGCATGTTTGATCTGTCATGTGCGCGGAGTTGGCTCAGCAGCACATAAATAACTCCACAGAATCAACACGCATTCCTGTCACCATCTTCATAGAAGAGATTTTCATATATATAATCTGAGAAAATGTCAAACTGACACTGTCAACTGGCAAACTATAGCCAGTTATAAGTGAAAATGGCTTCATTTTCGCTTCGAACGATGAGAGAAATATCGTCTGCAAAGTGCACGTTTCTGATGTTTGTGCTGCCAATCAAGACTCTTGTTTTTAGTTAAGAAGGAAGGCAGACTTTTAGAGTCGACTCAGCTAATGTATTAAATATTTCAGCCAGTACTTCATACGTATAAAGATACTTTATTAAACAATGAAGAATTGACAGCTCCTTTAATGATATACTCTGCATAGAAGTAGTAGAGTTCAGGGGATAATGTACAAACATTGATTTACTCCATTTGTCACATAGGAAAAGTCTGAGAAATCACAGTAAAATTTGACGGTTGCAGCATGGTTTTTACAGAGACATTTCAGAAACGATATTAAATGGGATGAAACACCAAATTACGCGAGTACCTACCGTAACTTGTCCCACATAACCCATTGTCTATATCTATATATATATAAAGTAGCTTGTATATATATAAAATAACTTGTCCTGACTGACTGACTGATTCATCATCGCCGAGCCAAAACTACTGGACATAAAGAAATGAAATTTTGGGGATATATTCATATTAAGATGTAGGTGCTCGCTAAGAGAGGATTTTTGGATATTCCTTCGCTAAGGGGGTGAAAAGGGGGGTGAAATTTTAAAATGAGTGTATCTATATCTCAAAACTTTAAACGTTTACAGATGTAAAAATTGGTATTTAGAATCTTCTTTAAAAATAAGGAAACACGTATTTTTTTGTTTTCAGAAAATGCCAATAGGAGGGGTGAAAAAGGGTGAAAATTGGGAAAAATGGGTTGAATGCCTTTAATCAGGATAACGGTACTTATATCTCAGAAACTGAAGATATTACAGACCTGAAAATTGGTACTTTTGATCTCTTTTAAAAATAAAGAAACACGTATTTTTCTGTTTTTGGAAAATCCAATTAATGGGAGGGTGAAAAGGGGGTGAATTTTTAAAATGAGTGAATCTATATCTCCAAACTTTTAAAGTTTGCAGATGTAAAAATTGGTATTTAGAATCTTCATTAAAAATAAAGAAACACGTATTTTTTTGTTTTCGGAAAATCGCAATAGGAATCGTGAACAGGGGTGAAAAAGGGGTTGAATGCCTTTAATGAGGCTACTTATATCTCAGAACCTGAAGATATTACAGACCTGAAAATTGGTGTTTGGGATCTCTTTTAAAAATAAAGAAACACGTGTTTTTTTGTTTTTGGAAAATCCAATTAATGGGGGGTGAAAAGGGGGTGATTTTTTAAAATGAGTGTATCTATATCTCAAAACTTTTAAAGTGTATGGATGTAAAAATTGGTATTTAGAATCTCCTTTAAAAATAAAGAAACACGTATTCTTTTGTTTTCGGAAAATCCCAATAGGAAGGGTGTAAAAAGGTGAATAATGGGTTGAATGGCTTTAATGAGGCTACTTATATTTCAGAACCTGAAGATATTACAGACCTGAAAATTGGTATTTTGTAACTACTTTAAAAGTAAAGAAACGCGTATTTTTTCGTTTTTGTAAAATCCAAATATTGGGGGGTGAAAAGGGGGGTGAATTTTTTAAAATGAGTGTGTCTACATCTTAAAACTTTAAAATTTACAGATGTAAAAATTGGTAGTTAGAATCTCCTCTAAAAATAAAGGAACACGTATTTTTTTGTTTCCTGTAAATACCAATTTTTACATCTGGGTTGAATGCCTTTAATGAGGATACTTATATTTCAGAACCTGAAGATATTACAGAACTGAAAATTTGTATATGGGACCTCCTTTAAAAATGAAGAAACACGTATTTTTTAATTTTTGGAAAATCCAATTAATGGCTGTTAAACAGGAGTGACAAATTGGGGTGAATTTTTTGAGAGACTATATCTACAGAATATCCTGGAAACGTAAAATGTTACAGACGTAAAAAGTGGGTGTTTGGAATCTCCTGTAAATGTAAGGAAACATAGGTGATTTGTTTTTGGAAACTCCACTTAAGGGGAACTCAAAAGGGGTGAAATTTTAAAATGAGAATTTTTACAGTATATCTAAAAAAACTTAACATGTTACAGAAGTGAAAAAATGGTATTTTTTTATCTCTATTAAACATTACGAATCGTGTATTTTTAGTTTTCGGAAATACCACTTGGGTGGTGGGGGGTGGGTAGAAGTGACTGAAAATGGTGTTGAATTCTTTTAATTAGGCTACTGATATCTCAAAAATGAAGATATTACAGACGTGAAATTTGATATTTGCAATCTGCTTTAAAAGTAAAGAAAGACGTGTTCTCGGAAAATCCAATGAGAGGGGGGAGGGTGAAAGAATTGAAAATTTAATTGACTTAATTGTATGAGAATGCATACATCTAATAAAAACTAAAGTTGTTACAGACGTGAAAATTCGTATTTCGATCTCCTTTAAAAACAAAGAAAAACGCGTTTTGGTGGGGAAACCATCTTGGAGGGTGGGAGTGTAAAGAGTTGAATTCCTTTCATAAGGACACATAAATCAAAAACTGAAGAAGTTAGAGTCGTGATAATTGGTATTTAGAAGATCTTTTACTATTAAAGAAACAAGTATTTTTTGCGGGAAAATTCACTTGGGGGGGGGGGAGTAGTGTGAAATGAAGTGAAAAAAGTAAATTATTTTTATGGGGATACTTATATCTCAAAACTGAAGGCAATAGACGTGAACATTGGTGTTTGGAATCACCTTTAAACATAAAGAAACAAGCCTTCTTTTAATTTTTTTGGGGGGGGAGGTGGCGGTAAATAAACTTAACGGCTGTGGGGTGTAGAAGGAGGTGAGACCTATTGATTTTACTGTTCTTAATGTACTTATAAGTATCCTCCGTTGTTCAAGCGGCAGCGCGCCGGCCTCTCACAGCTGGGTTCCGTGGTTAAAATCCCGGTCACTCCATGTGACATTCGTGCTGGAAAAAACGGAGGCGGGACAGGTTTTTCTCCGGATACTCCGGTTTTCCCTGTCATCAGCCATTCCAGCAACACATAATAGTAATAGTAATAATAATAATAATAATAATAATAATAATAATAATAATAATAATAATAATAATGTTCCGGACAGTCGTCAAATGTGCGGACCGCGCTGGAAACGGCTCCTGGACGGATAATGACTAAGAATGCAGTCCGGCCGCGGGTTCAGTGCCGCCAAAGCACCCAATATGACACCACGCCGGATCTTCTGAAGGATTTTATACATATTAAAATGATTATAGGAAAAGATGGCAAAGATTTACGGACCCAACTGACCGGGAGGAATACCTGAGCCTAGCCCGGGAAGTACGAAATCGATTCCTGGAAAGGAAGATTGAAAAATGGGAGGAAACGTGCCGTAATCTAATAGAAAACGAGCCAGATCGGGAATTTTGGTGGATTCTCGCAGAAAACGAGTCAGATCGCGAATTTCGGCGGATTATATATCTAAAACAATAAGCATTCAATTATAAATTTCAGTATAATACCGTAGCGAAGCACGGGTATCTTGCTAGTAGTCAATAAAACATATAAAGGCAAGGACACAAAACTTGAAACATTCTTCAATCATATGCCTCATGTTCAGGTTTGACTCTCATGCTCCTTTGCCTTTGAAAATACCTGCTTGTTCTACAGGTATTTGAGTTTGCATTAATGGTTTTAAGCATTTATTGATTATGTCCGACTCGTTTGCTGAACGGTCAGCGTACTGGCCTTCGGTTCAAAGGGTCTCGGGTTCGATTCCCGGCCGGGTCGGGGATTTTAACCTTAATTGGTTAATTCCAATGGCACGGGGGCTGGGTGTATGTGTTGTCTTCATCATCATTTCATCCTCATCACGACGCGCAGGTCGCCTACGGGAGTCAAATAGGAAGACCTGCACCTGGTGAACCGAACCCATCCTGGGATATCCCGGCACTAAAAGCCATATGATATTTCATTTCATTGATTTATTATGTAGAGCAGGAAATTGCTAGCGTGGAATATTTGCAGTAGTACAATATTAGGAATAATCCCTTATACACGTTTTCTTTGTGAAGAGATATCAGTACAGATGTTGTCCAGTCCTTGGACCCTTCCCAGTTTTCCACAGTATATTACATATTGAATATAAGACACTCATGACTTCCTCTCCCATAACTTTCAGCATTTCTCCCAAAATACCATCAAAACCTGGGGATTAGTTCTTCCTCAAATGGTTGATGGCATTTGAACAGGATACAATAAGATTAGGATGTGAGGGATGGAATCGTAGGACAGAGCGTGAAAGTGCGAGCTGGTACAAATAGTGTGTGTGTTTGCTATCATTGTAATAGTGTCTGACTAATTATCCACTTCAGAAGACGCAATTCATATTACGAAAGACATACTCCTTTGACAAATAAATGCTTACGGCATGACCGAAATCCTTCCCACTGCTTAGAAAAGTTCCATAATACGACCAATAAGAAAAACTTAATCCAACTTCGGACCTATTTGAATACATTCTTGTCTTAATAAAATATTCGGAAAAGACTTTAGAAGCCAGATCACAAATTATGTTATCAAACACAAACTACTCGATAAATGTCAATCAGGATGTCAACATAACCGCAGCACCATCGCAACACTACCAAAAGTTTGAAATGGCATTCAAGTAGAAAAGGACAAATGACTGTCCTAGTCTTTCGGACTTAAGGAAAGTATTTCAGTGATAGGAAGGGGAAATTTATTTTGCTAAGGTAAAAGCACTCTGTTTTTCCTCAAGCACATTCACGTGGCTGCACTCGTACCTAACCAGGCGGCAGAAGTGTGTGTCAGCAGGTACGAAAATAGGGCAGTGTTCAAATGCCTCCACACTTTTCACACTTGGCATACTAGAACTTGCTGCCCAGGAGACGTACATCTAAATATAGAAAAAATCTGAAAGACATCCATAAATAGATTCTAGCGATTTTTAACACACACACACAAATAGAAATTTCAATTTAAATGTTCTCTCAATTTTTCCTCGTTCATATCACATTATCACTTTTGTTCTAACGTAATTTTGAAAGATCCAAGTTGTGGATGTAAAGGGTATGACACGGCGTGTATAGAACAAGACCTCGCCCCTTTCTTTTACCCTATCAGACAACATAGGCTTCAAAGTCCTTTCAGACTACCATTTCAATAATTTCAATAATATTTTGACCTTGTAGTAGGGCTACACCGTCCATGAAAGGAGAAATAAGTCCGTAGACGTAACTTCAGTCAAGAGCAGTTTAAAGCAAGTGTGTTTCTTAAAACTTTTAATTGATTTTTTTTCTACTTTAAAGCATGTTCAGTTCTTTGCCATGCATAAAATAGGAACCGGAATTAAAATTAATTCTGCATTTTATTATCGATTGAATATTGCCTCCATTCTTTTGCTCCTAAAATAACACGAAATTGGATTTTTGCCTATTGTATGACTAATGCAAAATTGACAGAAATATCTCCTATAGTTTTTTTTTTGCTAGGGGTTTTACGTCGCACCGACACAGATAGGTCTTATGGCGACGATGGGATAGGAAAGGCCTAGGAGTTGGAAGGAAGCGGCCGTGGCCTTAATTAAGGTACAGCCCCAGCATTTGCCTGGTGTGAAAATGGGAAACCACGGAAAACCATTTTCAGGGCTGCCGATAGTGGGATTCGAACCTACTATCTCCCGGATGCAAGCTCACAGCCGCGCGCCTCTACGCGCACGGCCAACTCGCCCGGTCCTATAGTTTTTACCTCATTGCAAAACCCAGAGTTGTCATTAAGTATTGAACCCTTTCAGGCCTGCTATACTATGCCACCACGTAAGCTAAAGCCAAGTATCCATGACAACAGATGTGGCAACGCCTAGTTCCTCTGCAGGATTCTAACGCACTCTTCTCCGCACACCTTACCATGATTACCGGCATTCTCGGGGTGGTTTATTTGAGTCTAGAAAATTATATCTAGCTTACAGGCTTAACGGTGTGGTGGAAAAATCAGGACACTCTATGCTGCGGCAAATTAAAGTCTCCTAAAGTGAGCTAACTAATGTTTAATGGCCTTGTTCACAGATAAATGACATAGAAGGAACTAAAACATAAACTCATACATATGTTTATATAGGTCATTAGGACAATATTCATTTTGCAGGGCCGAGTGGCTCAGACGGTTGAGGCGCTTGCCTTCTGACCCCAACTTGGCATATTCTATCCTGGCTCAGTGGTATTTGAAGGTGCTCAAATACGTCGGCCTTGTGTCGGTAGATTTATTGGCACGAAAAAGACCCCTTTCGGGGCAAAATTCCGCCACCTCGTCGTCTCCGAAAACCGAAACAGTAGTTAGTCGGACGTAAAGCCAATAACGTTATTATTAGGACCATATTTTGGAGTACGTGACCCTCCGAAATAAAAAAATTCTCACATGACGAGATGAATTTGACTTAGTTTCAAAAACGTACATGCCCATCAATAATCTAGTGAAGTATTGTAATTAAAAATGTGTCAGTGAACACTATATTACATTCCTATCGACACTGGGAACAAAGTTAAGGATAAACAAGAACAATAATTGATGCTACTTGAGTGCTTATTGCCCACCTACCATTTTCACCAAAGAATAAAATAAAAATATACACTTCAGTGAGCCAATACTTGGGCCCTAGATCTACAAACCCAGAATCATTACGTGAACTAGGCCAGAACTTACTCACGACATAAAATCCTCACACATATCACCAAAACAACAAACAAGAAAGTAATGTAACAATACAAAATCAACCTCTGGCTGCGTGTACATTTTTGTCCAAGTCAAAGAAAAAACCGGGCGAATTCACGTTGGTTTGCTAAGATTCGAACCATTGATCTTCTGCCTTTATGGCGGGTAGCTAAAAGAAAGAAAACCTTAAATACTTTATTTACGAAAAGAGGTTCATACCACCTACATTCATTAATTAATTGCCTGGCCTTACGGCCGAAATATTTCCTGGTATTTAAAACAAACCTTAAAAGATTTAAACCTTGCTTGTAAAAATATAAGTACAGACTTGGTCAAATGTGTTTCCTTTCTCTTCCCCGGTCGTCACTCCCCTAAAGAAGAACATTCATTAACACTGACAGTTGAGGTTTGACACATACCGGTTAGGGGACAGGAGTAAATTAATATGAAAAGGCCTTCCTTACGAAAAGCTCTACATGAATGGGCTCTTGGATTCGAATCCCAGCATCGTTCATAGTACACCATTCTGGGTATCTCCCCCACTGACCTTATGTTATAAAATTCCTGCTAATTTACATTACACAATCGAGTGCAATTCTGATACAACTAACGGGTTTCAAACACATGCATCAATGGGACTCTATTCACATTCAAATGCTACACCATTATATCCTAACACCTTAATCTTTAAACTAATACATTCACGAAATAAATAAATAAATAAATAAATAAATAAATAAATAAATAAATAAATAAATAAATAAATAAATAAATAAATAAATAAATAAATCCTATTCTGGAACTTTACATCTAATAGGCTCCCAAAATTTGAACTATACAGTGACTGTGAACTAATAATTAAAGTTGAGTAATTACACAGATACCCTTTCTGCTATATTTAACAAAATTTACTCACTCAAAAGCTTCCTAAACTACTGTATATCCTTAAATATGGTAAATAGACATCCTAATCTAATAATGAATTATTTACAAGCTACGCATTCATAATTACTTATAATGGGATAATGCATTTATCTGACTACGACATTGTGCTTTTCATTCAAGCCTCGGGAAGGTGATTGTCCTTGGAACATCAGGGGCCCAGAGCTGAGTTCCAGGGATAGATAATCCAAGCCTGGTCCCGACTGCTGAAAAGCTGTTGCATCAAGGCAGAATATTGAATATTAGCCATAGTTTCACGTAACTTCAAATCACATGCCACAGTGTTATCGAGACTATCGTCCTGCACTGAATTTGCCAGGTTGTCTGTGTTTCAGCGTGTATTACTGTTTATAAACTATCCGTGTATCTTTCAACAATGATGTAGCCCAAATTAAACTCCTTTCTTTCATATGGACGGCACTATTTCTACCACTCTAGGCGTTCAGACTTTCAAAGAGAATAATAATAATAATAATAATAATAATAATAATAATAATAATAATAATAAAGACAGACTCGTCTCGAAAGTCAAAGGAATTATTCTAAATTCGGTCGCTATCTTACAAATGCTTCGTGAGATGTTTTTGAATAATACTTCATATACCTAAGCATAGTATTTCTTCTTATTGTCTCAGTTTACCACCGCACATAGAGACTGACTTTCGTGACGGGTAACATGGAGATAGCATTGTGACTCTTCCCAGACAGACCTGGCTGCAAGTTTGTCTGCCCTATTTTTAAAACTGGCACACGACGGCTGTTCCAAAAACATCCGAGGGAGGATATCAATCTATTCCATTCATATCACACATATCAGTGAGGCAGTGAGTTGCAGAGGTAGCTAAGGCAATCTCATGAGCGTTGATTGTATCAAAGCATCATTCCTGCATTTGAAGCAATCGGGGGAATTCCCGTAGTAGGCCATGTGGTCCGTGTGCCGGGTGGGGTCGCATCCTTTATGTGATAGTATCACAACTGCGTAATTTACATTACTCGGGAACATATAACACATCCTTTCCGATCAATTTTTCTTCTAAATTCTGTAGAGGCATATAGAGTCATTTGTTGTACCAGTTACAGCGAAAATCGAGGCGCAAATTAAATTTAACTTCACTTGTTCGTCCCGCTATCCTGACTGTCCATAGAAAATTTCTGTGTGGGGTGTTGACTCTGCGATGTTCACCCCCACGGCATTGTCACGTGCTACGCACTCGAAACCTGCCCTCTTCTGTTTCCGTTGCACAATTATCTTCATCTCACTCACTCCTTGTGTGAAAATTTCCATGGCATCAGTCCTGACGTGTCCTCCTCTTATATCCGCGCGTGACAAAATACAGAACATGTTGAATGAATTTTTTAAATTTTGGTGTCCCGGTTACTAATTAATGGCTCTGTTTCAGCACACTGTGTGAGTATTTTTTAAAAATCTGCCAAATTAGAGCCGAGGAAAATAAATACCCTGCCACAAGGAGCATTTTCCATGCAACACATTGAAAAATAATAAATTATTTGTGAATAACATTGCAACAAATTAATTAATCAACTCCAATTTTTTTGTGGTAGTTTATCCCATTAACATTAGCTTGTATTTTAAATTTGATTACAGTAGGTGGTAAGTTATAGAGGTTTCAAATTACAGTAATGACTCTCCGTAAAGTCAACCCATTCAAATTTTAATCGATCATAATAGGATACAGAAGTAGGCCTAAATATATAAAATACACCAAAGTTTTAAAATGACTCCAGTTTCTCCTCGTAACAGCAATAGAAATAAATTGACCTGTAAAGAATCCTGGACTCACTTTTGATAAGTACTTATGGACACAGCACACCACGGAAATAGAATTTACATGAAGTGACATGCATTGAAGCTGAGAAAGCTTAATGAAAGGCACAGGCAAGTACCTTGACACGGGATACAATTCTATTAACGAATATACTCCGGCTCCATGGCTAAATGGTTAGCGTGTTGGCCGTTGGTTACAGGGGTCCCGGGTTCGATTCCTGGCGGGATCAGGAATTTTAACCATAATTGGTTAATTCCACTGACACTGGACATGGGTGTATGTGTCGTCTTCATCATCATTTCATCTTCATTATGACGCGCAGGTTGTCCAAAGACATCAAATCCAAAGACCTGCATCTGGCGAGCCTAAATTGTCCTGGGACACTCCCGGCACTAAAATCCATACGCCATTTCATTTTTTCAACAAACATACAATTTTAATACGAACAGATCATTACGGCCTTAGCCTGCCAAGTCCATTCATGCCCAGCCAGGTGAACGTTACTGGACATTCACGCGGTCAACATGATGAAATCCTCAGCCATATTATTTGACATACTTGGCCGGACAAATTGTCTCCTGTTTTAGGCAGTTCCTCAGTCCGTTTTAATTGGCACAGTGAACTCTGTCCCTGGTTGGGTGAGTAGCAGAGTAGCAGTGTGTTGTTTTTTGTTCCTAAATCGTGTGTTTTGACATACTGATGATTTGATTAATTTTCATTATATAATTGTGCGAGATACAATTTAGGATGTATTGTTTCACTTTGATGATTAATCAATCACCGTTATTCTCCATTTAGGGCTGTCCTCCACGCCCCCCCCCCCACCCCATCAGCAGTTTACCTAGTATTTTTCTTAAATGATCTCAAATTAGTTGTAAATATATAAAAATGTCCCTTGATAATTTATTCCAATCCCTAATTGGTCTTCCTATAAACGAGGATTTGCTACAATATTATTCTTCTTGAATTCTAACTTTTCCTCATTTTACGACCATTTCTACTTCGTGAAAGCTCCTTTGAGAATATACGTCTAAGAATGCCATTCCAAGCCATCGCTCCACTGACAGCTCGAAACATTCTGTTCATTCGAGCTGTTCGTCCTCTTACTATCCAAGTTTTCCGAGTTAAAATTCTACAAAATTTTCTCAGCGTTACTCTTCTTTATGTGTGTGAAAACGTTCTTAGGTTGTTTTGCTTTATTGTGTACTAGCTGATGTACCTGTGCTTCGCTACGGAATGCTCAGAAAATCTGTTTTTGTGGTTTACCCAACTGAAGTCAGCATAGGTCATTAGCTCATTACAACGACGTCAGTAGAAATGTAGCGATTAAAAGCAATGTTACCATATAAAATATTCGATCAAATGAAAAGCGCACATTTTGTCACCTTTAACGAACAGTTCTACGGTGCTGAACTAACAGTCCATAGTTCCAGTGCTGGAATGACCAGGCCACAGACAGTCGCGAACACTACTCTGCCATTATTCCGTTAAAAGTGTACACTGACCATTTCAATCAATGCTTCAGAGTAGGAATTGCATAGCTTGATTATGATTATGAACCAGTGTTTACGTACCAGTAATATCAAAAAATGTATGAACCAGAGGAATGGCGTGCAAAAAAAAAAAAAAAAAAAAAAAAGAAAGAAAAAGAAAAGGGAGATCTAACTCCCCAGCTAGTTGCCGCCATTACTCAGGCAGGCTGTTATACCCGGTACGCAGCAGTAATCCCATCTATCGGAGATGAGGGGCACCATAAGAGACAAAGAACATCAGAACAAACAATGGTCAATGTAATGTTACTGTTGATCAATTTTATGAGCTTTCTATTATTGTAGGCCTTCACATTTAGTTTTCATCCGACTTTGTGATATTAGGGCATCATCTAAAATTATTTATAGCGTAGTCTATAGTTCCTTATTCCCCGACTTTACACACTGTTTCATTAAATTCTGTTAACCCATTTTCTCATGACTCGGAGGTGATATGTACTTAGCAACAAAACTCCAAATTCATCAATATCTCTGTTATCATAGCCGGTACGGTAAACATATATGACATAATTGATCGGAAATTTTATACTGTATAACTGTATTTATGTAGTATTTATGGAAAGAACTACTGATAACATACATATTTGAGAATTATATTTTACGCCTTTCCCTAAACTATCATTTCCCTCACCGTGATTAAAATTATTTATGGCCTAGATTGTAGCGACTTATTTCCCGACTTTACATACCGAGTTTCATTAAATTATCTTCAGCCGTTTTGTCGTGATGCGTGTACATACATACACACCTACATAGATACATACAGACAGACAGACAGACAGACAGACAGACAGACAGACAGAAATTACGGAATATTAAAAAGAGCATTTCCTTGTTACTGTGGATATGTCCAATACAAAAATACAATTCTTTTTAAATTCTGAGCAATGTACAGACAAAACTCTTATTTTATAAATATAGATATTTTTGCGGTATTACGTTCACTGTTGATTACTTAATTTATTGTTGAGTTGAGTTCACCTCTGGGTTAATATTATTCCTGTTTGGTGAAGTAGATAATGGATGTTGATGGTAAATAACACATTTTCCTTTCACTTTATCTGTGATGATTTTTTCAAAATTCCTTTTATTCTCGCTACCCTCTCATCAATATATGCATTAAGCTGAAGAGAAGATAACTCACTTACATCTATGAGAAGGAGGGAAGAAGAAGAATAAGGAAGGAGATTTCGGAACCACTCAGCTCCGCAAGGAAAGTACATTACAAGTGAAAGTGCTTGTGTGCTCAATTCAGGAAACTGCGGTATTCGTGAATCATTTAGTAGACACACCTGCTAACATTTTGTGCGATCAAATACACCGCAGTTGACTTTTGACTCGCGCCATTGTTTATGCATTTAGATCAGCGTACACATCACAGGCTGGTATTAGAGCGCCGGCAAAGCAACGTTCATCTCTTGATAGATTGTTTTTTGTTCAGGGATAACAGACAAACACGTCGCAACGTTCCAGATAGTACTTAATATACTTCAAACCGATTTCTACCTTTTAGCCTCCTCATTCACAAAGGCTTACTAGAACTCTTTGATATTTAGCGCCGTAACCATATCAGATATTAGCGCGAGCTTAGAAACGGGTCAAAGTTTACTCAATTGCATTTAATCTACATGTCTCATTAAACAAACAGCCTGTATGAAAGTGTGAATGCCGCAGATGGAGGTAACTATGACAACGCAGCGTACTTCGTAGTTATTGCTTTCGCCACTCAAAGTCAGACACCAAATCTGGTGGGACCAACTATAGTTAAATTTCTGAATATTGTTAAAAAAGTGTCATCAACGCGATAAGTCAGTTTGTCTCATGTGTAATGTATCTTCTGTGGATATTGTGGACGTGAACATTATTATCTTGTAAAGTAATATTATTGGCAGTGAACTTACACAGCTGCTTCTATTAAAGAGAACTATTGAATCTTACAGGCTAACAGTAAACAAATGTAACTTACTAGCTTTAGTTTTTACTGGTCCACATAAGAAAATAATGCCTGGCCAATACATGACCAGCCAGTTTCACTCACGATCGAAAGCAGATACTTCATTCATTTTTGATTTAAACAAAATCCAATCAAAACCATTCATTACAATTCTCTTTCATATAACGCAGAATGGTTTGAAAACAGCCAAGCAATTGATCTGCAACTGGTAAGCAGAGTGTTGGAGGGGCGTGCCAATCCAACTGATGAGCCCAAATGGCACGTCTGAGCGAAAATCCACAAACGCACATGGCCTAAGCACCTAAAAGCTGGTTCTATTCCCGAGACTTAAAGATCTGCAGCCGCAAAGGCCATTTTAGGAATTGTATTTCCATGGGGAGTACATCCTATCAAATGGAGAACTCACTTCTCCTTTAACAGTCTTGCAATAACTACTTGCTAACATGGCGGGACCACACAATCCGCTAGATAGCGCTGTGTGTAGTATACAGTAATGGCATGTGATAGGGGAACTCCTACTAAAATGGAAGGCAACCTGCAGCAGCAGGGAACATCCAGTGACCCAGGTATGGCCGTCGCGGGATCTACTAGAAGAAGGCACGAAGTTCAACCGCAAAAGGCTCCAGTAGATACCACGACGAGATTAAATGATTAATTTGAAGATGCCGCCACGAACGCCACTGTGAGAACCCCAGAAGTGACCACGATCAGGTACAGCCAAAGCCTACTACGGCCATTGCCTATGCATCGTAGGCATCACTACGGTTCAGCTGCTCCTGATTTCGCCAAAAGTATCCTGACCAGGACCACAAACAAGTACGGCTTAACAACATCAGATGCCGCCAAGCGCATTCCAGCAAGTTTCGACTCTTCGACAGCAGAGCGCTCTCCATCACCTGCCTCCTGTATGAAAGAGGAAACTATTCGACTGCCGAGGAGAAAGGTAAACAGGGACTCGCCTAACCAAGAGAGAAGGAAGTGCAGAGAAATAAACCGAGAGACAAGTACTGTACATCTACGGCGAGCATATAAACCCCGCTTTCCAGCACAAGACTCCAGTCACCCACTGGCATGTCGCCACTCAATATTAACATAACAGATTTTGTGGTTCCATTCCATTTGCCACCTGAAAACCGCTCGCCAGGCTTTGTACCACTCCGAATGGAAATTCTAAGTTCCCATGGAGGGAATTAGATATTTTTCCACCAATAGAGCATATCAAAAATCAGATCAAAAATTAGATGTATGGCTTTTCAGGCGTTTGCTCTATTAACCAGCGTTTCGTCTTAGGTCTGACACTAGACTCTTCAGAGTGGGATGTGTCAGACCACTCAGACACTACCCACTGACAGTGGGGTGTATGTAGGTGAACGTGTGCGTGCGAAAAGTTTTCATTCCCCACCCTGAAGGGTTACGCACTCCCTCTGTCCGAGAGCTTGGGCGGGGAGGAGGAGATATGTGAAAATTGGGAGTTGGGAAAAGGCGATGTGAGAATGCTGGGTGGAAAAGGAAAGGCCTCGTGGCTAAGGTGGCTTTATTATTATGATGAGTTTTTTATTGTTTCCATTAAATTAAAATACAGAGATGCAATATGAATGATACAGAGCATAGATATAGCCTAATGATTTATGCGAGTGGGCTAGGGAAAAGGTGTAAGGCGAAGGTATTATAGAATGAGGAGAAGTTGGTGAGGGAAGTAAGAAGAAGGCAGAGTAGATCAGGGGGTGGTGGAGTGGGGGAGGAATAGGGTGGCAGGGGTGGGACAGTAGGTGATCGAAGATGTGGACGAGGTGAGAAAGGAGGAGGGTCAGGCCGGGGACGACTGCGAGGTGTGTTAGGACTGTGCAGGGGTTGAGGGGGAGAATGCGAAGGTTCCACACGATGATGGCGACCATAGATGTGAATTCCGGAAGCGATGAGGCGCTGGACGGCGTCTGAAGTGGGTAGTTGAATCCGCACCAGGAAAGTAGGTCCGTCTGAGTTACAGATGCGAAAGGCGCGCTGTACGGGGATGTCTGCCTGGCGGAGGTCGTGGGCAATAACGGCAGGCACTATACTGGGATCGATCCCTCGGATGACGCAGCTGTAGATAGATGGTGGGGAATGCTGAAGTAGGCGTACCACGTTCTCCGTAGAAGCGACGGTATGTCCCTCGCCAGATGACTGCGTAGGAGGAGGGTGAGGTATTTGAGGAGCGATGGGAGGGAGGGGGAGAAAAGCTTGAGAGAAGAGGAAAGGATGAGACATCGTCAGAGTAGTAAGAGAAGCAGAGGTATGAGTGACATTGTTGGTAGTGGTGGTAGTCATAGTAGTGGTGGTGACAGATGCGATACAAGGAGTAGGAAGGGAAGCTGGAGTAGATACGGTGGTGGTAGTAGGAGGAGGGGAAGGGCAGGAAGACAATGGTAAGCGGGGTGATGGGGACTGGGGAGGCGTAATGTCAGCACTAGCAGCCAGTTCTTCGTCTGCTTCAATCTCAGCTTGGATGTGAGCCGGCGTAGAAACCACGGAGTAGAGGCGGTGATGGATGAGAGCGCCGGTTTTCTGGACTGAGAGACAGGCAGCGGCAGATGTGTAGTGGAGCAGGACCTCTGGTGCTGGATCGGTGCCTTGGTAGAGGCGGTGAACAAAGTAGACACCAGTCGAGAGAAGGGCTTCACCGATGTCCTCTTCCGCTTCCCCTCCTCATTCTACATCTTGGAACTCCTATTTAAACTAAGGCCACTCCTTAAAACGCATCTCCCTACCCAAGGAGACCCGTATCATTTCTCCTTCATCAACACGTATCTTCGATCACCCACCTTACCCCTATCACACTTCACACTGTTCTCTTCACTGCTCCAGGCCCGAGAGAGAGCGTAACCCTCTAGGAGGGCCACCCCACCCTTCGGGCGGGGAATGAGAACGCCTCAAGAAGAAGTTCACCTGCATACACCCCAGCGTCAGTGGGTAGTGTCTGACACATCCCACTCTGAATAGTGATCTGATTTTTGATATGCTCTATTGGTGGAAAAATATCCAATTCCCTCCATGGGAACTTAGAATTTCCATTCGGAATTGCGGGCATTAATTCCATTGTGGAGTTTTATCTCCTGTATGCAGTTATCAGACTGTGCCTCTTAAATAGACTTCTGATAAGTTCACCTGCGGGGGAGGAAGAACACATCTCAGGATACGAGCCACACAAGCTTTTGTTTTCACCATCTGTATAGTGAACTGTGTACTACCTTCCTCATCGCAAATTATTTTTGATTCGTCCGGATGACGCCGCACCTCTAACATCGCACCCAGTCGACACAATAAAGCATATAGGCCAGACACCAAGTGGGAAGTCGGCCTCCCCAACACCATGGATAACTGTGTGATCCTTGACGTTGATCCTGCTCTCCAAGACCACGCCATCCTAACACAACTCCAACGGAAAGGCGTCGCAGCTGACAGCGTCTCCCGGATACTGCAAGACTACGTTCCCACACGTCGTGTTTTTGTTCAACTCTACAGGCCAGGCCACCTTCAACGCATCCTCGTCAACGGAGTCTACCTCAACGGCCAGCACCACCGAGTGGAACCAATGCTTCCGTATGTTGACGACGCACCAACCACGCCACAGCCATCCCAACAACCGTTGTTGTTCCCCTTCTCCCCTCCTCCCATCACCGCCACCACCACCATCACCAGTGCCGTTACTACGACCACCACAACATCCACCCATTTTTCTTCCTCTGTTCCAATTACAACTGTTGCTACCTGCCATCCTTCACCACTCATGAGTTCTCCCCTCCATCTCTCCTCCATTTCTGAACAACCCCCGCATCAATACCTACCAGCTGAATCATCAGGGTCTGCAAACGCAGCACCGCCTTCGTTATCTCCACCTGCCGATGAACTAGCAGCCTAAGCAGCACCATCGCTGATGAAGCCTCCTTTAACACCATGTACAGCTGTGTGATCCGCGGTGTGGATACTGCCCTCTCAGAACGGGCCATTCTCCGTCACCTCCAAGCTGAAGGCGTGCAAGTCCGTCGCGTCTTCCGAATTAAGAACGCATCTGGCCCAACCTATATGGTTCGTCTACATGTCCCGAGTGCCGCCGATGCCCAGCACCTAATTAACAACGGAGTTTACATCTATGGTCATCGACATCAAATGGAACCCTCTATCTCTCCACCCCAACCTGTTCGCCATCCCAACAACAATTCTCATCGTCGCACCCGGCCAGCCACTTCTTTCCAACCTCACCAATTCGTCAGTTCACCCCTTCTCCCACCTAGTTACGTCCGCTATCCACCTTCGATGCTTGAAATCCTACGATCCTTAACATCTTCCATCCTCAATATCACAACGTCGCTGCATCTCCTAACCCTCCATTTGCATCCTGGTACCCTGCTCTAAAACTTCACTCCCAAGCAAACCCTTTCTTCTTCCTGTCACTGCAGTCATTCCTGCTTATTCAATCTGTCAAATCGATTATCCACCTTCTTCATTTACTGCATCACTCAGTTATCCTCACCTCTCATGGCCCGAGAGATTTCGTAACGATCGAGGGGGCCTGCCCCGCCCTTCGGGCGGGGAATGAAGACATTTTCGTCGTCGTCGTCATCGTTGTTCATCTGCATACACCCCAGCGTCAGTGGGTAGGGTCTGACACGTCCCACTCTGAAGAGTCTAGTGTCAGACCTAAGACGAAACGCTGGTTAATAGAGCAAACGCCTGAAAAGCCATACATCTAATTTTTTATTTGATTTGTGCCACTCTCCACTCTGAGCTACACAGAAGCAGACCGAAAACCGGCATTATCCAACCAAGTGAGACTTCGCTGCAGAACGGCTACTGGTACAGGAGCACCAACATCGTTCTACATTATAAAATTTAGGAACTTGGACCCCGATAAAAATCAAACCAAAGACCATACACTCCATTATCATAAGATTTCTACCGAACGTACAAAAGGAATTCAATCTAGAGATATGAAAAAGTAAGAAGAATAACTATTGTACCGTGAAGAAGATTTCCTTCATTCTTCGTTTTATTTTATCAGTGTAATTGTGCTTGCAAGCTGTTTTAATTTAGGTGTTATTTATATATGTCATGTTGTGTTATGTTTTTGCATTGCCCTTCCTTAAATATACGTTGTCCTCAAGCCCTCATGGCCCCAGGATAAAGGGAAGTTTCTTCCCGTCCTGGGGTGTTTTCTATCTTAGGTTGGCTATCCTCCTCTTGCCTGCACGTCTGGTGAGAAAACTCCCCTCCCCCTTGAGTGCGCGCGCGCCTCTCCCTGCTGGGCAGGCGAGCGCTCGCTGCACCTTGCCGTCATTCTGATTCCGACTGACTGACTTGCTCGCTGCACATTCGCAGCCGGTCCCGCCGCGGCCTCGAACCGAGGACTCACCAGACGTGGAGGTAAGACGTTAGACAGTTACCCCCTTGTGTAGCGCGTTATGAAAGTTGAGGAAGCGGATTGCAGTTTTAAAGAATTTCATGTTAAAGCTCTAGTTTACGTAAGTTTCCAATAGCTCCTCGCCCCGCGCAAGTTGTCACTTAAAATATAGTATGTATGATAGAGGTATTTTAAGGTCTGTAGACCTGTGTTCTTTGCTATGTTGTCCTCATGTATGGGACGGATCACGTTTAGACAATGTTTTAAAATTGTATTAGCGTAAACTATTCCGGTCTCAGAACTTTAAAGAGTTTTGGTTAAGGTGTGAAATAATTGAGTATGAGAGGGAACCAGAAGGCTATGATGTATTGAGCAAGTAGTATGTATTTAAAGTTCTTGCTGTTATGTACGACACTTTGGTGGCAAACGCTCTTGCGTAGTTTTCTAAGTAAAGATTATACTGGTATGATTTAGAACCTTGGTACTATTGAGCAGATTGGCATACCAGGAAACCCTAAGTTAGGTGTTGGTCAAGTAAATCATGTATTGTTTACAGGGCTAGACCCCCCGGTTTCTAATGAATGTTATATTAATCAGTAAATTGTGCTGGTCACATGTGTTTAAATTCTTTTAGTATAGTACTTTAAATTGGGACATGTCCCTGCTCTTGTTTAACTTTGTATACTGAAGTAACGCAAGCTTCCTTTATATAATAAATTATTATCTGGCAAACTTATTGTGCCTTCAAGCCCCATTCCCTTGGCCCACCGCTTCTTTCTTTGAAAGCTATCGGGTATAAACCCAGTACAACTATATCAAGATTGCCAGACCCATTTACTCTGTGCTAGTCAACACCATCGGGATAGCACACTTTGGAAAGCTTCACATCATCAGCTTCGAAGAGTTCAAGGTCGCTTGACCCACTATGTCCATCGTATCGGAGACATTCTCTCCTTGGACTTAGGCGAGGAAATAAGAAGCCAGGTTAAGGGATTGGAGACTAAAGCGCTTAATCTCTAATTCGGTAACTAAATCTAAGTCGGTTCCTGCCAGTTCTATTTTACTTGGAGAGGAGCTAAGTAAACCTACGGAGAATGGTGCGTTTACTGATCAGCAATCTGTACGGCCCACCGTACCGTCTTATGTCTGTGCCTTTTCTAGCATTCCTCACCCGCTGACATTAATGTTAAAGGGGGCTCTCCGGTACTCTGTTAATTCAGCTAGTGACGCGGTGTCTTTTCTTCGATTTTTCGTCGAATTTCAAGATCACGCCTCAGTTTTCGGGTTATCGCATGATCAAGTTTTACAGATTATATACCCACATACGGATGGTGTGCTTTCTCAAAAAATCGTCAGTGCTATTGCCGAGCAAATGTCCCTTCAGCAATTTCACGCGTATCTATTGACCCATTATATTCCATCTAGGGCTCTCAATTCATTTATTCAGAAGTTTTATTTCAGGGTACAACGTATGGAGGAATCATTGTCTGCCTTTATCTCTGATATCAGATTTTATGCGAGGGTGTTTGCTCTCGATTATTCTGAAGAGCAGATGGTTGCTACGATTGTGGAGGGGATTTCACCCATCTATAGGTCTTGTTTGTGTTTCGTGGCTCACCCCCACTCCTTCGTTGAATTGGAGGCTATGGTCGTCTCGGCCGAAGGGGTTCGCCATGCGGACTCCTTACGTACGGGTAGTGAGTCCTTGCCAGCTAAAGTTGCTAGTACCCCTAGGTTACGAAAGCCGGTTAATTCTAGGAAATGCTATGCTTGTGGGTCCGTTGATCATTTACGAAACCGCTGTCCTTCTCGAACGCTGGGCGCGCGGCCACCTCGTGTGGCAGCTGAGGTGAACATTTCTCCTAGCAGTGGCAGTGTCATTTGTTTTCACTGTGGCCTTGCTGGACATGTGGCGAGACGTTGTACCACGAACCCGAGTTCCAGTTGACTAGGACAGGGGGCCAGTGTGGATTCTTTCACCGATGGAACCCCCTTGGATAACCGCAGTAAAGATGTCCCGGCAAATCAGTCCTTTATTACGTGTCCGGTGGAGTGTTCGCGCATTTCCGCTGATGTTAGAGGATGTGTCCCTTTCATCAAGGTCGAACTTGGTAACGAGCCTGTTTCTGCGCTTTTGGACTCTGGCAGTGTAGTCTCTCTGCTTAGTGAGCAGTGGTATGTCGCTCATAAAACTATTTGTAAGTTTTCCAATTTAGAATCCACTTCCATTACTCGCGTTTCTGCTAATTCCTCTAAAGTTGAGATTATGGGTTTGGTTAAATGTAAAGTCCGTGTCTCCAATTTTACTTGGAGGTTTTCTTTTTATGTTGCAAAAATTTGTCGTGCCCTGTTATTTTGGGGACGAATTTTTTCTCCTATTCTGGATTAGTATTGGACCTCCAGGACCGTTCCTGCTGGTTTAAGTTTTGTGAGACGGTGAAGATTCCGTTAACTTTCGTTAATTCTGCTTCGATATTTTCTGTCACGCCCCCTCAGTGTGAGATGGTGTGTGATCTTAGCCACCTACCTGAGGAACAGGCGCAGAGTATTAGGGAGATGTGTAATACCTTTTCTGATGTATTCACGGAAAAATTAGGCATAACAAACATCTTAGAATATAAAATTGAGGTCTTGGATTCGATCCCCGTCAGGATTCCCCCTTATCGGCTCTCCCCTACTAAGATGAAGGCTTTGAAGGAGATTGTCGATAATATGCTTCGGGAGGGAATTATTCGGCCTTCTACGTCTGCCTATTCGTCACCTATTTTTCTCGTCCCTAAACCTCAAGGTGGGTTTAGGCCTGTTTTGGATTACAGGGTTTTGAATAAGAAGATTGTATTACAGTCGGTTCCTCTCCCGGATTTGCACTCGTGCTTTTCTAGGTTTAAGAAGGCCAAGTATTTCACCGTGTTAGACTTAAACCAAGCCTATTATCAAATTCCTCTCGCGGAAGAATCGCGCCATTTGACCGCCTTCGCCACCGATTGGAATTTATACGAATTTTGCCGCCTGCCTTTAGGAATTTCTACTGGAGCCGCTGTGCTCACGAGGCTCCTGGATAAGCTCTTTTCGGACGTCAAGTTCGAGTACCTTTATCATTATTTAGACGATGTAGTTGTGTACTCTGAGACATTTGAAGACCATCTCTTCCATCTACGTGAAGTCTTGACTCGTCTTCGCCACGCCGGCTTGACCGTCAAGTTGTCTAAGGTTTCTTTCGCGAAACCGCAGATGTTCTTCCTCGGGCACATTGTGTCGGCTGAGGGCGTCTCTGTGGATCTGTCACGTACACAGGCGATTCGTGAGTTCCGTCCTCCGAGCGATGTGAAAGGAGTTGCTCGCTTTGTGGGCATGATCAATTTCTTTCGGAAGTTTATCCCGGATCTGGCTAAGCGTGCGGCTCCGCTTAATTTGTTGCGTCGTAAAGGGGTAAAATTTGAGTGGGGTCCGTCCCAGCAAGCGGCTTTCGACGACCTTAAGTTAGCCATTTCGAATGCCCCGGTCTTGGCGATGCCAGACTTTTCTAAAACCTTTATCGTGCAAACCGATGCCTCTTCATCTGCGGTAGCGGCTGTATTGTTGCAAGAGTCAGAGTTTGGGAGACGTCCGATTGCTTATGCGTCTAGGACGCTTTCGCCCCTTGAGTCCAAGTACTCGATTTATGAGCTGGAAGGGTTGGCTGTATTATTCGCTCTTGAAAAATTCCGTATGTACTTGGAGCACGTAAAATTCGAGCTCGAGGCGGATAACGAGGCATTGAGCTGGGTGTTAGGTAGGCCTAGGAAAACTGGTCGATTAGCTCGGTGGGCGATTCGAATTTCGGCGTTCCAGTTTGACGTCCGTCATATTCGCGGCACCGATAATGTCTTGGCTGACTCCTTGAGTCGTATGTTTGGTCATCCTGAGGTTCAAGACGACGACTCGTCCCTTCCCCTGCTTAATGGTTCACCGACCCTTACGGGCGCGATTTTGTCTGACACCCCGCTTTTGTACCATGATGTTGCCAAGTTTCAAAGCGAAGATCCGGTGTTAGGTCCCATTGTGCGAGATTTGGAGAGTGGGAAACACCTCCCTCCGTATGTTCTGAGAAATGGGGTCCTCTGTTGTCCCGCTAGGCACGACCAAAAGATGAAGGTAGTGGTACCTGCTATATTAGTACCCATGATATTTAAATATTATCATGAGACTCCTCTTGCGGGGCATCTGGGAGTGTTCAAAACGAGGGAGAGAATCAGGGAGAATTTCATTTGGAAGGGTCTAGATGGTGAAGTACGGGAGTTGGTTAAGGCTTGTAAGATCTGTAGAGTTAGTAAGCCAGCGCTGAATACAAAGGTAGGGTTTCTCTCCTCTACTCAAGCTACGCGCCCCATGCAGCGTCTTTTCATCGATTTCGTTGGACCCTTACCTAAATGTAAGGGAGATGGGAACAGGTTCGTTTTGGTTTGTGTTGACGGGTTTACTCGTTTTACGTGGCTGTTCCCAACTAAACTCGCTACCGCTGAAACTACCGTAAGGTGCTTGAAGTCTATTTTTTCCGTCTTTGGTCCCTGCCAGGTTTTAGTTTCAGATAACGCTAAAGCTTTTACTTCCAACCTATTCAGAAAGTTTTGTTTTAGTCTTTCCATATCTCATGTTACCACCTCGGCGTACTATCCCCAACCTTCGTACGCCGAAAGGGTCAAACGTAATTTGCGTTCTGCCCTCATTGCGTTCCACCATGAAGATGTTTTGAGGTGGGACACCTCGATTCCCTGGTTGGCTTACGCCTTTAATACGGCTAATCATGAGGCCCATAAGGCGACCCCATTCTCCTTAATGTTTTCGTTTGTCCCTAATTCTCCCTTATGCAACTTGTGGAGTATTGGTGAACTATTGCCTGAGAACATAGATCCCCCTAACATTAGGGCCACCTGGAAGCGTGCTTTGAATAATCTTAAGAGTTACCGTGTGAAGAAAGAGGAGCGTTATAATCAGGGTCGTAGCCCCTCGGGCATCGCCGTCGGCGACAGTGTATTTGTGAAGAATTTCACCCCGTGTGGTAAATTAGCTCTTCGGTTTCGGGGGCCCTGTACGGTAGTGGATTTTCTTACTCCCGTAACTCTACTTCTCAGGGACCCCAGCGACGGAAATTTTTTAGGGTCCACCTCCCGCAGGTTAAGCCCGCTTAAGTTTTCTTGGTTTAAAGTGGAATGAGTTTGCCTTGCTTCTGTATTGTAGTGTGGGGTTTCTTGGTATTTCTAAGGTAAACTGTGTTTATGTTTATGGGGCGTTAAATTAAATTATTGTTTGAATTTGTAATGCTTCCGCTTCCTCATCCTTTCCTGCATCATCCTCCTCCTCCCTATTGGGTTTTGGGTATGGTGCTTACCTCCACGTCTGTGCTCGGTTATTCTGTGTGCGGTCGCTCTCCCCTCTCTATGCCCGTCCCTCCCCTTAAATTGGGATGTTGGAGAAACATACTGTTGGCTCTGCATTTATTTTCCAGTTGCCTGGAGTTTCTGCCTCGCCGTTTGCTCTCTGAGAGGGCCCCTCAGTTGAGCCTCTTGTCGGCTTCCACGTCTCCGGCAGCCGTTCCTTACGGCTAGTATGCACACTTCTTATGCACTGAGCCCCAGGGCTACCACGCTCCCTGGATTGATCTTCATATGGAGGTTGCTTGCCTCTCAGGCTTTTTTCGTCCTGATGGAATTTTCAACTGGGCTATGGAATAAAACACTTACATCGCTCGGCGCCGCTGGACATTGGACTCTACTCTCCAGACTGCTGGTAACCTTTCTCCGAAACATGAAAGGAAATGTTATAGTGGGAGGTGTGACGTGGCCTGAAATGTTATGTTCGTCGCATGTACGACCACCTTGTTTGGCGGTCTGGAACTTACTCCTGAACGACAATCTTTTCTACGCAAACCAAGGTCTTCTATGCAACTTTACACCCTGTTTGGAGTTTTGAGGGGGGAGATCTGTACCGTGAAGAAGATTTCTTTCACTCTTCGTTTTATTTTATGAGTGTAATTGTGCTTGCAAGCTGTTTTAATTTAGGTGTTATTTATATATGTCATGTTGTATTATGTTTTTGCATTGCCCTTCCTTAAATAAACGTTGTCCTCAAGCCCTCATGGCCCCAGGATAAAGGGAAGTTTCTTCCCGTCCTGGGGTGTTTTCTATCTTAGGTTGGCTATCCTCCTCTTGCCTGCACGTCTGGTGAGAAAACTCCCCTCCCCCTTGAGTGCGCGCGCGCCTCTCCCTGCTGGGCAGGCGAGCGCTCGCTGCACCTTGCCGTCATTCTGATTCCGACTGACTGACTTGCTCGCTGCACATTCGCAGCCGGTCCCGCCGCGGCCTCGAACCGAGGACTCACCAGACGTGGAGGTAAGACGTTAGACAGTTACCCCCTTGTGTAGCGCGTTATGAAAGTTGAGGAAGCGGATTGCAGTTTTAAAGAATTTCATGTTAAAGCTCTAGTTTACGTAAGTTTCCAATAGCTCCTCGCCCCGCGCAAGTTGTCACTTAAAATATAGTATGTATGATAGAGGTATTTTAAGGTCTGTAGACCTGTGTTCTTTGCTATGTTGTCCTCATGTATGGGACGGATCACGTTTAGACAATGTTTTAAAATTGTATTAGCGTAAACTATTCCGGTCTCAGAACTTTAAAGAGTTTTGGTTAAGGTGTGAAATAATTGAGTATGAGAGGGAACCAGAAGGCTATGATGTATTGAGCAAGTAGTATGTATTTAAAGTTCTTGCTGTTATGTACGACACTTTGGTGGCAAACGCTCTTGCGTAGTTTTCTAAGTAAAGATTATACTGGTATGATTTAGAACCTTGGTACTATTGAGCAGATTGGCATACCAGGAAACCCTAAGTTAGGTGTTGGTCAAGTAAATCATGTATTGTTTACAGGGCTAGACCCCCCGGTTTCTAATGAATGTTATATTAATCAGTAAATTGTGCTGGTCACATGTGTTTAAATTCTTTTAGTATAGTACTTTAAATTGGGACATGTCCCTGCTCTTGTTTAACTTTGTATACTGAAGTAACGCAAGCTTCCTTTATATAATAAATTATTATCTGGCAAACTTATTGTGCCTTCAAGCCCCATTCCCTTGGCCCACCGCTTCTTTCTTTGAAAGCTATCGGGTATAAACCCAGTACAAACTCTGGTAGCAGAGTAGCTTGGTTGAATGGGGCTTATCTTACTTATACTTGGCAGTTAACCTTGTGTAGGGGTGGAGTCTGGAAGTTCTTTCGTCGGAGTAGTTCTTGAGTTTGGCCTTTCTTAAAATGTCTACTCGTGACGTTCCCTACCCGGGGGCGCTCCGAAAGGAGGCGCTACTATATGAGCTAAAAATCCGTAATGTTGAATCCAGAGGTACAGTGAAGGGTGATGAAGCTTTATTAAGGTCAAGCTTAGAGAGGGCTGTTTCTGTCCCTCAATGTACTGACGACGAGGTCGGGTCTGCGGCGGCCCTGATTGACGCGAATCTTTCTGATATTCTTTCAGTAATCGATTTCTTTGAAAGTGATGCCGCTTCACATCATCAGCTTCGAAGAGTTCAAGGTTGCTTGACCCACTATGTCCATCGTATCGGAGACCTTCTCTCCTTGGACTTAGGCGAGGAAATAAGAAGCCAGGTTAAGGGATTGGAGACTAAAGCGCTTAATCTCTTAGAGAAAATTGACCAATGGCTTTCTAATTCGGTAACTAAATCTAAGTCGGTTCCTGCCAGTTCTATTTTACTTGGAGAGGAGCTAAGTAAACCTACGGAGAATGGTGCGTTTACTGATCAGCAATCTGTACGGCCCACCGTACCGTCTTATGTCTCTGCCTTTTCTAGCATTCCTCACCCGCTGACATTAATGTTAAAGGGGGCTCTCCGGTACTCTGTTAATTCAGCTAGTGACGCGGTGTCTTTTCTTCGATTTTTCGTCGAATTTCAAGATCACGCCTCAGTTTTCGGGTTATCGCATGATCAAGTTTTACAGATTATATACCCACATACGGATGGTGTGCTTTCTCAAAAAATCGTCAGTGCTATTGCCGAGCAAATGTCCCTTCAGCAATTTCATGCGTATCTATTGACCCATTATATTCCATCTAGGGCTCTCAATTCATTTATTCAGAAGTTTTATTTCAGGGTACAACGTATGGAGGAATCATTGTCTGCCTTTATCTCTGATATCAGATTTTATGCGAGGGTGTTTGCTCTCGATTATTCTGAAGAGCAGATGGTTGCTACGATTGTGGAGGGGATTTCACCCATCTATAGGTCTTGTTTGTGTTTCGTGGCTCACCCCCACTCCTTCGTTGAATTGGAGGCTATGGTCGTCTCGGCCGAAGGGGTTCGCCATGCGGACTCCTTACGTACGGGTAGTGAGTCCTTGCCAGCTAAAGTTGCTAGTACCCCTATGTTACGAAAGCCGGTTAATTCTAGGAAATGCTATGCTTGTGGGTCCGTTGATCATTTACGAAACCGCTGTCCTTCTCGTACGCTGGGCGCGCGGCCACCTCGTGTGGCACCTGAGGTGAACATTTCTCCTAGCAATGGCAGTGTCATTTGTTTTCGCTGTGACCTTGCTGGACATGTGGCGAGACGTTGTACCACGAACCCGAGTTCCAGTTGACTAGGACAGGGGGCCAGTGTGGATTCATTCACCGATGGAACCCCCTTGGATAACCGCAGTAAAGATGTCCCGGCAAATCAGTGCTCTATTACGTGTCCGGTGGAGTGTTCGCGCATTTCCGCTGATGTTAGAGGATGTGTCCCTTTCATTAAGGTCGAACTTGGTAACGAGCCTGTTTCTGCGCTTTTGGACTCTGGCAGTGTAGTCTCTCTGCTTAGTGAGCAGTGGTATGTCGCTCATAAAACTATTTGTAAGTTTTCCAATTTAGAATCCACTTCCATTACTTGCGTTTCTGCTAATTCCTCTAAAGTTGAGATTATGGGTTTGGGTAAATGTAAAGTCCGTGTCTCCAATTTTACATGGAGGTTTTCTTTTTATGTTGCAAAAAATTTGTCGTGCCCTGTTATTTTGGGGACGAATTTTTTCTCCTATTCTGGATTAGTATTGGACCTCCAGGACCGTTCCTGCTGGTTTAAGTTTTGTGAGACGGTGAAGATTCCGTTAACTTTCGTTAATTCTGCTTCGATATTTTCTGTCACGCCCCCTCAGTGTGAGATGGTGTGTGATCTTAGCCACCTACCTGAGGAACAGGCGCAGAGTATTAGGGAGATGTGTAATACCTTTTCTGATGTATTCACGGAAAAATTAGGCATAACAAACATCTTAGAATATAAAATTGAGGTCTTGGATTCGATCCCCGTCAGGATTCCCCCTTATCGGCTCTCCCCTACTAAGATGAAGGCTTTGAAGGAGATTGTCGATAATATGCTTCGGGAGGGAATTATTCAGCCTTCTACGTCTGCCTATTCGTCACCTATTTTTCTCGTCCCTAAACCTCAAGGTGGGTTTAGGCCTGTTTTGGATTACAGGGTTTTGAATAAGAAGATTGTATTACAGTCGGTTCCTCTCCCGGATTTGCACTCGTGCTTTTCTAGGTTTAAGAAGGCCAAGTATTTCACCGTGTTAGACTTAAACCAAGCCTATTATCAAATTCCTCTCGCGGAAGAATCGCGCCATTTGACCGCCTTCGCCACCGATTGGAATTTATACGAATTTTGCCGCCTGCCTTTAGGAATTTCTACTGGAGCCGCTGTGCTCACGAGGCTCCTGGATAAGCTCTTTTCGGACGTCAAGTTCGAGTACCTTTATCATTATTTAGACGATGTAGTTGTGTACTCTGAGACATTTGAAGACCATCTCTTAAATCTACGTGAAGTCTTGACTCGTCTTCGCCACGCCGGCTTGACCGTCAAGCTGTCTAAGGTTTCTTTCGCGAAACCGCAGATGTTCTTCCTCGGGCACATTGTGTCGGCTGAGGGCGTCTCTGTGGATCTGTCACGTACACAGGCGATTCGTGAGTTCCGTCCTCCGAGCGATGTGAAAGGAGTTGCTCGCTTTGTGGGCATGATCAATTTCTTTCGGAAGTTTATCCCGGATCTGGCTAAGCGTGCGGCTCCGCTTAATTTGTTGCGTCGTAAAGGGGTAAAATTTGAGTGGGGTCCGTCCCAGCAAGCGGCTTTCGACGACCTTAAGTTAGCCATTTCGAATGCCCCGGTCTTGGCGATGCCAGACTTTTCTAAAACCTTTATCGTGCAAACCGATGCCTCTTCATCTGCGGTAGCGGCTGTATTGTTGCAAGAGTCAGAGTTTGGGAGACGTCCGATTGCTTATGCGTCTAGGACGCTTTCGCCCCTTGAGTCCAAGTACTCGATTTATGAGCTGGAAGGGTTGGCTGTATTATTCGCTCTTGAAAAATTCCGTATGTACTTGGAGCACGTAAAATTCGAGCTCGAGGCGGATAACGAGGCATTGAGCTGGGTGTTAGGTAGGCCTAGGAAAACTGGTCGATTAGCTCGGTGGGCGATTCGAATTTCGGCGTTCCAGTTTGACGTCCGTCATATTCGGGGCACCGATAATGTCTTGGCTGACTCCTTGAGTCGTATGTTTGGTCATCCTGAGGTTCAAGACGACGACTCGTCCCTTCCCCTGCTTAATGGTTCACCGACCCTTACGGGCGCGATTTTGTCTGACACCCCGCTTTTGTACCATGATGTTGCCAAGTTTCAAAGCGAAGATCCGGTGTTAGGTCCCATTGTGCGAGATTTGGAGAGTGGGAAACACCTCCCTCCGTATGTTCTGAGAAATGGGGTCCTCTGTTGTCCCGCTAGGCACGACCAAAAGATGAAGGTAGTGGTACCTGCTATATTAGTACCCATGATATTTAAATATTATCATGAGACTCCTCTTGCGGGGCATCTGGGAGTGTTCAAAACGAGGGAGAGAATCAGGGAGAATTTCATTTGGAAGGGTCTAGATGGTGAAGTACGGGAGTTGGTTAAGGCTTGTAAGATCTGTAGAGTTAGTAAGCCAGCGCTGAATACAAAGGTAGGGTTTCTCTCCTCTACTCAAGCTACGCGCCCCATGCAGCGTCTTTTCATCGATTTCGTTGGACCCTTACCTAAATGTAAGGGAGATGGGAACAGGTTCGTTTTGGTTTGTGTTGACGGGTTTACTCGTTTTACGTGGCTGTTCCCAACCAAACTCGCTACCGCTGAAACTACCGTAAGGTGCTTGAAGTCTATTTTTTCCGTCTTTGGTCCCTGCCAGGTTTTAGTTTCAGATAACGCTAAAGCTTTTACTTCCAACCTATTCAGAAAGTTTTGTTTTAGTCTTTCCATATCTCATGTTACCACCTCGGCGTACTATCCCCAACCTTCGTACGCCGAAAGGGTCAAACGTAATTTGCGTTCTGCCCTCATTGCGTTCCACCATGAAGATGTTTTGAGGTGGGACACCTCGATTCCCTGGTTGGCTTACGCCTTTAATACGGCTAATCATGAGGCCCATAAGGCGACCCCCTTCTCCTTAATGTTTTCGTTTGTCCCTAATTCTCCCTTATGCAACTTGTGGAGCATTGGTGAACTATTGCCTGAGAACATCGATCCCCCTAACATTAGGGCCACCTGGAAGCGTGCTTTGAATAATCTTAAGAGTTACCGTGTGAAGAAAGAGGAGCGTTATAATCAGGGTCGTAGCCCCTCGAGCATCGCCGTCGGCGACAGTGTCTTTGTGAAGAATTTCACCCCGTCTGGTAAATTAGCTCTTCGGTTTCGGGGGCCCTGTACGGTAGTGGATTTTCTTACTCCCGTAACTCTACTTCTCAGGGACCCCAGCGACGGAAGAGTTTTTAGGGTCCACCTCTCGCAGGTTAAGCCCGCTTAAGTTTTCTTGGTTTAAAGTGGAATGAGTTTGCCTTGCTTCTGTATTGTAGTGTGGGGTTTCTTGGTATTTCTAAGGTAAACTGTGTTTATGTTTATGGGGCGTTAAATTAAATTATTGTTTGAATTTGTAATGCTTCCGCTTCCTCATCCTTTCCTGCATCACCCTCCCCCTCCCTATTGGGTTTTGGGTATGGTCCTTACCTCCACGTCTGTGCTCGGTTATTCTGTGTGCGGTCGCTCTCCCCTCTCTATGCCCGTCCCTCCCCTTAAATTGGGATGTTGGAGAAACATACTGTTGGCTCTGCATTTATTTTCCAGTTGCCTGGAGTTTCTGCCTCGCCGTTTGCTCTCTGAGAGGGCCCCTCAGTTGAGCCTCTTGTCGGCTTCCACGTCTCCGGCAGCCGTTCCTTACGGCTAGTATGCACACTTCTTATGCACTGAGCCCCAGGGCTACCACGCTCCCTGGATTGATCTTCATATGGAGGTTGCTTGCCTCTCAGGCTTTTTCCGTCCTGATGGAATTTTCAACTGGGCTATGGAATAAAACACTTACATCGCTCGGCGCCGCTGGGCATTGGACTCTACTCTCCAGATTGCTGGTAACCTTTCTCCGAAACATGAAAGGAAATGTTATAGTGGGAGGTGTGACGTGGCCTGAAATGTTATGTTCGTCGCATGTACGACCACCTTGTTTGGCGGTCTGGAACTTACTCCTGAACGACAATCTTTTCTACGCAAACCAAGGTCTTCTATGCAACTTTACACCCTGTTTGGAGTTTTGAGGGGGGAGATCTGTACCGTGAAGAAGATTTCTTTCACTCTTCGTTTTATTTTATGAGTGTAATTGTGCTTGCAAGCTGTTTTAATTTAGGTGTTATTTATATATGTCATGTTGTATTATGTTTTTGCATTGCCCTTCCTTAAATAAACGTTGTCCTCAAGCCCTCATGGCCGCAGGATAAAGGGAAGTTTCTTCCCGTCCTTGGGTGTTTTCTATCTTAGGTTGGCTATCCTCCTCTTGCCTGCACGTCTGGTGAGAAAACTCCCCTCCCCCTTGAGTGCGCGCGCGCCTCTCCCTGCTGGGCAGGCGAGCGCTCGCTGCACCTTGCCGTCATTCTGATTCCGACTGACTGACTTGCTCGCTGCACATTCGCAGCCGGTCCCGCCGCGGCCTCGAACCGAGGACTCACCAGACGTGGAGGTAAGACGTTAGACAGTTACCCCCTTGTGTAGCGCGTTATGAAAGTTGAGGAAGCGGATTGCAGTTTTAAAGAATTTCATGTTAAAGCTCTAGTTTACGTAAGTTTCCAATAGCTCCTCGCCCCGCGCAAGTTGTCACTTAAAATATAGTATGTATGATAGAGGTATTTTAAGGTCTGTAGACCTGTGTTCTTTGCTATGTTGTCCTCATGTATGGGACGGATCACGTTTAGACAATGTTTTAAAATTGTATTAGCGTAAACTATTCCGGTCTCAGAACTTTAAAGAGTTTTGGTTAAGGTGTGAAATAATTGAGTATGAGAGGGAACCAGAAGGCTATGATGTATTGAGCAAGTAGTATGTATTTAAAGTTCTTGCTGTTATGTACGACACTTTGGTGGCAAACGCTCTTGCGTAGTTTTCTAAGTAAAGATTATACTGGTATGATTTAGAACCTTGGTACTATTGAGCAGATTGGCATACCAGGAAACCCTAAGTTAGGTGTTGGTCAAGTAAATCATGTATTGTTTACAGGGCTAGACCCCCCGGTTTCTAATGAATGTTATATTAATCAGTAAATTGTGCTGGTCACATGTGTTTAAATTCTTTTAGTATAGTACTTTAAATTGGGACATGTCCCTGCTCTTGTTTAACTTTGTATACTGAAGTAACGCAAGCTTCCTTTATATAATAAATTATTATCTGGCAAACTTATTGTGCCTTCAAGCCCCATTCCCTTGGCCCACCGCTTCTTTCTTTGAAAGCTATCGGGTATAAACCCAGTACAACTATATCAAGATTGCCAGACCCATTTACTCTGTGCTAGTCAACACCATCGGGATAGCACACTTTGGAAAGCACTCCATGGCTCAAAATATGGCACTACAACCAAGGCGCAACACACAGCACCCACATTGTCAGTTGTGGCCTACTGTGTGGATCATAGCTGTATAGAGGACGAAGTTGCAGCGCAATTACAGCAACAAGGACAGCAAATTTTCAAAACTATCCACATCACGAACGACAGAGGACCAAACTCACTAATACGGATCGTGTCACGTAATGCCTGGACCAGCTGCTACGAGATGGCGCTCTCATCTACGCCAAACGTCACCGTGTGGAGACATCAACGTTGTCCCCGCCACAACGCGGACATTGTGAACCCTGCCAAGGTTATGACCATCCACCCAGCCAGCCGTGCCTCCAAGATCAGTTATGCGCCATCTGCAATGGTAATCATTCATCAGCAAACTGCACTACTAAGGCTTCACCGAAGTGCAGTTCGACTCGATGGCTGAACGGTCAGCGTACTGTCCTTTGGTTCAGAGGGTCCCGGGTTCGATTCCCGGCTGTATCTGGGATTTTAACCTTCATTGGTTAATTCCAATGGCCCGGGGGCTGGGTGTTTGTGCTGTCCCCAACATTCCTGCAATTCACACACCACACTTAACACATTGCTGTCCGGCCCATCTGACGTATAACTGGCCCCTGTGGCCGGAAGGTTTTGGCAGTGACATGGAGTTATTGCAGGGTATCATAATTTAATAATTTTAGGTTCATTCACAGTTATATCTGTCCACTTTAAAGTTTTTGGTGAGATTTTATATTTTGGTTCATTCTGGTATTGATATCTGTTTGATTCCTCCACCATATACGCCTACAAATCAATACAAATGAACAACTTGACATCACAACCTACATTTTCAGGTTCACTCGGCGAAATTTTAACGCCAGGGGTCCACGAGAAAGACTCCAAAAACAGTATAATATCCTGTTAGGCCACTCACTGCCAGAAATAGGGAGAATATTATCAACAGTACTTACATCTAGACCATCTTTGCTATCTGAAGCATCAGGTCAGTGCTCACATGGTGCAATAAACGTGTCATTCAACGCATCACTTCCACATAAATGCATAACACTAGCACTAGAATTATCATTAGACAATTCATCTTCACTCTCCTCACAATCACGGGAAACGTATGACAAATTATCAGCGTATAATTCATGTATAATATCACCAGGAGTCAGTCCACTGTTTTTGTTTACCGGGGCTGCCATTTTTGTTTACTAGCATTGACGGATACACGGAAAATATTCGAAGGCAAAAACAAATGCAACTGACGCACTAAAACGGGCAAAACTAGTACTAAAAGAAGCGTAGTTTTTCTACCATTTAGGCACATCAACGATAATCTCCAAATAGTTCCTCAATAACCGTTAGATGGCATCAGAAGACAGACTTGCACAAACACGTATTTATACGTGATCGGCTGCAGAGCACCGTGCTTGGAAACACGTATTGATACGTGAGCGGACAGCATTGTGTTAACACTATCCTCCACCACAATAACACGCACTTACCTACACATGGCAGATGCCGCCCACCCTCATCGGAGCGTCTGACTTACAAGGGCTGCACTCGGCTAGAAATATCCACACGAAATTATTATACCGAAGCGCAGCACTTGTCAGGAAAACCATCCAAAATGTTCAGCTAAATATAGCGGTAAACCTCAAAACATAATGACCTCACCACCCCAAACTTTACATCGTATCTCCCTCCCCTTCACGGTAAAACATCCTTAGATTAATTATCCTGGTCCTAAAGAATGTTCTACCATTCCAACGTTCTCATGTCCTCGATGAAATTCAATTAGTGGCTCGGTTGGTATTCCAGACTCGCCTGAATGCCATCTTCACTACTTTAAAAAGTGAAAGTTTACTACGGTAATATGTGCTCACTAAGAACCAACCGACCGCTAATTGAATTACAGATCGAACAACACAACCCGGATGTCATGATTTTTAACGAAACATTTCTAACTAAAAAAGAAAACCTCAATTTAAAAAGCGCACACCATGCCGCTCTGACCGCCCTAACAGTGGCCGTGGAAGAAGAATATCAAACCAAAAATGTAATAATTTGAATTACTATTGGTATTCAAAACATTGAAAAAGCCACAATCTACACTCTTGGATCATCCCCTACTAAAGAATTTGTAGAATGCATAAATAAAAATATTCACCTATTTAAATACGGCAGTAATGTTACATAATATGGCAGGGCTCAACAGAGAACATATTAAAGAATATTACATGACATCCGGGGCGTAGACACCCCTTTCCCTTCTCCCACCGGACCTATATCTAATAACACCCCTGACATTACCATTCTTTCACCAACATTAGCAAATATTGGTGATATGCTACCATCTATCGGATGTGACCATGTACCATGTATACTAACCCTACCGAACCTACGGAATAAACTCATTCAACACAACCAACGACCCCCATCAGTACAATAGCACAACCGCACTGACTGGTCACCCTACAGACAAACTATCAGAGACATGATCCAGAAACATTACAACACCGAAAATCTAACAAGAATACAAAACACAATCAAACAACTTGAAACAAACTGAACTACCGCAGACCATCTCCTCATACCCCGCCATACCTCACACCCTGCAAAACCACAATTTCCACCTAGAGCCCTTAAACTACTACAATATTCACACGAACTCTACAAAGCCTACCTTCGAACGCAAGGCCTCAACACCCTTCATGAACACAGAACAACTCTCCGACACGCCTACTCCCTTATTTAAGCCATAAAACGAAAAGCCTGGAATAACACTTGCACGGAACTATAATAAAACGATATACATAAATACTGGACTAAACTAAAACAACTAACATAAACCAAAAATCAGTTCCTCACTATCCAATAGTACGCAACATCGCACAAAATGATCCAAAAACAAAAGATGATCTCTTCGCAGATCACTACAGACAAGATTTTTCATCATCTACAGACCCTAAATTTTATCATTCAGACAAATGAAATAATTATCGAATACACAGACATCAACAAAGCACCACTACACACTACTTTTGAACCTCTCCCACCTCTAGAACAACAACATCCTCTAAACACCCCAATTACAGAACAAGTCATGTACAGGTTTTTAAAATACAAAACGAACACAGCTCCTGGCCTAGGTCAAATTATATGTAGACACATCAAAGAAGCACCGCTCCCTTTCCTTTAACTACTAAGAAATGTATACCGATGGCCTAGAATGAATACCTCGTATCTCACAAAGTTCTTCCTATCCATTATTTCCCTTAAGACTGGTTACGCCTTCTAGCCACATTTGGATATGCAGTCCATCAGAACAATGTTCGTTGGGTAGATTTTCCTATGCTTCCTCGTAAAGGAAAATGAACCTTATAAAATTTATACTCTAGGAGTTAGTAAATACGTCATGCAAACATACTGTCCTATAGTACGGTACGGTAAGGTTCACACATCGGCATAGGAAAAAGAACACAACGAACATTGTTCTGATGGACTGCATATCCATGTGTGCCTGGGAGGCGTAACCAATCATAAGGGAAATACTGGATAGCAAGAACTTTGGGAGATACGAGGTATTCATACTAGGCCATCGATACAGTATTATAATCCTAACCGGTTCCTATCCACTCCACTGGGAACATGCAAAAAATATCCTAGTTTTAAAAGCCTAATAAAGTACCTACCCAGAAAACATATGTCCGATAAGCCTGTTACCAGTACTAAGTAAAATATTAAAAACCATCCTAGTTCGTCGTACCTATTCCTACTTGAACTCCCTCGAACTCACTCAACAATCACAAGCACGTTCCCGCCCAGAGCACTCCACTCAGGATCACCTCTTTCAATCTCAGCATCACTTTGATCATATCTATCACCTAAGAAACGAGCCGCATTAATCAGTTTAGACCTAGAAAATGCATTTGACAAAGTATGGTTCTCAGGATTCATGTTTTTAACTGCGACATTTACGACTCCCTATCAGAATCACCCGTTTCCTAGCTATTTTCCTCAACCGGCACAGCGCTGAAATAACCATCCACAACACCCTATCATATAAATTCCCCATAATAGCTGGAGTACCAAAAGGAATCCCGCCCAGCCCCCTATTATACGTCCTATATTGTATAGATATTCCACAATCCTCATCTCCACTAAAAGTATATCAATTCGTAGATGATATAGCAATCCTCGCCCTCATAACCTACAACCGCTCCCTTCAATCACGCATTCAACCCTACCTCCTTCAAATTGAACAAAGGCTCAATCTTTGGCAAATTAAAATTCACGTAATAAACTCAATTTATCATGTTTAGAAATGGCAACCGTAGATACCGACCCACTAACAAAATCCATCTCACACTTAATAACCAACGCCTTACAGAAACCTCAACACTTACCTAGACATCACGTTTCAAAATAATGTAAAACGGAATGTACATTTTAATAACATTTATAGATAGGCATACAGCAGTTTTAACCTCTTACGCTGGTTAAAAGGTCAAACCTGGGGCCTAAAAGCCTCTCAAATTATTAACACATATAAAGTCTTGGTTCGACCTATCATTACTTACACCTAATTAACCTGGATTTCAGCCCATCCTATCAACCATTTAGATACCCTAAAATTAAACCGTCACGCCATTCGGCTTGCCTACAGATAGTATATGAGGTGAATACATGTAAATGTTCCCTAATTAACCGTGGGCAGGCATTGCCAATGGATTGGGAATAATAATATTTCCGTCTGGCTATTACTAGCCGAGTGCAGCCCTTGTAAGGCAGACCCTCCGATGAGGGTGGGCGGCATCTGCCATGTGTAGGGAACTGCGTGTTTTTGTGGTGGAGGATAGTGTTATGTGTGGTGTGTGAGTTGCAGGGATGTTGGGGACAGCACAAACACCCAGCCCCCGGGCCACAGGAATTAACCAATGAAAGTTAAAATCCCCGACCCGGCCGGGAATCGAACCCGGGACCCTCTGAACCGAAGGCCAGTACGCTGACCGTGCAGCCAACGAGTCGGACACAATACAGACAGAAAAGGCGGTAACATTGCCATCAATTAAAGTACAAATACACACATAATTTTAAATACACAAACATACAACATAAAAAATATTATATATCATTTCACACAAAAAACACCACACTATTATCAAATGTAACAATAACACAAAACATATCAATAATAAATGTAAATTAACGAAAACATAACTTATGCATTTTCCCTACAATCCGTTCCTACCTTCACTCTATTCGATTGCAGTACCTTAAAACTACTAATTCAAGCATCTTCCCTCAACCTCGCGAAGCCATCAACCTATCGCGCTAGCTCAATCCATCCTAAGGAATTTGAAGAAAATGGCAACTATGAAACAGCCACAAAACTTATTCAATCACTGAATGACAATAGAAAACAAATTTGCAACGACACTGTGTCATCTCTTGATTTTACCCACTCACGTAGAAAGGCCTGATCGCTCATTAGAAAGCTTGACTCATCAAAGCCAGCTGGTAGACAGAAACTGAGTGTTAACATTAATGATCTAGCCAAACACATGATCTCTATCTCAAAGATCAATAGAGATAATCAAGTTGTAAGGGAAATCCGGTCAGCACTGAAACATAAAAAGCAATTAGCAAAACAACAATCATCCCAATTCTCTTGTCCTTTCACAAGAGAGGAAACCCTAGAAGGCATCAAGAACATAAAATTCTGGAAAGCAGCAGGTATAGACGGCATCTATCCTGAATTCCTGCAACATCTTGGACCTGCAACAATCACTTGGCTCGCCAAATTCTTCTCCAATATTTTGGAGATAGGTAACCTTCCTTCACTATTCAAGAAGACCAAAGTAATATCGATCTTGAAACCCAACAAGGGCCCTTTGAGAGTAGAAAGCTACAGACCCATTGCACTGCTAAGTGTTACTCTAAAGCTCCTGGAAAGACTAATATACAATAGGATCTCAGAAACCATCAATAATCTCCTTCCCACAGAACAAGCTGGCTTCAGACCTGGAAGAAATTGCGCTGACCAAATATTTGCATTGACCTCTCATATTGAAAATGGATTTGAGAATCGGAAGATTAGTATGGCTGTTTTCTTAGACTTATCAGCAGCCTATGATACTGTTTGGCGAGAAGAGCTCCTGCTAAAACTTATCTCTGCCATCCCCTGTGTCAAGCTTACAAATCTCATTGGCAATATGATTAGCAACAGAAACTTTCAGATCTTCTCGGACGATGCAGGAAGCAAAACCTACAAACTGAATGATGTTCTTCCACAAGGTTCTGTTCTGGCACCCTTACTTTTCAACCTCTATACTGCTGACTTACCAGCAACTAAGTCCAGGAAATTTATTTACGCAGATGATATACTACTGGTTAGCCAAACACCAAGTTTTCCAGAAGCTGAACAAATGCTTACAGCAGATCTAAAAAAGCTAGATACATACTTCCTAAAGTGGTGTCTCCATCCAAATCTCCAAAAGACTGCAGCATCTGTGTTTCATCTCAGAAATAAATTTGCCAACTACAAGCCTACAATAACATTCAGAAACCAATCCTTACAACACTGTCCCTTCCCAAAATATTTAGGTTTCACATTATACAGATCCCTAACATATAAACATCATATTAACTACACAGCCGCCAAGAATAAAAGTCGGAATAATATTCTTCAAAAATTAGTTGGCACATCCTTGGGCGCAAACAACCAAGTGTTGAGATCTTCTGCTCAAGCTCTTTGCTATTCAGTTGCCGAAACTGCGCTTCAACTTGGCTGAACAGTGCTCATACTGCGAAGATTGATGCTCAACTAAATCAAGCAATGCGCATTATAACTGGTTGTATTCGCTTTACAAACGTGGCCTGGCTGCCTACATTCAGTAATATTCCACCGCCTTGCTTAAGAAGGTCTGAAGCTCTTCTAAAACTGTGGAAGAAGACCAACCAGAACTCCAACCTCCCCGTTCACCAGGATATTACTCAACCTGCCCTTCCACGACTTAAGTCTAGATCTACACCCTGGTGCACTGCACTTTCACTGGAAGAATCTGGGTTCTCCATCACGAACGCCTGGTTACACCAATGGCAGCAGTCTTCTGTTCCCAATCAACATCTTGTGATTCTACCTCGTGTTCAACCTCCCGGATTCCATCTACCCAGACGTCAATGGAGGACTCTAAACAGGATAAGAGTCAATCAAGGAAGATGCAGTTATACTCTTTATAAATGGGGCTGGCAGAAGTCTTCTGGGTGTGATTGTGGAGCTACCTCACAGACCATCCACCACGTAATTGCCGAGTGTCCACAGAAAGCATTTCAAGGTCCTTTGGAGGACATACACAACGCAACTGAGGAGGCCTTGAAATGGATCAATGGACTTGATTTGGAACTATAGGCTTCTGCTTATATATATTGTGTATATATTGTATACTTATTTATATAATCTATCTGTCCACTTCATACGATAAATAAATAACGAAAACATCAAGAAAAAACTTAAAAAGTAAAAAGAAATGAACTGATATTGTTACATTGAATGAGATTATAATATAACTTTACACTTAAAAATAACACTGCACATTCATCAAAATGTAACAACTTCACAAAACAAAAGATTAATTATTGTAAATCAACAACATCAAGAAATAACTTAAAAGTGAAATCAAATCTTGTGAATGTCGTTAAATTGAGTAATGAGAAAAAACTGTGAAAAAAGAAATGAAAACAATATTAAAATTAAAATATGGTAAACATTGTAAATCAATAAAAGTTTCAATAAACGGGGAATAGCAGGATAAAAGTCAGGCGGATGCGGCGCGGGACTCACACTGGGTGAAGCCTTGTTGTGACAACTCACACGCCAGAATCAATATCAACTAAAAATTATAAATACGTGTGCCTTAGCGCACCAAGGGATAGATAACTGAGTTAAATTTAAACAAAACCACCAACATCCACAGCCGAAGAGTCCCGTAGTTGGACTGGTGGCCCGCTCCCTAACAGGGAGACTGAAATAACTACATCAACTACATCGGGTAAAGGTTCCCTGAATATTACAAGTTTAACACATAGCAATCACGAAGCTCACATACTGAATGAGAGTGAAGTCTCTTCCATGACACGAATGACTGCGTTGTATGTGTTGATGAGGGCTATGGTAAATGTTTGGAGATGTTTTTTAAAGGGTGGGATGTGTCCATGATGTACGTGAAAAAGTGTTGCCTAATTCCGGAAGTAAATTCTGCTCGGATCGAAACAAAAATCCTTTTCTGCTGGTGGTTTAACGTTTAACCCACATAATATTATCTTCAGAGCTACCGACGGTGGGATTCGAAACCAATAAAAATTTGCTCTATCCGCACCGAGCTCGATAGCTGAAGTCACTTAAGTGCAACCAGTACCCAGTATTCGTGAGATTGTCTGTTGGTTTCCCATTTGCAGATGATGTTATTCTGTACAGAGTAATGAATAAGTTACAAGATTGTGAGCAACTGCAAAATGACCTCGATAATGTTGTGAGATTGACGGTAGGCAATGGTATGATGATAAACGGGTTAAAAGTCAGGTTGTGAGTTTCACAAATAGGAAAAGTCCTCTCAGTTTTAATTACTGCGTTGATGGGCTGAAAGTTCCCTTTGGGGATCATTGTAAATACCTAGGTATAAATATAAGGAAATATCTTCATTGGGGAAATCACATAAATATGATTGTAAATAAAGGGCACAGATCTCTGCACATGGTTGTGAGAGTATTTAGGGGTTGTAGTAAGGATGTAAAGGAGAGAGAATATTTGTCTATGGTGAGACCTCATCTTGAGTATGGTTCCAGTGTATGGGACCCTTACCAGGATTACTTGATTCAGGAACTGGAAAAAATCCAAAGAAAAGCAGCTCGATTTGTTCTGGGCGATTTCCGACAAAAGAGTAGCGTTACAAAAATGTTGCAAAGTTTTGGGCTGGGAAGACTTGGGAGAAATGAGACGAGCTGCTCGACTAAGTAGTATGTTCCAAGCTGTCAGTGGAGAGATGGCGTGGGCGGACATCAGTAGACGAATAAGTTTGGATGGTGTCTTTAAAAGAAGGAAAGATCACAATATGAAGATAAAGTTGGAATTCAAGGGGACAAATTGGGGCAAATATTCGTTTATAGGAAGGGGAGTTAGGGATTGGAATAACTTACCAAGGGAGATGTTCAATAAATTTCCAATTTCATTGCAATCATTTAAGAAAAGGCTAGGAAATCAACAGATAGGGAATCTGCCACCTGGGTGACTGCCCTAAATGCAGATCAGTAGTGATTGAAGAAAAAAAATCACTCCAGGCAAATGCTGGTGCTGTAGCTTAATTAAGTCCACGGCCGCTTCCTTCCCACTCCTAGCGCTTTTCTCTCCCATCGTCGCCATACGACCTATCTGTGTCGGTGCGATGTTAAGCAACTTGCTAAAATAAGAGGGAAAAACAGTCTATCCGCACGGCCAACAGCTAATAAGAATTGGTACGTGGAGTAGAGAAATAAAATGCGATATGTGAATCGGAGTATCAAAATTCTAAACTCAAAATTCTAGGGATGACATCAGAGACCTAAAACAAAGATAATGTATTAATTATTCTTAGGTCAGATCTTGGTAATTAGGCATAATTTGTCGTGATAGATAACAAAACGAATTTCAATTTAAATCTTCAGAGCCATGGAGAACAACCATCCCGAAGACGCATGATCGCACAGAACGGCATCAACTTATGAGGAAAGCTAGAAAGTCCTTTGGTTACGAAACACTAGTGATGTGACGAGTCGAATGTTTCAACTCGTTTAACTCGATTCAAACATGTATTCGAGTCAACTCGACAGACTATCTGCTGTAACTCGACTAAAGTAATCGACGTACGTCCAGATGAATCATGGCCGACTGCGATAAGACCTCACTCGCTGACGCGCTTCCTAGTCATCCGAGTCAGAGACACGAACTCACCCGAATCATCCCGAGTGAGATCAAGTGTTTTCTGTACATTGACAGATCGATTTTTGATAAATGCTAGGATGAGAATTCAATTATAAAAATAAAGGTTCTTTACTTTTACATCCCATCTCATAGTATTATTAGGTGCTTGAACGTCTAGTTCATACACAAGTTACTGAATACCTTACCAAGCATTCCCTCTTGAATCCCTTTCAATCCGGCTTCAGGAAAGGACATAGCACTGCGACAGCTTTACTACGAGTGACAGATGATATCAGACGTGCAATGGACCAACGGGACGTGACTGTATTGACATTATTAGATCTCAGTAGTGCCTTCGACACTGTTAATCCTCAGTTACTACTGCATAAACTTCGAGAGCTAAATTTTAACAGTGTATCACTTCGTTTCTTTTTATCTTATCTTGAAAATCGCCGGCAATGTGTAACAGTTGGAAATTTGAGTTCAGGATGGCAAAGGAAGACCCTCGGCGTCCCTCAGGGGTCGGTTCTCGGACCACTGCTATTTATCATCCAAATTAATGATATATCAAAAGCTCTTAAATTCTGCAAATTGCAAGTGTACGCGAATGATATACAGATTTACTATCATTCAAAACCGAGTGATATTGATACTGCAATTACTAAAATAAATTCTGACCTTCAACATCTTAGTGACTATGCAAATAAAAACAGTTTATTAATGAATCCAAATAAGACTCAAGTTATTATTATCGGTACCAGTAAAAACCTTTATTCCCTCAAGCAACAGAACATCCCCCCAATAATTTTAAACAATAAAATCATACCTTACTCTACTTCAGTGACCAACTTAGGAATTATCATGACTGAGGCTCTAAACTGGACTCAACAGGTGATAAGCACATGCAATAAAGTACATAAAAGCTTATATCCCCTGAAACGGTTCGCTAATATATTCTCTGTTCGACTTAAAGTACAAATAATTCGCTCTCTTATACTACCTATATTTGACTACTGTGACACTGTGTTGACTGGAATAACCTGGGACAGTAACAAGAAACTGGACCGGAGCCTGAACAGCTGCATAAGAGATATCTTTAATCTGCGATATGATGCTCATATATCACCTTATTATAAGGAGCTGTCGTGGCTTCGAGTGCACCAGCGCCGTGAACTTCACATGCTATCGCTTCTGCACAAAGTTCTTTCCACTAATACTCCCGACTATCTGTCTTCATCTTTTTCTTACCTCTCGTCCTATCATGAACACAATACAAGATCTGGTTCCTATCTTTCCATACCTATAAACCGCACTGCTGTGTACAACCGCTCCTTCATAATCTCTGTGTCTAGGTCATGGAATTCGCTATCTGCGAACATTAGAGAAAATCCTTCTCATCGCAAGTTTAAAGTGGCTTGCCGGGAGCATTTGCTGGGTAGATCCCGCTGACTTGCTGGATAATTGTTGAGTGAATGAAGGAATGAACGGGATGAATGAATGGATTACTGCAGTTACATAATTTTAGTGTACGTTATTTTGTGTATTTTATAATTAAGGATTCTTTCATTATTATTATTATTATTATTATTATTATTATTATTATTATTATTATTATTATTATTATTATTATTATTATTATTATTATTATTAGTATTATTTGTTTTATTTGTATTCGAAATTATAAGTTATGTATATGTATACTCATCTAGTGGTTAAGTGTAAGAGAGGGCCTTGAGCCCTAACTTCGCCACCAATAAAGGCATTATCTATCTATCTATCTATCTATTCACAAGACATAGCGATGGTCGCCAACTCGAGTCGGCAGTGTTTCCGAATACGAGTTACTTGAGTTGTTGCAGTATTCGATTCGTCGTTTGCTACATGAGGGCAAAGATACGAAATGACCCGAATATCCACGAGTTCAGCCGAGTGTTTTCTGTTTTTTATTAATACCTAACCTAAGCAAGAAACCAGTTACAGTATTAACTTTATTTTTACAAATTATTAAGCCTTCTTACTTTAGCTTTAGTGTAATGTCTTGCAGAATTCGTTTTCTTCACAAAAGGTTGAGAATCTTATTTGTTTTACGTTTGAGAACTCAGTACTTCTGTTTCCATATTTATTAATGTTTTTCTTCATCTGGCAGAAAGTTTTAACAAGTATGTGATTTCTGGTAGAAGGTACGTTACTGTACTACTACGATCACAATTGTGCAACATGCACAATCATAACATAGATCCGAGTAAAGGCTGCGCACACAGAAAGCACTCGGCTTCCCTCACTCGCCTCTTATCTAGCTCTATGACTAAATGGTTAGCGTGCTGGCCTTTGGTCCAGAGAGTCCCGTGTTCGATCCCCGGCCGGATCGGAGATTTTAACCTTAATTGGTTAATTCTAATGGCTCGGTTGCCGGGTGTTTGTGCAACTCACACACCACACTACACTCCACCACAATAACACGCAGTTACCTACACATGGAAGATGCAGCCCACCATCATCGGAGGGTCTGCCCTACACGGGCTGTACTCGGTTAGAAATAGCCACACGCAATTTTATATATACTCGATTCTTTTGCGAGACATAACGATGGCCTCAGCTTCTCGTCAACTCAAGTTTCCTCGCTTCTTTCACGAATATTGCGATTGTCTCGCTCTCCTTGCCGTACCAGGTCGACTCGTCAACTCGAGTCCATACCCAAACTCGAATTGGTAGTGTTTCCGAATGCCAGTGACTCGAGTTGACGAAGTATCCAATTTGTCACATCGCTACAAAATACTGCCATGAGTGTACCAAGAAAGGAGGAAAAGATTAATGAAATACTGTATTTAATGCATAATTCGAATCTTTGGTGGGCTTTATCTTATATCCCAAAACTATTTGGCTGTAATCGAAATCAAAATATATCTATTATTTTTTTGAAATATGAACTGCATGAGGGAACGTGGTATATTGGCAGCTCTCAAATACAGTTTATATATTTCTATTGCGATTAAACACAACCTTATTCGCAACAGTTGGATAACGTTTGTGTTCCAATGTTTGCTCCTTTCACTGCGCTGATGTGTAGCGCTTCCTAGTGAGGAAAAGCTGCACTAGTTATGTACACAAACATGTGCTACACAGAAATTCATGAAAGTTTGCCCTCTTTCCCTTTACAACAGTTGTGTTAGGTTATCATTATATAAAAATAATAATAATAATCGTATGGCCTCAGCTACCGTGTGCAGACATTTCAATTTGACGCCATCTGGCTGTCTGCTCGTCAATTTCGACGTTCCGTTTTACTCTAGGCCCCCACTAGATGGCAGACCGAGTAAACCGAAACTCTCTTGGGCGTCTGTGGCTGAGATTTAATTAATTTTGTCGGGTAAACACCAAATGTGTCACCAGAGATCTTTTACATGCCGACATCGTACGACATGGAGTGTCGAATGGACTTTCTTCCGCCCTTCAAAAATCCGACTACCTCTGCCGGGTTTGAACCCGCTATCTTAGGATCCGGAGGCCGACACTCTACCGCTGATCCAATAGAAGTTGTCGTAGTTTTGCTGGTTATATTTGTGATTATTGTAGCGGTGAACACGGAAGAAGTGGCCGCCAGATAATAATAGCAACACGTGAGTGATATCATTCTGTAAATAGCAAATCCTATTACTTATGTTAGTGTAAATAGTGCACAAAGTAGTGGTAACCATGGTCTGGAAATTCCAGGAAAAAGAGCAGGGAAGGAAACATACGGTACTGGATAATAATGTTAACGGATATAATTCTTACACCAGTGTCTACTAAAATTTTTAGTAAAATCCATTTTCCCGTAAGTTGTTTTCCTAACTTCAATGCCAAATATTATTTATTGTAAATAATCAGCAATGTCAGTAGCCTGCCTCGTGGCCTGTGATCGTTAATACTTGAAGTCTATATGGTCTGATACCTTTTTCAGCCGGTTCGAATCCCGCTGGTTGAAAAACATTTCACCCCGGAATGTTGGCGGACAGTGTAAGATAGGTGGTGGTATACAATTCCTAATCACTGGATTGCGAGTAAAAAGCCGGGATTAAATTCCAAATCTCTCTGCAGAGCTCATTTGGAGTGAGGGCATGACTCCTGATGGTGATTTTTCGTCGGATGGAGACGTTAAGATTTCACCAGATCCGTTGCTGCTATTCTACAGAGGTAGGCTATGTGTAGGTAGAGAGTTTCATCCTCTCCCGTCCTCCCATCATATACCACGTCATTCATCTCATCTCATTAAATCCTCTGACGAAGTTGACGTCAAAAAGTGCATCTGGTTGTTAAAACTCGCTGCGAAGATTGATCTCACTTCATACCCTACCCCGTAGAGGAACGGGACAAGGATTCGACAACCATACATTCAGAAATATCAGTAAAATTTTTTCAGCTAGTGGGCATGCTGTATCTGCATTCTTCTATACATAAATATTGCAGAAAATGCAGTTTCCGAATGTTATTATGACATTTAGGCCTATGTACAGATGATTGAGGAAACTTGAAGAGTGAAATATATGAAAGTAAATGAAAGAAATGAGTGAATAGAACTGTTTCGTTGTGTCTAGTCAATCTAAATAAAAGGTGAGAAATATAACAATTTAAGATCTGTGTACCAAAACTTATTTTTCAAAAATACCGTTAACATAATATTAAAACTTCAAAATACAAAAACCAACGAAGTACAGGGCTTCAAAACATTGGAACTGTTACATTATTACATGATAAAACGTGATTACAAAATATTGTTGAATTCGACCCCGACCCAGTAGAACAAAGTTTAATTGTCGGTGGAGTCTCTCCTTAAGTGGAACTATTTACAAAAACTTCTCAAACATCCGCCAGGCTGAGTGGCTCAGACGGTTAAGGCGCTGGCCTTCTAACCACAACTTGGCAGGTTCGATCCTGGCTCAGTCCGGTGGTATTTGAAGGTGCTCAAATACGACAGCCTCGTCTCGGTAGATTTACTGGCACGTAAAAGAACTCCTGCGGGACTAAATTCCCGCAACTCGGCGTCTCCGATGACTGTAAATTAGTTACTGGAACGTAAATCAAATAACAAACTTCCGGAGTCTCGCTCTAATACAATGCCATTTCCTGTCGTACTCGGTCGAAGACTCCAGATATATGCTGTAGAGAGTAAGGAGCTCCGAGCTCGCGAATGACGAGATTTTCGTCCTATTCAGTTTTGGAACTGATGCACCAAGCTGTTCCATGTGACCATACAAAAGAGACAAGTGGTTTGAGTTTTGGTGAACAAGGGAAACCATGTGGTCAGCCATGATAGCAAATTTGTGCGAGTTGCCACTACCTCGTAGTGTATCGTCTTACATGTTACTAGAATACGTTTACTCATAGATGTCGAGGATATTCCATTTCAATGACGTTTTCTCTGCGAACTGAACCTGGCCTGCTACATGAAGCGTTACCCACATTTCTTCCTAATTCTGACGACAATCAAATCGGCTTCACGGACGGAAGCATTCTCAATGCCCTAGACGTGAACTTCCGGTAGCCAAAAATGTAAGAACTGCTCATAACGCTCCTCGGTACTCACTGTGTTTCTCGTTATAGTGCCATGTTTCTTTTGCTAGTTGCTTTACGTCGCACCGACACAGATAGGTCTTATGGCGACGATGGGACAGTAAAAGGCTAGGAGTGGGAAGGATGTGGCCGTGGCCTTAATTAAGGCACAGCCCCAGCATTTGCCTGCTGTGAAAATGGGAAACCACGGAAAACCATCTTCAGGGCTTCCGATAGTTGGGTTCGAACCTACTATCTCCCGAATACTGGATACTGGCCGCACTTAAGCGACTGCAGCTTTCGAGTTCGGTGCCATGTTTCTTGTTTTTTATACTTGGTTTTATTAAAGTAGCAAGATAATAGTGCTTTCTTACGGTATTGAACATAAAGCTTTTGCAAGATGTTTTACTTACAGGGATCTCTCTGTTGATGATGTTTACGAAATACACCCACAGTTCATATGTCAAACAGCTTTTCAGGAACGGATATATTAGTTTTCGTGGCTTAACGCTCGATTCACACCATGAGATTTTCACCTGCGTAATGTAAGGTGTAAGGTACTACCTGCCGCCTTAGTAGGCTGGGGTTCGATTCCGAGGGCTGTCACAGATTTCAGAAGGACAGAAGAGCTGGTTATGTGGTTCAGTATATACAAGCAGCTTACCGCCATTGGAGATGTACCCGCGGAAGAACTGAAAAACTTCGAAGACAAGAGGTCACTTGTTTATGTAACTTTTGTCTCCTGGGGTGAGAAGACCTTTTCAAATATCTAGAGCATAGAAAACAAAAATGTGGTATTATGGTTTCTTACGTCAAATTATTACTGAGGAAAGTGTTGTCATAATTTTCAAACACCATTCAAACCCCATAAGGATGGAATGTCTCATGACCATTTATTGTTTAACATTCTATGAGACAGAAGAGAAAACATTATCTGAAAGACCTGTTAGGGATGAAGTATTTAAAAAATATGTTTTAAAATATTTAAAGGTACCAATGAGCAATCATCAAAAGAAATATCCAGTTCGTAAATGAAATGCTTTCGGAAGAAGATATAATTCTGTTTTCAGACTTTTACCCAAATTTAACGTCACCGAGGGATGGCATTTTTTACAATCCGTGTCTTATACAACATCTAGCATGTAAAAGAGCAACAATTTTGTGAAATTTAAACTTTTCATGGTGTGCGGTTTCGGTGTATTGAATTTGGCTTACAAGGTCTAACAACCGCTTCGTACTGGTAGGGTAGACAATTTCAAAACTATTATTTAATAATCACCCAACATAAATAACGGTGACAATCATGCGAAATTTGTACTTCCTATATTTTGGAATTTCTTAAATACAATAAGGGATCTGTGAGACACTTCGCTTTCTCATTTAGTTAGGGGAATCGAGTGAATAATTGCCAATACGCAAATAATTGTGAAAGTCATCAGGATACTTTTCATGCAGTTCATAATTAAGGGCAGGTAACTGAAACGTCTTAAGTATTCTGTAACGGAAACTGTTCATTTCCTCATTTCCACTGAAGTTTGGACTTCAGACTGGCCAAAGGCATAGGTTATCTGTGAATAATACTCAATATATTCACTAGTAAAACAATTGGTTAGGTCCGATTAGTGACAAAACCATTTGTCTTGATTGGTTAGGACAGATAGTGACAAAACCGTTGGTCTGGATTGGTTAGGTCCGGTTGGTGACAAAATCATTGGTCTGTATTGGTTAGGTCCGAACATAGATGAATTCGTTGGTCTGGATTGTTAGATCCGGTTACTGACAAAACATTTGGTCTGTGATGAAACAAAGGGCAGTGAAGCGACTTTCGGTTGCAGTTTGTTGTGATATTACTGCGCGCGCGTTGGTATTGGATTGTATTTTTCTTGATTGCTGAGAATGACGTCGTATCCTATTATATCGCAGTCAATAGGAATGCTAGTGTGTGCTTCAGCAATGGCGAAAGGCACGTGCTAAATTAAATAAGGTTAAAATGTAAATGTACTCTACTTTCGGCGGCCGGCGTGTTGGTCCCTGGCTGTCGCAATAAACACAAGTATCGTCTACTAGGCATTCCACATAAGATTTGTCAATTCCATTAGAATGCTGTAGACAGCTGTTAGTGAATTATTTCATGTGGAAGACCGAAGAGGCACTGGAGAAACGGAGTCCCAGAAGACTGAAATGAAAAATAATTACGGCATTTGACCACAACAAATGGCTACGACATTGGAAATGTGTCGACCTTGCACTTGTGCGGTAATAGCGCAAAGTAAGACAGAGTTCACAAGTAAACAAAACCGCAAGTTCTCTCTAAAACTGTGTAAATTTAAAATGCTCTGTTCACAACGATTACATTCGTTCAACCATGCGTGTTTCGTCTTTATACTTGCATGTGTCTGCTTTCTCACACATCTATACAATAACACTTTTGAGACAGGGGAATGCCTATAAGTCAGGTAAGAGTAAATCATAAATCATATGTTCCATATGCAAAAAAAAAAAAAAGAGGACACATTTAATCTAACTATAATGCAATAACCTTATTAGGTATAGTAGGGAAAATTTACAGGTTGAATCACTTAAAACTTGCACTCCAAATATTTCTGAAACGGAACGTGCAATTGATGAGCTGTTTTCATAGAAATGAAGTTCAACCAAGGGTTCATCCTTGTATACCGTGCACATATTTTAAAATATTAGAATGTGCATTATTTTAGAAAGTTACGTTTTTAAATGTAACAATGCCTACTGGCATTAACAAAATAAAATCAGGGTAAATTATAATGTCAAAATTGTCCTTTTTGGGATTAGAGTAGAAGCAGTTTACGAGCTATCGTAGTTTAAAAATTGTAAAAAAGGACAGTTGTCTGCTTCATTCACCTGCTTAGTTACGAGGTTATGATGGTTTTGTTTGCCTCCCTTACAGAACACTAATTATTGTATTGTGACTTCTTTCTCAGTTACTTTGTGATAGTTCGGTATGTACGCGTTGGAAGATGATATTTACAAATGGAGAAAAAGCTGGCATGTGGGAAGTGTGCTGTTCGTTCTTTTGCTCTGTACCCGGAACTATATCCCTATAGACATCACTCGTTTCGACGATTATTTGTGGAACTCTTAAGAAAATTACGTGTAACTGGAAGTGTAACACCTAGAAAACGTAAGAGAAACAAATAAGTGATTGCAGAAGATGGTAAAACTAATTTTTTAGGTCCTGTTGCTTTAGATCCACGCCTTACTTTCCGTGCAATGGCACGAGGAAGTGGCATGTGTCAGGCAAGTGTACTACGGGTTCTCCACCGTTATATGGCGACGATGGGATAGGAAAGGGAAGGAAGCTACCATGGCCATAATTATGTTACAGCCCCTGCACGTATCTGGTGTGAAATTTGGAAACGACGAGAAACCATCTTCAGGGCTGCTGGCTGCGGGATTCAAACCCACTATCCCCCGAATTCGCGCTGATAGCTACGTGACCCAAACCCACTGTCACTTGCTGGGCGAGAAATGTTTACTGCCACGATTAGAATATCAGCTTATTCCTATTCTTGTCCTTGCTGACAACATACTCCTGTTCACACTAATGCCACGTGCAGTGAAGGAAATTATTGACGGTACTGAGAATTATTGTAAGGTATAGAATACGAAAATTAACCCGCTGAAAACCAGGATAATGATATATAACAAAGAAAGAAAACAAGTTAGCAAAGGATAATATCTCGAATGTGTAAATCTGGATATATTTAATAAAATAGATTATTTAATATTTATTATATCAAGGAAAGGAAAACTCGCTTATATGAGTGGTTATTAACGAATAAGTTTTAGAGGCGTGTTGCTCGGTAACCATTTAGTGGATATCGTCGAACTTTGCACTAATCGATGGTTCAGTTCATTGGTTATTTTGTGTTGATAACAGTGACAAAAATATGTATCACCTGTCTTGTAGCAGAACCAGTAAAGTATTGGAAAATAATATTTTTCAATCTTCTCGACATCGCTGTATTTGATACATTTGTTTCGCATTCTAAGAATACAGATAAGCCTATAGACCGAGATGAGATTGTGGACTGCATTGAATTAGATTTAGGAGATGGAGTTGAGCCTGAACATCCAAGGCTCAGCCAATGCTTTATTTTTATAAACTTGCAATTGATTGCTGCAGCACCTTTAACTACTACAGAAATATCAGACAATAGAAAGTGTAATATTGATTGTAGGATATAAAGTAAAGCTGAACTTAAGTCTAAAATATTATACGCGTCAGAAGTGTGGAGCACTTAACAAAGAAGTGGTAAAACTCGAAACATCACTACTAGTTTTATTGTAATAATTATGGATGAAACAAAACGGTTGTGCTATATTCCTATACACGGTTGTTGAAGCTAATGAAGTACCAGAACAGGGCGGAAACTAGAAGGAACTGGAATGGGGCACTATTGGGACACACATCTAGAAGAAGGTGAAGTCGTAGGAATGTGACACTGAGAGTAGCAGATAAAGAAATACAAATGCTGAGAGCAGGAGGAAAAAATAGGAGAACTCTGATATAATTTATGAGTATATACCTAAACATGAGAATAATTCATTATAAATTGAAAAACGGAGAATATAAGGGAAACATTTGGTGGTTAATATTCGTTTATAAAAAAAAAGCATTTGGGAAAGAAAATATGTTTAATGCTTGAGGAGATGAATACTTATTGAGACAGTCTGAAATATCAAGGAAATTGCGGATAAAATATTCAGAAAAAATGAAGGGAGGAAATAATGTAGAAAGGGAATCCGAATGTCATCCCATTGTTAAAATCATAAATAAGGAAAAACGAACGCCAGGGAATCTATCGAAATTATTGATAATTGTAAATAGCATAGGGGAGAAACACGAAATACAGGAATGAGAGAATGGTACGTGAAGTGCGAATACAATATTTACCTTGGCAAGTAACGGCAAGGAATCAGCTGAATCCGTGAGAACTTTCACGGTCAGGTGATAATACAGTACTGCAGACCCAGAAATTATTTCTAACGTTGCAGGATATGCTGGTTCTTGAAATTGAAAACGTCCTCGGAATAAGGATGCAGCCAACAAATCAGTAATTTTTCAGGAGAGGGGGAAATATTTTTGGAGTTCATTTCATGGTATCAACTGTTTACACATTAGTTCATCCATTAAGGCAATGTTTATTGTTAAAAGTTATGGTTTTAGAAATAATACATGAATTGGAAGTGATACAACGGAAAAATAATATATGAATTGGAAGTGATACAGTGGAACAGTAATACATCAATTCGAAGTGATACATTGGAAAAATTATATATGGATTGAAAGTGATACAATGGAAAACTAATACATGAATTGGAAGTGATACAATGGGAAAATAATATATGAATTGGAAGTGATACAATGGAAAAATAATGCATGAATTGGAAGTGATACAGTGGAAAAAGAATATATGAATTGCAAGTGATACATTGGAAAAGTAATATATGGATTGGAAGTGATACAATGGGAAAATAATATATGGATTTAAAGTGATACAATGGGAAAATAATATATGAATTTTAAGTGATACAATGGAAAAATAATATATAAATTGGAAGTGATACAATGGGAAAATAATATATGGATTGGAAGTGATACATTTGAAAGATAATATACGAATTGGAAGTGATACAGTGGAAAAATAATACACGAATTGGAAGTGATACATTGGAAAAATAATATATGGATTGGAAGTGATACAATGGAAAAATAATACATGAATTGGAAGTGATACAATGGGAAAATAATATATGAATTGGAAGTGATACAATGGAAAAATAACACATGAATTGGAAGTGATACAGTGGAAAAATAATATATGAATTGGAAGTGATACATTGGAAAAATAATATATGAATTGCAAGTGATACAATGGACAAATAATATATGAAATGGAAGTGATTAAATGGAAAAATAATATATGAATTGGAAATAATACAGTGGAAAAATAATATATGAATTGGAAGTGATATATTGGAAAAATAATACACTGACTGACAGAGCAAATGCAACACCAAGAAGGAGTAGTTCGAAAGGGATGAAAGTTGGGGAAAAAACAGAGACGGCACGGACGAATAATTGATGTTTATTTCAAACCGATATGCAGGTTACACAATGCGCACGGCATCGACTCAGTAGGATGAAGGACCACCGCGAGCGGCGATGCACGCAGAAACACGTCGAGGTACAGAGTCAATAAGAGTGCGGATGGTGTCCTGAGGGATGGTTCTCCATTCTCTGTCAACCATTTGCCACAGTTGGTCGTCCGTAGGAGGCTGGGGCAGAGTTTGCGAACGGCGTCCAATGAGATCCCACACGTGTTCGATTGGTGAGAGATCCGGAGAGTACGCTGGCCACGGAAGCATCTGTACACCTCGTAGAGCCTGTTGGGAGATGCGAGCAGTGTGTGGGCGGGCATTATCCTGCTGAAACAGAGCATTGGGCAGCCCCTGAAGGTACAGGAGTGCCACCGGCCGCAGCGCATGCTGCACGTAGCGGTGGGCATTTAACGTGCCTTGAATACGCACTAGAGGTGACGTGGAATCATGCGCAATAGCGCCCCAAACCATGATGCCGCGTTGTCTAGCGGTAGGGCGCTCCACAGTTACTGCCGGATTTGACCTTTCTCCACGCCGACGCCACACTCGTCTGCGGTGACTATCACTGACAGAACAGAAGTGTGACTCATCGGAGAACACGACGTTCCGCCATTCCCTCATCCAAGTCGCTCTAGCCCGGCACCATGCCAGGCGTGCACGTCTATGCTGTGGAGTCAATGGTAGTCTTCTGAGCGGACGCCGAGAGTGCAGGCCTCCTTCAACCAATCGACGGGAAATTGTTCTGGTCGATATTGGAACAGCCAGGGTGTCTTGCACATGCTGAAGAATGGCGGTTGACATGGCGTGCGGGGCTGCCACCGCTTGGCGGCGGATGCGCCGATCCTCGCGTGCTGACGTCACTCGGTCTGCGCCTGGACCCCTCGCACGTGCCACATGTCCCTGCGCCAACCATCTTCGCCACAGGCGCTGCACCGTGGACACATCCCTATGGGTATCGGCTGCGATTTGACGAAGCGACCAACCTGCCCTTCTCAGCCCGATCACCATACCCCTCATAAAGTCGTCTGTCTGCTGGAAATGCCTCCGTTGACGGCGGCCTGGCATTCTTAGCTATACACGTGTCCTGTGGCACACGACAACACGTTCTACAATGACTGTCGGATGAGAAATCACGGTACGAAGTGGGCCATTCGCCAACGCCGTGTCCCATTTATCGTTCGCTACGTGCGCAGCACAGCGGCGCATTTCACATCATGAGCATACCTCAGTGACGTCAGTCTACCCTGCAATTGGCATAAAGTTCTGACCACTCCTTCTTGGTGTTGCATTTGCTCTGTCAGTCAGTGTATATGAATTGCAAGTGATACAATGGACAAATAATATATGAATTGGAAGTGATACAATGGAAAAATAATATATGAATTGGAAATAATACAGTGGAAAAATAATATATGAATTGGAAGTGATACAGTGGAAAAATAATCTGCAAGTATGTCTTACATTATTGTATATAACAGGAGAGAAATCCTGTGCATGGACTTGGAACACAAATAATACTAAATAACATTAGTGTAATAATAAAAATAACAACTACTGAAAAAGTCAAGTAAATATTTAAAAATATAGATGTGATTTCGTCTATGACCTTTTAAAAAGGATCTATACTGTTGGTGAAAAGCCAACACAAGCACTGACTGATGTTCCATCTTCTCACCACGGAAGACAGACTTCTGCTGGCTGCAAACCAACTAGAAGTTCAAACGTAATATATAAGATGACACCACAACATAGAGGAGTGATGAAACACCATATTTCCACTGAAATATATATTTTTTTTAATGTGTTGTTTGCAATATTACTCCAGGCAAGTCTTCAATTGTGCTTGTTCACTTGTCTCTTTTGCTTGTAATATATACAGGGTGGTCTGAAACAACGTGAATCGAGTACTGGGTATGAGCATTAGAGCGCTGGTAATACTGACGGCTAATTTGAAAAATTTACCTCAATGTCTCGCACCGTTGTTATTTTATCAGCTGCTGAATTTAGCCAATCAGATCTCTTCGTGAGCGAATTCAAATGGGCTTTTAAAGGCGGTGTTACTAAAACTGGACATGGCTTGAAAGCCATGCAGATAAATGAGCATCAAACACTCACACACCGTGTGTTTCAGCCTATGCCACTGTACTGCACTTGATATGGGCCAAACCTATCAGCAGGGAGGTCCTTGTTCAAGTCCCTCCTCTGGAGAAGTTCATTTATTCTATTGGAGTTCTCAGGTCGTCCATAAGCTACGTGCAGATTTGGCATCACTGCCTTGCAGAGCGGGCTGCAGTCACACGCGAAGCGATCTGATTGGTTAACCTCATCAGCTGATAAAATGACAACGGAGCCAGGTATCCACGTATTTACTTCAAATCACATATCAGTATGACCAACATTCTAACGTTGATATATTCGGTTCACGTTTGTTTCCGACCAACCTTTATATGTATAATTTCCAGTAAACAAAAACACTTTCCTGTGATTCTGGTGATCCCGAACGGGAGGATGGGAGTATTCTGTTCTGTTAATATCATAAGCATCATTTTGTACTAACAAATAAAGATAACTCATAAAGAGTTAGTTTATGAATACGGTACCGACGTAACATAAAACTTTCTAGTTTGTAAAGCACACACAATTTGAAATAAATTGTAACAGTATAAGCATACCCTAAAATACACATTTCTTCTTCTCCTTGTTTCGTTGGGGCTCCTTGCACCACGTGGTTCCTAACTCCTTCATCTTTGCACTGAGGGTTGCTTTCCTTTCCTGAGTCCACTTCACTCGCACTCGAGGACGCACTGTTTTAGCTGTCAGTTACTGCAAAGTGTCGGATGTTCCCATAACCATTCTAAATTTATCCCTGTTGAATATATCTTTGGGATCAACTTTTAAAAAGCGAAGTTTTTTGCACCTATTTCGTCCATTTATCATTTTTCCCCTTCCCACTAGAAAGGGTGTTGAGGATTCTTGAGGTCAGTCTTCTGCTGTCCATTCTGACTATGTGACCGTAGAAGGTAAGTCGCCTCTTGCTCATGTCTGATATTATGCTCTCTAAATGTTGATAAAACTCGTTGTAATGCCTAATTCTGCATTCACCTCGCTCTTTAATGGGGCCCATGATTTTTTTCAGGATCTTTCGTTCTTTCAGATACAAATTCTTGAGTTGAGGAAAAGCGATTTGGACTTGTAAATGGTCTCACAGAGACGGAAGGTTAACTCCAGTTTGCTTCGTCTGGCTTTCAAGGCTAGATCTTCACCAACGTTCGAGGTTATCCATTCTCTGAGATATTTGTACGAGTTAGTCTTCTTTATATCAATTACCTTGCCGGAATTTCTCCTTGTGACGTCAGGAGAGAGGTTGCTGCTAACAGGCGAAAAGCTTAAAACCAATTTAATGCCTTCACATCCACTCTTAGGATACCAACCTGCCCAACGAAGATTGAAGTCCAGCGTTCGAACCCACTATCTCCCGAATACTGGATACTGGTAGCACTTAAGCGACTGCAGCTATCGAGCTCGGTTGGTGAATCATTAACGGCACAGTTTTCTATCGCAAAGAAACTGTACAATGAACACATAAATTTCACTCCAGCTACTATTACACTGTTCACGCAACTAACGAAAAGAAAATAAGTACACCTCACTGCACGAAACACAGCAACTTAACAGAGATCTCACAGAAACGAACTACGACACACACACTACGTAAAATACAGTAGGCCACTATATAAACAAACAGCAATATACGGAGAGAAATTACGTATAGTTATTACGAGGACATCCTTTCTTTATAAGACAGACATATATAAACAACGAAATGAGATACACGAGCGGTTGTATGCTACACAGTCACGGTGCTCCTGTGATGACGTCACGAGCAAGACGAGGGAAAAGTAACAACTTGTGTCTAACTCCTGACAATGTGGAGCCACTCGGCTGCGCTCGGGTGAGATTTGTCGGCTATACTCGGCCGTACTCGGGTGAGATCTGTCGACTGTACTCGGCCGTGCTCGGGTGACATCAGTCGGCTATGTTCTACTGGCGCACATTAAGATGGTTATGGAATATCAGTGTCCAAATATTAGGCAATACCCTCATTACAATTACTAACTAGCATATCTGCTATGGACTTAGTAATATTGAACTTTCCGAAAGCAATGGGACACCAGTATTCTAATGTTACTATAATATGATAGAAGCTTGAGACATGTTTCGGGATGAGAGATGTCGACAGAGATGCACTGGGCGTTGAAGTCAAGCTGGCTAACAAACTGCTGTGTATTCTATTCAAGGGATTGCCAACAGTTTATAGAATAGTCCCCCGGTTTCGTTATATTTCACTTATTCGCTAACTGGAAAGTAGGTGGCAAAATTTACATTAGATGTCATTGAAGCAGTCAAAGAACATGGTTTTCAAGTTTTTACGAGTTACCTTTACTTCGCACCGACACAGATAGGTCTAATTGTGACGATGGGATAGAGAAGGGCTAGAGGTGGGAAGAAAGTGGTCGTGAACTTAATTAAGGTACAGCCCCAGCGTTTGCTTGGTATGAAAATGGGAAAGCACGGTAAACCACCTTCATGGCTGCCGAGAGTGGGGTTCTAACCACTATCTCCCGAATACAAGCTCACTGCTGCGCGCCCTTAACCGCACGGCCAACTCGCTCGGTGGTTGGCCGACTTGATGCGTCGCTCTAGGGCTCAGCGAGGGATCCAGTCGGCCGTGCTGCCGATTACCATCAGCTGCTTATCTGCGGGCCATATTGTATTTCATAGGTGACGGACCGAACTTAGCCGAGTTACTCCGAGTGGCTGCACACTGTCAGGCGCTAGACATAAGTAAAGTAACATCTACTGCGCAACCAATCTGGACCAACCGTGGGAGGTTGATATTAAAGAAATACTGTATTTAATGTATAATCCGAATCTTTGGTGGGTTTTATCTTATATCCGAAAACTATTTGGCTGTAATCGAAATCAAAATATATCTATTAATTTTTTGAAATATGAACTGCATGAGGGAACGTGGCATATTGGCAGCTCTCAAATATAGTTTATATATTTCTATTGCGATTAAACACAACCTTATTCGCAACAGTTGGATAACGTTTGTGTTCCAATGTTTGCTCCTTTCAATGCGCTGATGTGTAGCGCTTCCTAGTGAGGAAAAGGCTGCACTAGTTATGTACACAGGCATTTGATACACAGAAATTCATGAAAGTTTGCCCTCTTTCCCTTTAAAACAGTTGTGTTACGTTATCATTATATAAATGATTGCCAATGTAAGTTGTCGTAGTTATGTTGGTTATATTTGTGATTATTGTAGCGGTGAACACGGAAGAAATGGCCGCCAGATAATAATAGCAACACGTGAGTGATATCATTCTGTAAATAGTAAATCCTATTACTTTTGTTAGTGTAAATAGTGCACAAAGTAGTGGTAACCATGGTCTGGAAATGCCAGGAGAAAGCGCTAAAACAGCAGGGAAGGAAACATACGGTACTGGATAATAATGTTAACGGATATAATTCTTACACCAGTGTCCACTAAAATTATTAGTAAAATCCATTTTCCCGTAAGTTGCTTTTCTAACTTCAATGCCAAATATTATTTATTGTAAATAATCAGCAATGTCAGTAGCCTGCCTCGTGGCTGTGATCGTTAATACTTGAAGTCTATATGGTCTGATACCTTTTTCAGCCCGGTTCGAATCCCGCTGGATGAAAAATATTTCACCCCGGAATGTTGGCGCACAGTGTAGGATAGGTGGTGGTATACAATTCCTAATCACTGGATTGCATGTAAAAAGCCGGGATTAAATTCCAAATCTCTCTGCAGAGCTCATATGGAGTGTGGGCATGACTCCTGATGATGAGTTATCGTCGGATGGAGACGTTAAGTTTTCACCAGATCCGTTGCTGCTATTCTACAGAGGTAGGCTAGGTGTAGGTACAGAGTTTCATCCTCTCCCGTCCTCCCATCATATACCACGTCATTCATCTCATCTCATTAAATCCTCTGACGAAGTTGACGTCAGAAAGTGCATCTGGTTATTAAAACTCGCTGCGAAGGTCGATCTCACTTCATACCCTACCCCGTAGAAGAACGGGACAAGGATTGGACATCCATACATTCAGAAATATCAGTAAATTTTTTTCAGATAGTGAGCATGCTATATCTGCATTCTTCTATACATAAACATTGCAGAAAATGCAGTTTCCGAATTTTATTATGACATTTAGGCCTATATACAGATGATTGAGGAAAGTTGAATTTTGAAATATTTGAAAGTAAATGGAAGTAATGGGTGAATAGAACTGTTTCGTTGTGTCTAGTCAATGTAAATAAAACTTGAGAAATATAAAAATTTGAGTACTGAGTACCAAAACGTAATTTTCAAAAATACCGTTAACCCAAAATTAAAAAAACCAACGAAGTACAGGGCTACAATCTTTGGCACTGTTACAGTATTACATGATAAAACGTGATTACAAAATATTGTTGAATTCGACCCCGACCCAGTAGAAGAAAGTTTAATTGTCGGTGGAGTCTCTCCTTAAGTGGAAATATTTACAAAAACTTCTCAAACTTGCGCCGGGATGAGTGGCTCAGACGGTTAAGGCGCTGGCCTTCTAACCCCAACTTGGCAGGTTCGAGCCTGGCTCAGTCCGATGGTATTTGAAGGTGCTCAAATACGACAGCCTCGTGTCGGTAGATTTACTGGCACGTAAAAGAACTCCTGCGGGACAAAATTCCCGCAACTCGGCGTATCCGAAAACTGTAAATTAGTTAGTGGGACGTAAATCAAATAACAAACTTGCGGGGTCTCGCTCTAATACAAAAGCTCAACGATGTGCCATTTCCTGTCGTACTCGGTCGAAGACTCCAGAAATATGCTGTAGAGAGGAAGGAGCTCCGAGCTCGCGAATGACGATAAATTCCTCCTATTCAGTTTTGGAACTGATGCACCAAGCTCTTCAAGTGTGATCATACAAAAGAGTCAAGTGGGTTGTGTTTTGGTGAACGAGGGGAACCATGTGGTCAGCCATGATCGCAAACTTGTGCGAGGTACCACTACCTCGTAGTGTATCATTTTACAAGTTTCTAGAATACGTTAACTCATAGATGTTGAGGATATTCCATTTCAATGACGTTTTCTCTGCAAACTAAACCTGGCCTGCTATCTGAAGCGTTACCCGCATTTCTTCCTACTTCTGACGACAATCAAATCGGCTTCACGGACGGAAGCATTCTCAGTGCTCTAGCCGTGAACTTCCGGTAGCCAAAAATATAAGAAATGCTCATAACGCTCCTCGGGACTCACTGTGTTTCTCGTTATAATGCCATGTTTCTTTTTTTTTTCTTTTGCTAGTTGCTTTACGTCGCACCGATGCAGACAGGTCTTAAGGCGACGATGGGACAGGAAAAGGCTAGGAGTGGGAAGGAAGTGCCCTTGGCCTTAATTAAGGCACAGCCCAGCATTTGCCTGCTGTGAAAATGGGAAAGCACGGAAAACAATCTTCAGGGCTGCCGATAGTGGGATTTCGAACCTACTTTCTCACGAATACTGGATACTGGCCGCACTTAAGCGACTGCAGACATCGAGCTCGGTGCCATGTTTCTTGTTTTTATACTTGGTTTTATTAAGGAAGCAAGATAATAGTGCTTTCTTACGGTATTAAACATAAAGCCCTTAAGGGATCTCTCAGTCGATGATAGTAGTATAAGTGGCGGGTTCGGCTGCCGCCTCCGCCTCCGGCCCTCCGCAGAGGACTCCCCCGCCACCTCGTGGTGAGCCTCCGCAGGGACCTCTTCCATCGCCACCTCCGGGGGCCCTCCTCAGGGGCCTCTTCCTCCTCCCGCGGGAAATTTGAATTTTGGTGCGAGATTTGAATTGGTAAACAAAGCCACGTTATTTTTTGACAGCTGTCATCGACAACAACGCATCGCTAACATCACTGCCACCATCTTAACGACCCTAAACCTCAGTGCTGCCAAATTAACATCACTAGCGCGAGATTTTGAATTGGTAAACAAAGCCACGTGCTTTCTTGACAGCCACGTGCTTTCTGACCGCTATCATCGACAACAACGCATCGCTAACCTCAGTGCTGCTATCTTGACGGGCATAAACCTCAGTGCTACCAACTAAACCTTACTAGCGCCAGATTTGAATCAGTAAATAAAGCCACGCGCTTTTTTGACAGCTGTCATCCAAAATCTTGCACCGCAAACCTCAGTGCTGCACTCTTTAGCTACTTACCATTGAAATGTGGTGGCGGCAATTTCCAAGTGCTCTTGTTTGGAAACAAACCCACGTGCTTTCTTTGACAGCTGTCATCCGCCATATTTAATCAGGAGAGCACCGTGCTTCTATCTTTGTCGCAGTAGTGGGCAATTAAAAAAAGTCCGTCAGGTGTCATCCTCCATCTTCAATCAACAAAGCACCGTGCTGCTATCTATATCGTAGTAGCGGGCAATTTGAAAAATTCCGTCAGCTGCCATCCACCATCTTGCATCGCAAATCTCAGTGCTGCTATCTTTAGCTACTACATTTGAAATATGGTGGCGTATAATGTAAACAATTCTACAGCAGCATTCTCTCGACGCTAATTGCACAAGATGGCGGCTATACATGACTCCTTATGAGACACTTTATGTGTGCTTACGCAAGATGGTGGCTGCAAGATGGCTGCTATACATAGGGTCTTAGGAGACGTCCTTGGGTTGCTTGCGCAAGATGGCGGCTATACATGGCTCCTTATAAGACGCCTTAAGGGAGCTTGCGCAAGATGGCGGCTGCTCTTATGAGACGGCTTAAGGGTGCTTGCACAAGATGGTTTGAGACACCCTAAGGATGCTTGCGCAAGATGGCGGACACAAGATGGCGGCTATACACGATCCTTATGAGAAGTCTTAAGGGTGCTTGCAAAAGATGGCTGCTGCTCTTATCAAGAAAGCTAGCTTAGAGTCTAACGTGGCATGCCGGTTCAATTCATTAAATTTGGGGCTTAAATACATAATGTTAAAAATCTCGAAAACGGTGCATCGTAGAGCAAAGCGGACAACATTTTTCTGCCTAATACCCAGGTTCGCAGTATGGGGAACATGATAGCATAAGAAAAACATACTCTAATGATGAGATCAACGGTTCGGGTCCTACTAAGGCCCTTTGGCATTTGCTCTGTTTTACCTTGTATTGAAGCAAGTTTTTGTAATATGATCAGGTCTAGCTATGGTAGAGAGTATAACGTGCCGTGCTAGTTCGATTCATTAACATCACTTTGAAGGACAATTGTGCATCGCTAACCTCACTGCTGCCATCTTTACGAAGCTAAACCTCAAGGCTGCCACCTTATGCATGTCGTAGCGCAGAATTTAAAATCCAACAAGAGAACATCCCTAACCTCATTGCTGCTATCTTGACGGGGTTAAACCTTACTGTTCCTACCTTAGTTATGCGCTTTTGTTTTAGTTTACTGTTAATCGCTAAGCTGTTCGCATCATCGAAGTACAGAGTAACAAGTGTATAGTAGATTTAAAGAAGAATCTGTTAGCAGAAGATTAAAATCCCTCATGGAAAACCCTACTTCTAGGTATATTTGCAAAGAGTGTGGAAAAGCATTTTCCCGAAGCTATCACAAGAGACGTCATGAGATATCAAGTAAGACAATTTTTCAATGCAAACTTTGTAGAAGAGAGTTCAAGAACGCATACAACGCTCAACGTCATGAAGCCGCGTGTACTGTAGCTTTATCGAGAACAAAATGCAAGGAGCTCAACCGCATTCAAGCGAACACTGAATTATTTTTAAAAAGTACACCTCTGCAAGAGATTTTTAATTATCCCTTGTTGTCTAGGCCTGCTACAAGTTCTGTTACTAAGCACAAACTTCAATAAAAAGAGAGGCAAGATCATGTTTATGATAATAAGGATAATGATGTTGAACAAAACAGTAGTAAAGGGAAAGTAAAAGAAAAAAATCTTAATGTTTTCTTGCCATTACAACTTGATGATTTTACTTCATTTTCTAAGCCTACTACACGTTCTGTCACAGTGCAAACATCTCAAGAAGAGATGCAAGATAAAGAAGAAAATGTCAACGCTTCCTTGCTATCGAAACAAGTTAAGTTTGTACCTAGAAACCCTACTGCTGATGCACGTATTACATCAAAACAAGTCTCCACACATCAACTGTCTGTATATAGACTCAAAGTTCACAACAAGCTTCTGTTACACTAGGTAGGCATAAGATACTGTAAAGACCCCAACGTACTCGTAAAACGTTTGCAACTGCTAAGAGCCTATCATGATGCTGGTTACACACAGTACAAAGCAGATATGTTTGAAATAGAGCATGAATTACGTCGTGTAGGTATTATTAAGTAATAGCTCTCTCTCTCGACAGTATAACAGCTTAAATACCTTCCTACAATCCCAGCGCTTACCCTCACCTAAATCATCCTTCTGTAGTATATAGTCGATCAAGTACCTATATTCGTATAGATTATTTTCCAACATTCTCCCTTCCTTAGGGTGTTGACTCCGTCTCTAGATGTAGAACCGGTCTCAAGCCCGGATAAAGAGAGGAGAGGCACACTAGCCCATTAGGCCTTTAGACCTATAGTCCTCTAGCCTATTAGCCCTTTTGCCCATTAGCCGTTTAGCCCTTTAGCCCTCTATCCCGTTTGCTCATTATCCCTTTAGCCTATTAGCCCTACAAGGAATGTTCGATAATCTCATCTTCTTAGAACAAAGGTATTCCCTGACATGTTCTAAACACATGTTGTATCGAGTACAGTGTTCTATTTTAGTCTTGATTACTTATTTAGTGTTCTGAACACATCAATTAATGTTCCGATCACATGATGAAGTTAACGACATCGAATGCACTGTTCGATTCTAGTCTTGTTATGTTTCAATCACTTCTTTTGTGATTTGCAAGTCTAAACATGCATAATGTTGTTATCGCAGCACACTCTTACCTTCGCGATGCAGGTTTAAACTTGTTCGATAGAGCTATGCCTTGACATAAGAGGAGGCCTTAACAGCTTATGTATAACCGCTATGGATTAAAGATGGCTGCTGTCAAAAAAGCACGTAGAAGTTTTCAAATTACCCGCCAACACATTTCAAAGGTATGAGGTTTAGTGTTGTAGAGATACCAGCACGATGCTCTGTTGATTAAAGATGAGAGCTGTAAAAAAACACGTAGAATTTTACAAAGAAGAGCACGTGGAATTTCAAATTGCCCTCCACCGGATGCATAACAGTAGCCGCCATTTTGCGCAGTAGCCTCTAATCTAGCTTTCTTCATAAGAGCAGCTACCATCTTGTGCGATCACCCCTAGGCCGTCTCATAAGGAGCTATGTATAGTCACCATCTTGTCGCTGCTATCTTGCGCAAGCACCCCTATTGCGTCTCATAAGAGCCTATGTATAGCAGCCATCTTGTGCAAGCCCTCTTAATCCGTCTCATAAGGAGCTATGTATAGCCACCATTTTGTGTCCGCCCTCTTGCGCAAGCATCCCTAGGGCGTCTCATAAGAGAAGCAGCCATCTTGTACAAGCACCCTTAAGCTGTCTCATAAGAAGCTATGTATAGCGGCCATCTTGTAGAATTAGTTAGCCGTCAATGCCAAAGGGCCTAAGTAGGAGCCGAACCGTTGATCTCATCATTAAACTACTTTTTCTTATGCTATCATGTTCCTGATACTGCGAACTTACGTATTAGGCAAAAAAACTTTTGTCCGTTTTGCTCTACGACGTACCGTTTTCGAGATATTTAACATTATGCATTTAAGCCCCAAATTTAATAAATCGAACCAGCACGGCACGTTATACTCTCTACCATAGCTAGACCTTAAGGTGTCTCATAAGGAGCCGTGTATAGCCGCCATCTTGTGTCCGCCGTCTTGCTCAAGCATCCTTCAAGTGTCTGAAGCCATCTTGTGCAAACACCCTTAAGCCGTCTCATAAGAGCAGCCGCCATCTTGCGCAAGCTCCCTTAAGGCGTCTTATAAGGAGCCATGAATAGCCGCCAGCTTGCGCAAGCATCCCATAAGAACCTATGTATAGCAGCCATCTTGCAGCCACCATCTTGCGTAAGCACCCTTAAGGTGTCTCATAGGGAGTCATGTATAGCCGCCATCTTGTGCAATTAGCGTCGAGAGAATGCTGCTGTAGAATTGTTTAAATTATCCGCCACCATATTTCAAAGGTAGTAGCTAAAGATGGCAGCACAGAGGTTTACGATGCAAGATGGTGGATGACAGCTGACGGAATTTTTCAAATTGCCCGCTACAAAGATATAGATAGCAGCACGGTGCTCTGTTGATTAAAGATGGCTGATGACAGTTGACGGAATTTTTCTTAAATTGCCCACTCCTACGATAAAGATGTCAGCACGGTGCTCTGTTGATTAAAGATGGCGGGTGCGCGTAGAGGCGCGCGGCTGTGAGCTTGCATCCGGGAGATAGTAGGTTCGAATCCCACTATCGGCAGCCCTGAAGATGGTTTTCCGTGGTTTCCCATTTTCACACCAGGCAAATGCTGGGGCTGTACCTTAATTAAGGCCACGGCCGCTTCCTTCCAACTCCTAGGCCTTTCCTATCCCATCGTCGCCATAAGACCTATCTGTGTCGGTGCGACGTAAAGCCCCTAGCAAAAAAAAAAAAAGATGGCGGATGACAGTTGTCAAAAAAGCACGTGGGTTTGTTTCCAAACAAGAGCACGTGGATATTGCCGCCACCACATTTCAAAGGTAAGTAGCTAAAGAGTGCAGCACTGAAGTTTGCGATGCAAGATGGTGGATGACAGCTGTCAAAAAAGCACGTGGCTTTGTTTACAGGTTCAAATCTCGCGCTACTAAGGTTTAGTTGGTTGCACTGAGGTTTAGACCCGTCAAGATAGCAGCACTGAGGTTAGCGATGCGTTGCTGTCGATGATAGCGGTCAGAAAGCACGTGGCTGTCAAGAAAGCACGTGGCTTTGTTTACCAATTCAAAATCTCGCGCTAGTGATGTTAAATTGGCAGCACTGAGGTTTAGGCCCGTCAAGATGGCAGCAGTGAGGTTAACGATGCGTTGTTGTCGATGACAGCTGTCAAAAAATAACGTGGCTTTGTTTACCAAATGAAATCTCGCACCAAAATTCAAATTTCCCGCGGGAGGATGGAGAGGCCCCTGAGGAGGGCCCCCGGAGGTAGCGGTGGAAGAGGCCCCTGGGGAGGCCCCCAAGGAGGTGGCGGTGGTTCCCTCTTCGGAAGGGCCGGAGGCGGAGGCGGCGGCCGAACCCGCCACTTCTACTACTGATGATGTTTACAAAATACACCCACAGTTCGTATGTCAAATAGCTTTTCAGGAACGGATGTTTTAGTTTTCGTTTCTTAACTCTCGATTCACACCAAGAGTTTTGCTCCTGCGTAATGTAAGGTGTACGGTACTACCAGCCACCTTAGTAGACTAGGGTTCGATTCCGAGGACTGTTACACATTTCAGAGGGACAGAAGACCTGGTTATGTGGTTCAATACATACAAGCAGCTCACCGCCATTGGAGGTGTGCCCCCGGAAGAACTGAAAAACTTCGAAGACAAAAGGACACGAGTTTATGTAACCTTTGTCTCCCGGGGTGAGAAGACCTTTTCAAATATCTAGAGCACAGAGACCACGAAAATGTGGTATTATGGTTTCTTACATCAAATTATTACTAAGGAAAGTATTGTCATAATTTTCAAACACATTCAAACCCCATAAGGATGGAATGTCTCATGACCATGTATCGTGTAACATTCTAGGAGACAGAAGAGAAAACATTATGTGAAAGACCTCTTAGGGATGAAGTATTTTAAAAAAATATGTTTTAAAATATTTAAAGGTACCAATGAGCAATCATCAAAAGAAATATCCATTTTGTGAATAAAATGCTTTCGGAAAAACAGATAATTCTGTTTTCTGACTTTTACCCAAATTTAATATCACCGAGGGATGACATTTTTTACAACATATACAACATCTAGCATCTAAAAGAGCAACGAGATTGTGAAATTTAAACTTTTCATGGTGTGCGGTTATGGTGTATTGAATTTGGCTTACAAGGTCTAACAACCGCTTCGTACCGGTAGAATAGACAATTTCAAAACTATTATTTAATAATCACCCAACATAAATAAGGGTGACAATCATGCGAAATTTCTACTTCCTATATGTTGGAATTTCTTAAATACAATATGGGATCTGTGAGACACTTCGCTTTCTCTTTTAGTTAGGGAAATGGAATTAATAATTTCCCATACGCAAATAATTGTGAAAGTCATCAGGATACTTTTCATGCAGTTCATGATTAAGTGCAGGTAACTGAAACGTGTGCCTTTGCTGGTGGGACCTAGTGTTTACAGTGCACTATGTCTTCTGGTATGGGCTAGAGCAATCTTGTTACTTTCATTGATCTGTGTCAGCTTTATCCTTGGCTTTGACAAGATGAAAGTGACTGAGGTATGAGTGATGCAAGTAATGCCATTCCTTCCGCAACCAGTCCCTGCTATGAATTTTGTGAAAATATTGCTCATAGGGTCAGTTGGTGCATGCACTTCAGTGGGCTTGGCAGACTGATATGTAATAGCAACTTCTGGCTCGGCGAGGAAAGCAACGGGAAACTACCTCACTCCTCATTTCCCTAGTACACCTCTTCAGTGATGCCTAGGCCATCTATGACAGCTGATGGCGGAACAGTTGAGGATCCAACCAGCCTTCGGGCTGATGACTAAACATACATATACAACTGAAACGTCTTCAGTATTCTGTGACGGAAACTGTTCATTACCTCTTTTCCACTGAAGTTTAGACTTCATACTGGCCAAAGGCATAACTAATGCTCTGTATCAGTTATCTGTGAATAATACTCAATTTATTCACTACTAAAACAATTGGTTTGGTCCGGTTAGTGACAAAACGATTGGTTTTGATTGGTTAGGACGGATAGTGACCAAACCGTTCGTCTGGATTGGTTTGGTCCGGTTAGTAACAAAATCATTGGTCTGCATTGGGTAGGTCCGGACATTGATAAAATCGTTGGTCTGGATTGTTAGATACAGTTACTGACAAAACAATTGGGATGTGATGAAACCAAGGGCAGTGAAGCGACCTTCGGTTGCAGTTTGTTGAGATATTACTGTGCGCGCATTGGTAATGGATTGTATTTTTCTTGATTGCTGGGAATGACGTCGTATCCTATTATATCGCAGTCAATAGGAATGCTAGTGTGTGCTTCAGCAATGGCGAAAGGCACGTGCTAAATTAAATTAGGTTAAAATGTAAATGTACTCTACTTTTGGCGGCTGGCGTGTTGGTCCCTAGCTGTCGCAATAAACACAACTATCGTCTACAAGGTATTCCACACAAGATTTTTCTATTCCATTAGAATGCTGTAGACAGCTGTTAGAGAATTTTTTCATATGGAAGACCGAGGAGGCACTGGAGAAACGGAGTCCCAGAAGACTGAAACGAAAAACAAATTACGGCATTTGAACACAACGAATGGCTACGACATTGGAAATGTTTCGACCTTGCACTTGTACGGTAATAACGCAAAGTAAGACAGCGTTCACAAGTAAACAAAACCGCAAGTCCTCTCTAAAACTGTGTAAATTTAAAATGTTCTGTTCACAACGATTACATGCGTTCAACCAGGCGTCTGCTTTCTCACACACCTATACAATAAAACTTTTGAGACAGGATAATGCCTATAAGTCAGGTAAGAGTAAATCATATGTCCCATATGCACAAATAAAGGGGACGCATTTAATCTAACTATAATGCAATAACCTTATTAGGTATAGTAGGGAAAATTTACAGGTTGAATCACTTAAAACTTGCACTCCAAATATTTTTGAAAAGAAACGTGCAATTTATGAGCTGTTTCCATAGAAATGAAGTGCAACCAAGAGTTCATAATTTTATACCGTGCACATATTTTAAAAATATGAGAATGTGCATTATTTTAGAAAGTTACATTTTTAAATGTAACAATGCCTACTGGCATTAACAGATTAAAATCAGGGTAAATTTTAATGTCAAAGTTGTCCTTTTTGGGATTTGAGTAGAAGCAGTTTACGAGCTATCGTAGTTTAAAAATTGTAAATACTGACAGTTGTCTGCTTCATTCACCTGCTTAGTTACGAGGTTATGATGTTTTTGTTTTTGTTTGTCTCCCTTACAGAACACTAATTATTGTATTGTGACTTCTTTCTCAGTTACTTTGTGATAGTTCGGTGTGTACGCGTTGGAAGATGATATTTACAAATGGAGAAAAAGCTGGCATGTTAATGGTGTATGGAGAATGTAGGAAGTGTGCTGTTCGTTCTTGTGCTCTGTACGCAGAACTATATCCCTATTGTCATCACTCATCACGACGATAATTTGTGAAACACTTAAGAAAATTACGTGAAACTGGAAAGTGAAACACCTAGAAAACGTAAGAGAATAAATGGGTGATTTCAGAAGATGGTAAAACTAATGTTTTAGCTCCTGGTGCTCTAGATCCACGCATTACTTTCCGTGTAATGGCACGTGGAAGTGGCATGTTTCAGGCAAGTGTAGTACGGGTTCTCCACCGTTATATGGCGACGATGGGATAGGAAAGGGATAGGAGTGGGAAGGAAGCTACCATGGCCATAATTAAGTTACAGCCCCTGCACGTATCTGATGTGAAAATTGGAAACGACGGGAAACCATCTTCAGGGCTGCTGGCAGTGGGATTCATACCCACTACCTCCCGAATTCTTGACCGTGACCCAAACCCACTGTCACTTGCTGTGTGAGAAATGTTTACAGCCATGATTAGAATATCAGGTTATTCCTGTTCACACTAATACCAGGTGCAGTGAAGGAAATTATTGACGGTATTGAGAATTACTGTAAGGTGTAGAACACGAAAATGAACGCACCAACAACCAGGATAATGGTAAGTAAGAAAGAAAGGGAAAAAATTAGCAAAGAATAATATCTCGAAGGAGTAAATCTGGATATATAATAAAATATATTATTATTTGTGATATCAAGAAACGGAAAACTCGCTGATATGAGTCGTTAATAACGATTCATTTATGTCTTTGTGAAATGAAAAGTTCGTAATTAACGACTAATTTTTAGAGCCGTGTTGCGATTTAATGAATATCGTCAAACTTTTCACTAATCGATTGTTCAGTTCATTTATTATTTCGTGTTGATAACAGTGACAAAAACATGTACCATCTGTCTTGTAGCAGAACCAGTAAATTATTGGAAAATAATATTTTTCAATCTTCTCGACATCGCTGTATTTGATGTATTTGTTTCGCATTCTAAGAATACAGATAAGCCTATAGACCGAGATGAGATTGTGGACTGCATTGAATTAGATTTAGGAGATGGAGTTGAGCCTGAACATCCAAGACTCAGCCAACAAAAAAGAATGATTATGCATAGATTGTTCGGAAGATCCTGCCATAAAATGAAAGCTAAGCAACTTCTGGTGCCCTAAGTGTAATTGTGGCATTCATCCTACTTGCTACCATAAGTTAAAACACTTCTACAGGCCCATAGTAAAGGGGATGAAAAAACCCTTGCAAGTGATTGCTGCAGCACCTTTAACTAGTGCAGAAATATTAGACAACAGAATGTGTAATATGGATTGTATGATGTAAAGTAATGCTGAACTTAAGTCTAAAATATTATGCGCGTCAGAAGTATGGAGCACGTAACTAAGAAGTCGTAAAACTTGAAACATTACTACTAGTTTTATTATAATAATTATGGATGAAGCAAAATGGTTGTGCTAGAATCCTATACACGGTTGTTAGTGAAAAGTTGGATGTAATTACAACAATAATCACACTGGTTTAAGTTAAAAAGAAGAGGAGGTGGTAGTGGGGAATTTCTAGATATAGATCACCAACAGCTAATGAAATACCAGGACGGGGCGGAAACTAGAAGGAACTGGAATGAGGTACTATTGGGAATCACATCTAGAAGAAAGGAAAGTCGTAGGAATGTGACACAGAGAGTAGCAGATAAAGAAATACAAATGCTAAGAGCAGAAAATAAAAATAGGAGAACTCTGAAATAATTTATGAATATATACCCAAACATGAGAATAATGCATTATAATTTGAAAAACAGAGAACATAAAGGAAACACTTGGTGATTAATATTCGTTTATAAAAATAAAGCATTTGGGAAAGAAAATATGTATACTGCATGAGGAGATGAATATTTATTGAGACTCTGAAATATCAAGGAAATTGCGGGTTAAATATTTGGAAAAATGAAGGGAGGAAATAATGTAGAAAGGGAATCTGAATGTCATCCCATTGTTAAAATCAAAAACAAGGAAAAGAGAACGCCAGGGAATCTATCCAAATTATTGATAATTGTAAATAGTATAGGGGAGAAACACGAAATACAGGAATGAGGGAATGGTACGTGAAGTGCGAATACAATATTTACCTTGGCAAGTAACGGCAAGGAATCAATTGAATCCGTGAGAACTTTCACGGTCAGGTGGTAATACAGTACTGAAGACGCAGAAATTATTGCTAACGTTACAGGATACACTCGTCCTTGAAATTGAAAACGTCCTCGGAATAAGGATGCAGCCAACAAATCAGTAATTTTTCAAGAGAGGAGGAAATATTTTTGGGGTTCATTTCATGGTATAAACTGCTTACACAATAGTTCATCCATTAAGACAATACTTATTGTTACAACTTAAGGTTTTAAAAATAATATATGAATTGGAAGTGATACAATGGAAAAATAATATATGAATTGGAAGTGATACAATGGAAAAATAATATATGAATTGGAAGTGATGCAATGGAAAACAATACATGAATTGGAAGTGATAGAATGGAAAAATAACACATGAATTTGAAGTGACACAACTGAAAATAATACATGAATTGGAAGTGATTCAATGTAAAAATAATACATGAATTGGAAGTGATACAATGGAAAAACAATACATGAATTGGAAGTGATACAATGGGAAAATAATACATGAATTGGAAGTAATACAAAGGAAGAATAATATATGAATTGGAAGTGATACAATGGAAAAATAATACATGAATTGTAAGTGATACAATGTAAAAATAATACATGAATTGGAAGTGATACAATGGAAAATAATACATGAATTGGAAGTGATGCAATGGAAAAATAATATATGAATTGGAAGTGTTACAAATTGGTAGTGATACAATGGAAAAATAATCGGCAAGTACTGTATGTCTCATTTGTATAGAACAGGAGAGAAATCCTGTACATGGACTTGGAACACAAATAATACTAAATAACATTAGTGTAATAATAAAAATAACAACAACTGAAAATATCAAGAAAATATTTCAAAATATAGTTGTGATTTCGTCTATGACATTTAAAAAATGATCTATACAGTCGGTGAAGAACTTACAAAAGCACTGACTGATGTTCCATCTTCTCACCACGGAAGACAGAGTTCTGCTGGCTGTAAACAAATTTGAAGTTCAAATGTAAGACGTAAGATGACACCACAACATAGAGGAGTGATCAAACACCCTATTTCCACTGAAATATAATTTTAAAAAATGTTTTGTTTGCAATATTACTCCAGGAAAGTCTTCGATTGTGCTTGTTCACTTGTGTCTTTTGCTTGTAATATATACATGGGCGGTCAGAAACAACGTAAATCGAGTACTGTATATGAGCATTAGAGCGTTGGTAATACTGACAGGTAATTTGAAAAATTTACCTCAATGTCTCGCACCGTTGCTATTTTATCAGCTGCTAAATTTAGCCCATCAGATCTCTTCGTGAGCGAATTCAAATGGGCTTTTAAAGGCGGTGTTGCTAAAACTGCACCTGGCTTGAGAACCATGCAGATAAATGAGCATGAAACACTAACACACCGTGGGTTTCAGTCAATGTCACTGTAGTGCACTTCACATGGGCCAAGCCTAGCAGCAGGGAGGTGCTTGTTCAAGTCCCTCCTCTGGAGAAGTTTATTTATTCTATTGGCGCTCTCAGGTCGTCCATAAGCTACGTGCAGATTTGGCATCACTGCCTTGCAGAGCCGGCTGCAGTCACACCGGAAGCGATCTGATTGGTTAACTTCAGCAGCTGATAGAATGACAACGGAGCCAGGTATCCACGTATTTACTTCAAATCACATATCAGAATGACCAACATTCTAACGTTGATATACTCAGTCCACGTTTGTTTCCGACCAACCTTTATATGTATAATTTCCAGTAAACGAAAACTATTTCCTGTCTTTCTGGTGATCCCAAACGGGAGGTGGGTAGTATTCTGTTCTGTTAATATCATAAGCATCATTTTGTACTTACAAATAAAGATAACTCATAAAGAGTTAGTTTATGAATACGGTACCGATGTAACATAAAAACTTTTTCAGTTTGTCAAGCTCTACAATTTGAAATAAATTGTAACACTATAAACATACCTTAAAATACACACTTCTTCTTCTTCTTCTTGTTTCGTTGGGGCCTCTTGCACCACGTGGTTCCTAACTCTGGTGAGCTTAGCTCAGTACTCCTTCATCTTTGCACTGCGGGTTGCTTTCCTTTCCTGAGTCCACTTCACTCGCACTCGAGAACGCAGTGTTTTAGCTGTCAGTTACTGCAAAGTGTCGGATGTTCCAATAACCATTCTAAATTTATCCCTGTTGAATATGTCTTTGGGATCAATTTTTAAAAAGCTAAGTTTTTTGGACCTGTTTCGTCCATTCGTCATTTTTCCCCTTCCCACTAGAAAGGGTGTTGAAGATTCTTGAGGTCAGTTTGCTGCTGTCCATTCTGACTATGTGACCGTAGAAGGAAAGTCGCCTCTTGCTCATGGCGGACATTATGCTCTCTAAATATTGGTAAAGCTCGTTGTAATACCTAATTCTGTATTCACCTCGCTCTTTAATGGGGCCCGTGTTTTTTTTTTCCGGATCTTTCGTTCCTTCAGATACAAATTCTTGAGTTGAGGAAACTCGATTTGGACTTGTAAACGGTCTCACAGAGACGGAAGGCTAACTCCAGTTTGCTTCATCTGGCTTTCAAGGCTAGATCTTCACCAACGTTCGAGGTTATCCATTCTCTGGGATATTTGTACGAGTTAGTCTTCTTTATTACTGTATCCCCACGTGAGATTGAGTTGGGTGCATCACTGATGTTGGTGATGAACTCCGTTTTCTTAATGGCAATCCTCAACCCTACTTTAGCTTCTATTTGACTGAGGGAGGAGAGTTGGTGGGTAACTTCCTCCATACCTTGATGCTATTATACAAAGAAATTCGTTTTACAAGCATATCCTCAGATTCTACCATACCACTTAAGTCATGTGTGTATACGTACACTATTGTTTACGCACGCAATGATAGAAAGATAGGTGGTAATGTGAACAAATATTAACAAATTATAATCTTAAACGCATTCAACATCACCGTATTAACATAAATAGAAACTTCTGTACTTATCTACTCTGCCGAATTTAGTCCGCTGTCTCCAAATACCGTTTCAGGACTGTGGTATTAGTGAAGCTAGTGGAACGTTTGGACATAGAATATTGCCCAGCGGAGATGGGAGAGGAAGTAGGGGAGGAGCAAGTGTAACGTTGTACACGTTCCTATTGGATAGAGGAGAGCAAGGTATTTCCTTCTACATTTTCTAATCTAGTGGACTGAACCGTAGAGAGGGGATTGGGAAGTAGGGGCGGAGCGAGGTAAGCGTTGTGGAACATTCCTTCATTTACTGGAGAGGGGGGAGAAGGTTATTAGCATTCTACGTGTATAATCTACTTTATTAATAACGATAAATGCAAGTTAATGATTTGGGATCAAATGAAGTATGGAATGGAAATAGAAAGTATCTACTAGGCATTTCTTATGATAAACCGTACTCTAAAGGGCGTTCAGCGCTAATTTAAAGAGTAAATTTTGACCAGATGTTATGTAAGATTTCCGGGGATTTTTCGATGATACGGACCACCTTCTGATCTGTAGTGAGCTGAGTATCTCTAGGCCTAGGATAGAGAAAATGAAATGTGTCTGCAATCGAATAAGAATAGAAAATCGCCAGGACGAGAAAATTAGACAGAAGTACATGGATATGATTAGTGAGAAGTTCCGAACAGTTGACAGGGAGCAGGTTCAGGACATAGAAAGAGAACGGGTGGCATACAGCGATGCTATAGTAGAAATAGTAAGAGAATGCCTAGGAATAACTGTATGTAAAGATGGGAAAGGCGAACATCTTGGTGGAATGATGAAATGAGAGCAGTTTGTAAACGTAAAAACAAGGCTTATCAGAAATGGCTCCAAACAAGGGATGATGCAGACAGGGAATTGTACAGAGATGAAAGAAACAGAAGGAAACCAATAGTTGTTGAATCCAAAAAGAAGTCGAGGGAAGATTTTGGCAATAATCTCGCAATGCAAGGTCAAGCAGCAGGAAAACCTTTCTGGACAATAATAAAGAATCTTACGAAGGGAGGGAAAAAGGAAATGATCAGTGTTTTGGGTAATTCAGGTGAACTCATAATAGATCCCAGGGAATCACTGGACATGTGAAGGAATATTTTGAAAATCTTCTCAACGTAAAAGGAAATCTGCTTGGTGGTGTCGCGAACAACCGAGCTCTTGGGGAGGAGTAAAGTGATGTTGGTGAAATTACAATTGAGGAAGTGGAAAAGATGCTATTAAACTCCCATTGTCATAAAGCAGCTGGAATAGATGAAATTACTGTATATCTGAAGTGTGAAGTATAGAGGGAAGGCAGGAATTAAATGTCTTCATAGAGTAAAAAGATTAGCATGGAATGATGGTGAGGTACTTTCCATTTGGACAAAAGCAGTAATTGCGCCTATCAATAAGCAGGGCAACACGACGGATTGCAACAACTCTCGAGGTATCCCATTGATTAGTATACCAGACAAGGTATTCTCTGGCATCTTGGAAGGGAGGGTGCGTTCGGTGGTTGAGAGAAAGATGAAAACCGGTGAGGTTTCAGACCACAGATGGGGTGTCAGGATCAAATTTTCAGTATGCGCGACGTAATTGGAAAATGCTACGAGAGGAATAGACAGTCGTGTTTAAGTATCGTAGATGTAGAGAAAGCATATGACAGGGTACCGAGGGAATACTTTTTCACCACACTGCGAACTGTGGGATTAAGTGTAGATTATTAAAATGAATCAAAGGCGTTTATGCTGACAATTTGGCTGCAGTGAGAATTGGTGGTGGAATGAGTTCTTGGTTCAGGGTATTTACAGGGGTTCGGCAAGGCTGTAATGATTCAACTTTGATGTTTCATAGTTAACATGGATCATCTGCTGAAAGGTATACAGTGTCAGGAAGGGATTCAGTTATGTGGAAATGTAGTAAGCAGTCTGGCCTATGCTGACGACTTGGTCCTAATGGCAGATTGTGCCGAGAGCCTGCAGTCCAGTATCGTGGAACTTGAAAATAGGTGCAATGAGTATGGTATAAAATTAGCCTTCCTCTGACTAAATTGATGTCAGAGGGTAGCGTCAGGCCGGCCCCGTGGTGTAAGGGTAGCGTGCCTGTCTCTTACCCGGAGGCCCCGGGTTCGATTCCCGGCCAGGTCAGGGATTTTTACCTGGACCTGAGGGCTGGTTCGAGATCCACTCAGCCTACGTGATTAGAATTGAGGAGCTATCTGACGGTGAGATGGCGGCCCCGGTCTAGAAAGCCAAGAATAACGGCCGAGAGGAATCGTCGTGCTGACCACACGACACCTCGTAATCTGCAGGCCTTTGGGCAGCGGTCGCTTGGTAGGCCAAGGCCTTGCAAGGGCTGTAGTGCCATGGGGTTTGGTTTGGGTTTTTTTGGGGGGTAGTGTCAGATTGGTGATACAAAGCTGGAAGTGGTAGGTCACTTCAAGTATTTAGGATGTATGTTCTTCCAGGATGGTAATATAGTAGTAAGTGAGATAGAACGAAGGTACAGTAAAGCTAATGCATTCAGCTCGCAGTTGCGATCAACAGTATTCTGTAAGAAGGAAGTCAGCTCCCAGACGAGACTATCTTTACATCGGTCTGTTTTCCGACCAACTTTGCTTTACTGGAGTGAATGCTGTGTGGATTTTGGGTTATGTTATTCATAAGTTAAAAGTAACAGACATGAAAGTAACGACAATGATTGCTGGTACGAAAAGGTGGGAAAAATGGCAGAAGGGTATTCGGAGAGAGGAGATAAAGTCTAAGTTAGGAATGGACTCTATAGATGACGCTGTACGCATAAACCGGCTTCGGTGATGGGGGAAAATGAGGCGAATGGAGGAGGATAGTTACGTAGAAGAATATTGGACTCTGTTATGGAAGGTAAGAGAAGTAAAGGGAGACCAAGACGATGATGGTTAGATTCAGTTTCTAATGGTTTAAAGATAAGAGGTCTAGAACTAAATGAGGCCACAGCACTAGTTGCAAATAGAGGATTGTGGTGGCGTTTAGTATATTGACAGAGGCTTGCAGAATGAACGCCGAAAGGCATAAGGGTCTATAATGATTATGTATGTATGGTCATTTAGGTTGCTTTCGTTAGCGTTTTTGCGATGTAAATTTCGATTTCCTCTTTAGTATTCAAAGATTTACATTCAACATCGACATTTAAAATTTTTAGATCTGTGTTGATGTCTGTGAAATTGAGTGTACTGTCGTATATGTGCTCTCCGAAGGCTGAATCCCAATTATATCTGACCAGGTTTTCGTGTTCTTTGTATATTTGTATCTTGTGTATAAATTTCCATACGAAGTACAAGGAACAGAAAAAAAAGCGATCAGATCATATGTAATTTTACAGGTATTTCTATATTGTTGTAATGTAAGCCCATTTGAAAATGTGCGTGTTTGACAGACTGGAAAGTTTTTGTATTACATTTTACTAAGTCAACACTTGAAAGGGTGTCTTCCCTCTTAACAAAATACGGTACCTATTTCAGAGGATGATGAGGGAAGTCTTAGTAAAATCCTACTTATCTGAACACACTCGGTTTGCACATGAAAATCAGCGAATTTTCTTCATCATTAAATACAATTGATCGATCGCCCATGATACAATGAGAACAGTGTGGAAGCAGAAGCACAATTAGCTATCTGGATGGTTTGCCTATGATAAGGCCTCTGTTTCCACAGCGCTGCCATTTATACATTCATGCACACCTCTGTGAACCCCGCACTGCAGGCAGCAGAAACTGAGAGCTTGTTCATAAATAGACATCTGAACCAGAACTCCACTCATGGTTTATTACCATAGGTTATGTCGGTAGTCAGAAACATTACTGCTGGAGTAGACATGGCCTTTTAATCTCCTATTGTTTTCATGCTGATGTTTTGAGATAATGGATCACGAAGGGGACGTCCAAGACATAAATCGCCGCTGAACACTTTACGGCTGGAAACATTACCATTACGTGATCTTTCGTTCAGAGCAAGTTTAATGGCTGGCTCGCTATCTGATATAAACGAGCGTGTTACCAACATAGCACTTCGGAGTTACTACCTATGTCTGAGTTTACGTCAAAACAAATCTGTTGAACAATAACCACTCCTCTTTCGTTCCTCTCCATTATCCGTTATTTCAGTCGAGGAGTTGGATATCACAGTCCACAGTCCTGGATACTTATTATGGCTTTCAAAATGATAGTAAATGCGCTGTAAAACAAAGGTAAGAAGGATTCTTCAATTAGCCACCGCGCTATCCTTATAACAAGCTACACGTACAGAATCAGAGTGAAATAATAATAATAATAATAATAATAATAATAATAATAATAATAATAATAATAATAATAATAATAATGTTTTTACGTCCCACCAACTCATTTTTGATGGTTTTCAGAGAAGCCGAGGGTGCCTGAATTTTGTCCGGCAGGGGTTCCTTTACGTGCCAGTAAATCTACCGACACGAAGCTGACGTATTTGAGCATTCTCAAATACCACCGGACTGAGCCAGGATTGAACCTGCCATGTTGGGGTCGAAAGGCCAGCGCCTCAACCGTCTGAGCCACTCAGTCCGGCTGAATAATAATAATAATAATAACAATAAATAAAATTATTCGTGTAGATATTTCTGGCCGAGTGGAGCCCTTGTAAGACAGACCCTCCGATGAGGGTGGCGACATCTGCTATGTGTAGGTAACTGCGTGTTATTGTGGTGGAGGATACTGTTATGTGTGGTGTGTGAGTTGCAGGGGTGTTGGTGACAGCACAAACACCCAGCCTCCGGGCCACTGGAATTAACCAATGAAGGCTAAAATCCCCGACCCGGCCGAGAATCGAACCAGGGACCCTCTGAACCGGAGACCAGTATGCTGACTGTTCAGCGAACAAGTCGGACATAATAATCATAATAATAATAATAATAATAATAATAATAATAATAATAATAATGATAATAATAATAATAATTCCCACTCGTACATTTACATTGCTACACGGAGAGACATAGGAACATGGATATGTTTTTCGAAGTTAGAGGACGAGAGATAGAGTACATATTCTTTGGTTGCTCCCCTCTTAGTAGATAGACTTTTACGATATGAAAGGTGTAAAAGTAATGCATCATTTCACTGCACCTACAGGGGAGATAAAGTTTCCCGCTAAACTGAAAGGAAAATGAGCGTATCCACAGAATTATGGCAAAGCTCATGAGTTGCGAAAATTGGAAAGACATTCTAGACCTCTTAGGTATAATACAGTTGTTTTTCTTCTTAATCTTCTTCTTCGTTTCGATCAACTGTGGACCACGTTATTTTAACCGTTTGCCTCCTTGAGCTGTAATTCCTTCCCACATTCACTTTATCTGCGCCTCCTTTCATCCACTTCTTGCATATTTTCAGCTTCAACTTTTCTTGGAATCCATGGTATGCCTGAACATTCTTCTGGGGGTTGAACTCATTCCTGGATGGTTTCATGTGTGATCCCTATTTCTTGATGGTCTTTTTCAACTTTGAATGCCCTTTGATGTTCTTGTTTACAAAGTAGGAAAAGATCCGGTTGGTCAGTATCTGCAAGCTCATACGTGTTACGTGACCATAAAAGGTAAATCTTTCGCTTCCGAATTTTGTCCGTTATTCTTTCCACATGCAGCTACAGTTCATTGTTATGCCGCATCCTTTACTCGCCATTTTCTCTGATAGGTTCTAGGATTTTTCTCAGAACTCGTTTTTCTTTGGCTTCTAACTCTTCAATTATTAGACCCTTCCTGTTGTGTGCAAGGCATTCTGCTGCATACAGAGTCTGCGCAGGAATGACTGAACAATAATGCCTAAACTTGGTTTGATGGACACTAACATTTTATTACTCTTCTTCTTTGTTCGTACCGGCCTACGTTCTTCTCTGCGCTTTGATCTTTGCCCAGTGCTCCTTCATTCATTGCCGGTGTTATTCTATTCTTTCCTCCGTCCACGTCTTTCCCGTCCTAAACTTTGGCTTTTCTTAAAAACACTGGTGGTCGTTTAGTTTCCTCCTGAGTGGGATGTGTTCTTGTATATCTTCATAAGTAATCCCCATCTCCTGTAGGTCCCTTTCCACCTCATCGAACCAAGTCCGCTGGGCCTTCTTATCTTTAAAACAGGCATAGATCTGGTTCGATAATCGTGTGGGTTTCAATCTTAGCAAAGTGGACATAAAATGCAATTACTCTTCTCCGCATGACATCAGAGATCTTATATACATTATTGTTATTATTATTATTACTATTTCACATCCTTATGCCCTACTTAGGAACTCGATTGAGCCGGCTTAGCCGATGGGTTGGCCATCTTCTCCTCCCAAAACCTCTTCATCCTCTCGCTGAACTTCTTTCTTCGCTCTTCTGTCCAAATTATAGTGGCTATGGTGTTGGGTTTGTCTTCAAACTCGTGATTGTCGATTTTGCGTCTGAATTTACATCTGTCCTGTACAATGTCTTCCGAGATTATGACTTCCTGGAGATCTGTTTCAGTTTCACGAAGGAAGCTGTTCTTGTCTTTACTTGAAAGGGCCAGGTTGAAAATTCTTTTAGTTAGTCTGTTAGTGTTCCTTCTGATAATGTATCCATAAAATTTCAGTCGTCTTTTCCGAAATATGTGAGATATATTTTCAGAATGACAATATATTTCCCGGGGTGATCTTTTCCTCCATAAACCCGCTACGGAGGGTTGCTCCAGTTAAGCTTGGACGACTTTGACGTACCTTTCGTCCTAGGTGATTCCTTTTCCCCAGACCCGGTTGTGCTCGATATGATAGCCACAGACGCAGACTATTGACCTACATCTCAATTTCCACTGTAGAAGCATTCGACGGAGTACAGGAACAGTAATATTATCCCATACCTTCTTACACACTTTCCGAAGACCCTCAATAGTGGCGGGACGTCTACAAGAAAACCCTCTTTTCAGGAGACCAAAGGCACAGAAAACCATCGACGAAGTGTATGACACGGGCACCCGCCTCTGTTCCTTTTCTCTTATAGTAGGTGACTGATGATCTGGCAGTGTGGCTATGGTTTACCCATGTGGATCCAGACATTTGAAGCATCCCCACCGTACAGCTGGGGGATATCTTCATCAAAATCGGGGTCCATGACATTCTTCTCGAAGTAGGTAGCATTGCTCTTCATATTTTTCAGCACTCTGAGGATTCTGATTTCAGCCCGGGTACAATATTCTGCCACTACCATGAATCTCCTACCAAACTTTTCTTTGCTTTCCTTGACGAATTTTGAGTGCTTCTTTTGGCCCTTTGAGTGATAGGAAATTTCCCAGGGCTTATTGGTGTCATCCAAGTAAACCAGAGCTTCATGTAGGGTAACAACTGACTGCAATTTATCCCCTACTATGTAGATTTCGTATACTTTTCTGGCATTACTTAACCGTTCTGTAACGTCCCTTTCTTTCAAAGCATGTCCACTTGCCTTATGCCGCTTTAGATTCAGATCTTCTTTTACTATACGGAACACTGTACCGTTAGATGTGCTTGTGTGGCTGGCAAAGTGGCTTTGAGTTGGTGGATTTTCTTTCAGGACAGCAGCCTTTATATTCTTAACGATGTCCAGAGTCCTAGGGTGTCGAGCTCTCTTCAGCGGCAGTTTTTTCGAAGTTGTTGCTTCTGGCGGGAAACCATTCTGATGTAATTTTATCACATTGCCTACAGAGGACTTACTACTTCTTCTTCTTCTTCTTCTTGCGTTACGGCCTCTGTAGGACCACGGACAGCTCCTTCACGGATTGCATTTTCTTCTTCTCCTCCCAGAACCTCTTCATCCTTTCTCTTCTTCTCTCCCGCTCTTCTTCCGAGATATTCAGTATCCTCTTCTCTTGTCTACTCCACTGGTGACTCTCAATCCTTTTCCTGTATCCATCCCTATCATTGATCTCTGGCATATTAGTCGGTATGTACTTGCTTTTCCAATTTTCCTTTTTTCTTTTCTGTCATTTTACACTCGTGTACAATCCTCGATAGTGTGAAATTAGTATCGGAAAGGCCAACAATGTAGCCTTACCATATATCTGCAATTCAGCAGGCCATGAGGCAACAATGGTACGATATGACTGTGCGCGGCACGTATTTAATAGACAATGACCAGACATAACAAAAGAACGATATGCAGCTGCTTCCAGGAGCGACACGTGCGCTCAAGTTCGCATGCAGTATTGACTGGGGCAAGCCTCCGTATACAAACTAGGCCGTAACTTTTCCTTACCTGTTGCTCTATGTCTTTGGTTAGAGACGCGCCACCAATGACTAAGGTTTCTGAAGCATATTACGCTTCAGGTTTGATTACTGTATTATAGTGTCTAAGTTTTGCTTTCCGAGATATTGAATTTTTATTGTACCTGTTCCAAGTGATCCTGTAAGCTTTCTGTAACTTGGAAATTCTTTCTTTATTTGCTTCGCTGTTTAAACCAGAAGGATGAATAATTTCTTCCAAATATCTAAATTGGTTCACCTCAAAGATTTTGTCGAATTTAGTCATCAAAGTTTATCCATCTAAATATCGTGTAGCTTAGGTCCTTCCATCTCATACGAGATTTTGAAGTCCCGTTTCGATGGAAGATTCATGTAATTTTTCAATGGAATGAATCGCATCGTGCCTGTTATTGGAAAGGATTGCTATGACAATTATTATTATTACTAGCAAATGTACCCGTGCTTCGCTACGGTATTCTACACTGTATACGGATATCGAAGTAAATTACTGTACACGAGGTGAATATGATTTTTTAAATTGCATGTGTCTTGGCGTTATCGGAGAAACTGCAGAGGGAAGTCTGCATACGTTGTTCCCAATGTAAAGTGCCAGTTACGGAGTTGTGATGATAACGACAGGTCCACTTGTCTGCCACAATTCACTATGCGTAACGTCAGTCACATTTTTATGGGTAAATCTGTTTATAATCTGGGGCAACCTTGCTATGGGGCACCTTTACCTAATGGCAAAGGGAATCAGGTAAAGGAGTTTTGAAAAGAATTGCACGCCCCCTTGCCTTCAGCTAGTCAAATCGAGAGGGTAATTATTCATTACAATCGTACACAGGAGTTAGAGGAGCACCCCATTCCCACTGCTAGTTGAAGTCGATGTGGGGAGTGCTGATTACAACAGTAGACGCCCTCCTGCTGACAGTCACACCTGATTTGTAAAGTTTTAATTACAATGGCGGACACGCCCATTCTAGATCGCTACAAATCGACTTCAGTGTATAAATATAGATCGACATACGGAAGAATATACATGTTCACCTTCATTTACAGAAAAACTGCTGCTAAACGGTGCATCATATCGAAAACAGGATTTACGATAAGACGCCTCTGATCTCATTTAGCGATCTAAACGGCTGATCCTATGATATTCCCTCGTATCTCAACTATTTATAGGTAGGAATAGCTGCCGCTGTGGATCCGTAGCAGAGTGTCGGCCTCCGGATCCCAAGATAGCGGGTTCAAACCCGGCAGAGGTAGTCGGATTTTTGAAGGGCGGAAAAAAGTCCATTCGACACTCCATGTCGTTCGATGTCGGCATGTAAAAGATCTCTGGGGATACATTTGGTATTTACCCGACAAAATTCATTAAATCTCAGCCATAGTCGCCCAAGAGAGATCCGGTTTACTCTGTCTGCCATCTAGTGGGCCTTGAGTAAAACGGAACGCCGAAATTGACGAGCAGACAGCCAGATGGCGTCAAATCGAAATGTCTGCACACGGTAGCTGAGGCCATACGATTATTATTATTTTATAGGTAGGAATGTTTTAGCAACGTTGAATAGGGTGACATTTGTGTTTTCACACAGTGAATTACTTTTCAGATACTTATGCTACAGCTTCAAAGGTTTTGGTTCACATATGCCTACTGGGTGGGCCAATATTCGTGTAGAATTTGATGATCCTATCTTTCCTAGAAGTGATCTAAACCATCAAATGTACGTGAGCAACGTGCAAATTTTACGTAAATCCAGAAATATAGTCAAATTTAACGTATAAGGGAGAGAGATACGCAAATAGGTCATAGGACCAAAGTTATAGATCACTCCAAATTGGACCGAAGTTGTGTCATCCGTTTTGTGATACGACTCTTACCGTTCAACCACCAAATACCTCGAAGGGACGGTCTGCATAGTCATTAAAATTGCCCCCATATGTTGATATTTTTCGGGGGTTAAAATAAAATCTTTTTAAATCTCGTAAATTTTCAGTCGGTTACATGCTAAAATCTACAATTTTGCCCAATTTAAATTTCCTAACTCGTCTGAAAAATTGTGCCGCTATCTTTATATGGGGGAGGGGATTAAAATTAGGACTTTCAGGAAATTTTAAACCCCTGAAACCTATATGTTATCGTTCTGAATAGATTTTTTTTTTTTTTGCTAGGGGCTTTACGTCGCACCGACACAGATAGGTCTTAGGGCGACGATGGGATAGGAAAGGCCTAGGAGTTGGAAGGAAGTGGCCGTGGCCTTAATTAAGGTACAGCCCCAGCATTTGCCTGCTGTTAAAATGGGAAACCACGGAAAACCATCTTCAGGGCTGCCGATAGTGGGATTCGAACCTACTATCTCCCGGATGCAAGGTCACAGCCGCGCGGCTCTACGCGCACGGCCAACTCGCCAACAGACTGCATTCTTATGCAGATTTGAAATTACCAGCGTGTCCCCCTGAGAGAGTTTTGAGAATTTTCGATTTTTCTAGGGATTCTGAAGTCATCAGCTTGTCTGGTACCAAGACAGTGTACCCAAATGAAGATAGTCTGACGTAACCTGCCCGCTGGCAGTAGTTCCCCTGTTAAAATCAGTTGGTAGACACCCCACACATCACTTATGCATGCGGGACATTTATAAGTAGAAAGTACGGCGTTCGTGAGCCACGTGGTATATATATAATGTATTATATAATCGAAAATAGTGTCGAATCCGTAGTTTTCCGGGTCGCTGAGATGAATAGCAACATTCCGGGTTTTTTAATGCCCAACTTCAACCCCTTTTGGCGTAGGGATTGAGAAAGGTTGAAGTAATAAATTGTCCAAAATGACCCAGATAATGGACGTGTGTATGTTCAAGTATGAATTACAAGTATGAATTACTAACTGGTAAACATACTGTGGGAGTAAGACGCCCCTAGAACCGCTAGGGGAGCGGGTGAAATATAACCCTTATGGAAGTCGTTTTGGAGTATTACGATCGCCGAATCTACTCTACATATTCCTACCTTGTTTACTGCTGCTCGCTTTTACGATGTTTACTAATGCAAGGGGTGCATTCGACTGCCAGCGCTGAGTAACATGTTGCGAGTGTGACTGAAGGTAATTAATCAATTTTAAATGAACATAGTCATTCTTTTCAAGAATATTTCATCCTTGTATTTAATTTTCTAGATTTTAAATAATGGATGTGATGAAACGTTATTGGTATTTATGTTCATATGCTAGCGTAAGCATTATAGTCACATAGTCATCTTTAGTTCAAGATTTGCCGGACTATTTTTACAAGAAAGGTTAGTTGATACGGTGCAGACATCCATCGGGATTATCGATAAGGGAATAGCCGTCAAGTATAATATCATTTGCAATTTCTCCGAGTCCACGACAACAAGACAAAGTTTGATTGGAAATTAGACATAAACGAGGTAGTCTGGATTTCTTGGCGACTCGCCCTGGACGCAGGAACGGCGCACTATGCCATTACATAAATTAATTATTCAAAATGGTGCTGTATCGTGGCCATTATTTTGCCGTTTTCCCGATCATTTCGAAACACATTAATATTTTTCTATGATTCTAATTTTATGATGATAAGTAATGTTATAGCTACAACATGTACTATAATCAGTGAAGTCCATCAAAGATAAATATTTTTTTCAAAGTTACTTTCAAGTAGTTAATTTTTAATTTTTTCATTTTAATTTTTTTCACACTTAACTAACTCTAGTAAATCTTTTTGTCCTCTATGAAATATACTGTACATACATGCAAAATTTAATCTGAATATTCTAAAAGCTTTCAGGGCTGTCAGGGAAACGGTTCTGAAAAACAAAAAATACGGGAAATAATCTTGCTTGGGTGACAGGGATTCACGTTCTTTGGTCGTAACTCCAAAGGTATTGGGGATATTAAAACTTTGCACTGTTGTAGAGAGAAGAGTTAATTTTAAATGAAAAACAAACTGAAAAATAAAATTTTTGGTCAGTCAAACGTGTTGGCCCTCTCTTAAATCCGTCTTACGTATCTTCAGTAATTAAAATAATTCGAATTTTGAGATATCTCCTAAACTTTAACTAATAAAGGAAGAGATTGAAGTTCCCGCTTAGGATAATGATAAACTTTTAATATAAGAAGGAGAAAGACTGAGAATGCTCGAGATATGATAAGTTCCGGGACTTTTGCAAACGTAAACAGGGTTGTACTCAAATACTCACCGTGGGGCTTGGATAATATGCAGTCCGCCAGAACAATATTTTCGATGTGTTCATTTTCCTGGTGACCCAAAATTCCGTTAACTTTGGAGAGTCAATCTTCAGAGAAAATTAGAGGCAGAGATGAAATTAATTGACAAACATGATTATCATCAAATCGGGTTTCATTGGCACAAAAATAAGATTCAGAAAATGACAAATAGGTGCCGCTTGATCCTACACACAAGTAATAATTAGCATAACAATGCTCTACGTGTCGGTCGTCATTCATCAACAATACCTGTAGTCGAGGGACAATGTTTGAACAGCACTGTACAGCATGTAGGATGTTTTCTTTTAGCATCCCTAAAGAGGCCGAACAATCGCGGTAGACTTGCGATTTCACGTAACCCCACTACCAATAATCACGCGGATTGAGGTTGGGGGATCGGGAAGGTCAAGCATGACATGCCGCGATTGCAGGAGCATCCGACGCCCTCCCTCATGGCAGCCCATTTTATACTGTACACGCGTCTCCTGGGTCATCGCTTACGTGTTGCTATCCAGTGCCGTATGTTGGCATGTTTGTGCACTGGTTGTTGGTGTCAATAAGATCCCACGTCCTGTCAAGCATGTCTGGCCATTTGTACCAGATGTGTTGCTTTCCAGCGCCATCTGTTTTTCATTCTGTGTACTTTATTTTGGTGACAACGGTATATTATAGGATTGCGTAATTACATCATGCAAATATACATTTCTTTACTACTGTACAGTAAGGCTCATTTTCCATTGCATTCTAAATGTCCGGCGTAGCACACAACGCTTTTCGGTTTACTGTAACCGACGGCTATATCACTATGATTGGGGTAATTGGTATCAATAGAAAGTTAGGTGCCGGGCGAGTTGGCCGTGCGGTTAGAGGCGCGCGGCTGTGAGCTTGCATCCGGGGGACAGTGGGTTCGAATTCCACTGTTGGCAGCCCTGAAGATGGTTTTCCGTGGTTTCCCATTTTCACACCAGGCAAATGCTGGGGCTGTACCTGACTTAAGGCTACGGCCGCTTCCTTCCAACTCCTAGGACTTTCCTATCCAATCGTCGCCATAAGACCTATCTGTGTCGGTGCGACATAAAGCCACTAGCAAAAATATAAAGTTAAGCCGAAATGGGGAAGGAGCCTGGGAAAAACACGAGGCTCCCAGAAAGGAATGTGGTTACCACGGATGGTAATCAAGACTGTTGCAGCTCTTCGAAGCAAGGTGGTGTTGGAAAATACACTGACTGACAGAGCAAATGCAACACCAAGAAGGAGTGGTCAGAACTTTATGCCAATTGCAGGGTAGACTGACGTCACTGAGGTATGCTCATGATGTGAAATGCGCCGCTGTGCTGCGCACGTAGCGAACGATAAATGGGACACGGCGTTGGCGAATGGCCCAATTCGTACCGTGATTTCTCAGCCGACAGTCATTGTAGAACGTGTTGTCGTGTGACACAGGACACGTGTATAGCTAAGAATGCCAGGCCGCCGTCAACGGAGGCATTTCCAGCAGACAGACGACTTTACGAGGGGTATGGTGATCGGGCTGAGAAGGGCAGGTTGGTCGCTTCGTCAAATCGCAGCCGATACCCATAGGGATGTGTCCACGGTGCAGCGCCTGTGGCGAAGATGGTTGGCGCAGGGACATGTGGCACGTGCGAGGGGTCCAGGCGCAGCCCGAGTGACGTCAGCACGCGAGGATCGGCGCATCCGCCGCCAAGCGGTGGCAGCCCCGCACGCCACGTCAACCGCCATTCTTCAGCATGTGCAAGACACCCTGGCTGTTCCAATATCGACCAGAACAATTTCCCGTCGATTGGTTGAAGGAGGCCTGCACTCCCGGCGCCCGCTCAGAAGACTACCATTGACTCCACAGCATAGACGTGCACGCCTGGCATGGTGCCGGGCTAGAGCGACTTGGATGAGGGAATGGCAGAACGTCGTGTTCTCCGATGAGTCACACTTCTGTTCTGTCAGTGATAGTCACCGCAGACGAGTGTGGCGTCGACGTGGAGAAAGGTCAAATCCGGCAGTAACTGTGGAGCGCCCTACCGCTAGACAACGCGGCATCATGGTTTGGGGCGCTATTGCGTATGATTCCACGTCACCTCTAGAGCGTATTCAAGGCACGTTAAATGCCCACCGCTACGTGCAGCATGTGCTGCTGCCGGTGGCACTCCCGTACCTTCAGGGGCTGCCCAATGCTCTGTTTCAGCAGGATAATGCCCGCCCACACACTGCTCGCATCTCCCAACAGGTTCTACGAGGTGTGCAGATGCTTCCGTGGCCAGCGTACTCTCCGGATCTCTCACCAATCGAACACGTGTGGGATCTCATTGGACGCCGTTTGAAAACTCTGCCCTAGCCTCGTACGGACGACCAACTGTGGCAAATGGTTGACAGAGAATGGAGAACCATCCCTCAGGACACCATCCGCACTTTTATTGACTCTGTACCTCGACGTGTTTCTGCGTGCATCGCCGCTCGCGGTGGTCCTACATCCTACTGAGTCGATGCCGTGCGCATTGTGTAACCTGCATATCGGTTTGAAATAAACATCAATTATTCGTCCGTGCCGTCTCTGTTTTCTCCCTAACTTTCATCCCTTTCGAACCACTCCTTCTTGGTGCTGCATTTGCTCTGTCAGTCAGTGTATGTTTCCACAAGTTTCCAGATGGATTGATAGCATGTTTACGAGAGTGAAACAATTCAGTGTTAAGACACATGGCAGTCACTCTGCACTAGTGACTGATATGTTAAAAGAAGTGGTTATCCTAGTTACCAGAAGGAGACGAGTTATAGTTATTTGTCTCATTCGGCTGTTGCGAAAGCTCACCGTACCTGTTAACTGACCTTTACATCGAAATTAGAAACCGGTAAAATATCAGTAATTCGTGGTGGTTGATAGTAAGTAAGCATCTAGTAGAGCGCGAGTAAACAAACGTTCCTCCGTATTTTCAATTGCCTTCAAGCGGAAATCATTTAATTTGTATAAAGCCTCGCAAATAATTCCCATTGCAGGACTTTATACAGGGTGGTAGAAAACAACGTTAACCAGGTAGATGTGCGTTGGAGCGTTGGCCATACTGATAAATAGGTTGAAAAAATAAACTTCTCCAGGGGAGGGACTCCCTGCTGATAGGCTTGGCCATAGCAAGCGCGCTATGGTGGAATTGGCTGAAACCCACGGTGTGTTAGTGTTTGATACTCTCAAGCCCTACCAAGACAAGTGCAGATTTAGCAACATCGCCCTGTAAAGCCCATTTTAATTCGCCCGCAATGCGATGTGATTCACTAACTTCAGCAGCTGATAAAATATCAATGGCACGAAATATCGACGTAATTCTTTTCAAATTACATATCAGTATGACCAATGCTGTAATGCTTATATACTCGGTTCACGTTTATTCCGACCACCCTGTATTGAAGTAGTATAAGAGAATGGCGTTTTTAACCCTTAACAGTGGAACATTCTTGGCTGGTAACATCACTCGTATTCATTTGCCGCGAAGTGTATATTTATTTATTTATTTATTGATGTCTTTATTTGTGGCGAAGTTAGGGCTCTTGGCCCTCTCTTACACTTAACCACATTATGCGGCTTAATACTGAATCCAAACTTAATATTCAAACTTAACACAGTGTATATAATATAATAGCAATATAACTTAATAAACTCTAAAACTAAAAGATTACATCCTAAGTCTAAATTTAGAAAAATAAATTCAATATTAACTATTCTAGGTGGAAATCATAAAATATAACAGTAATTTATGTAAACTTTTGGGAACTATTTACTCCAGACATTCACTCTCACATTCACACATAACTACGTGATATAGCCTACGTATTCAAGAGGAAATCTTTAGACTGTCTTTTGAAGGTAATTAGTGAGGAACAATTTCTAATTTCAGGGGGTAAAGCATTCCATATTCTAGCGCCCGACACAAGGAAAGAATTACTGAAGGCAGATGTATGATGTGGAGGTATTGCAATTGTTGACCCAGATCGCGTGTCACGGTCATGAAAGGAGGATAGAAAACGGAAATTACTGGAGAGATATTCAGGTATATTTTCGGTCAAGAGTCGATAGATAAGGGTTGATACATGGTGATTCCTCTGCTGCTCTACTTTTAACCAAGAAAGTTGTGCATCTTTCAGGCTAAAAAGATTGTATACAGATCTCAAAATGAAATAATATTTTCATCATTACAAAAGTATTTTAAAAGTAGAATTATTTATTTTCATACTCTTCTTATTCATTTTTAATCTCTGCACAAAACTTCTAAAAGCAAACCCCTCGATAAAGGCCTATTCTAATGGAAAACGTTTTCGAGATCATGTGGATTGTTCCGTATTTCGTAGGGTTGGTTATTTCTACACTCAGCACAGTATATTTAATCTCTGAGTATGGTTTTCCATTCAGAGGCAGAGTGAATTAGTACTACTACGTGATATTGTCCAAGAGCTGCTAAAAGATTAAATGCTGCCGTTAAAGCGTGCTATTCTTAGAGCAAACAAGTGTCAGGAGTGTTCCAACATACGAGCACAAAGGCACTGAACGTTGTATTCACCAGTGATTTACCCTCCGTCTCCTAAACGGTAGGTGACACTCAATGCGCTATCTGCTCGGCCGTACGACAATATTAAGGGGAGTCATGACTGAAATTTTCCACTTTTTCAATTTACTACTTATGAAATCCAAATTTTAAACAATAAGATATATCCTCACACAAAATTTGGAGCTGATTAGTTAATTGGTTGCTAAGTTATTGACAAATAACTTTATTATTATATGTTGTATGGAAAATTCTCCTTGCGGTAGAGTTTTCACTTTTTTGACTACAATTTGACAGACTTATCAAAACCACTCATATATTTAAGAATAACTCGGTGTTTTATAGTCAGGTATAAGATGTTGGGTTATATGTTTTCCTTCTTCTTTTTGTTTATCTGTTTGCCCTCCAGGTTCGCTTTTTCCCTCGGACGGACTCAGCAAGGAATCCCGCCTCTACCACCTCAAGGGCAGTGTCCTGGAGCTTCAGACTCTGGGTCAGAAGATACAACTGGGGACGATGACGAGAACCTCGCCCAGGCATCCTCATCTGCTATACTGTACAGGGGCCTTGCGAGGGGATGGGAAAATTTGAAGGGATAGACAAGGTAGAGGGAAGGAATCGGCCATAGCCTTAAGTTAGGTACCATCCCGGCATTAGCCTGGAGGAGAAGTGGGAACCACGTAAAACCGCTTCCAAAATGGATGAGATGGGAATCGAACCCACCTCTACTCAGACGATCTCCCGAGGCAGAGTGGACCCGGTTCCAGCCCTCGTACCACTTTTCAAATTTCGTGGCAGAGCCGGGAATCGAACCCGGGCCTCCGGGGGTGGCAGCTCATTACAATATCTAATACATCACAGAAGCGGATAATATGTTTTTCATTATTTCATTATTCATTCAACAGCCAAAAATATATTTTCTGCTACTTCAGGAATGAAAATATAGTATAATAACAATATTCAACTGATAATGGAAAGCAGAACTACGTTTCATTCCTGTACATATTCCAACATTCTCTGAAAATTTAAAGTGAATCTGATAAGAATTTCTTCGCAAGGATCATTTTAGGCATGGTAAACAGCTGAAAAAGTGTTGACAGAGATAAAGACAACTGAAAGTTTTAAGAAACATACTTGATTTAAAACTGCCCTGGAACGTAAATTACTCCCTTAGATGTTCTTTTCCTCTTACGCACAGCGTAGGCCTACTACAAGGTAAATATATTCCTGTGGTATTATTGAAATGGTAGTCGGAAACAGCTTTGAAGTTTATTTTGGCTGACAGCTTGACAAAAAGAAGGGCATGAGTTTGCTCTATGTACGCCGAACTGCTACCTTTTAAATCCGGAATTCAGGGAAACTGATAACAGGATTTGGGAGAGACCGGGCGATTTGGCCGCGCGACTAGGGCGCGCGCCTGTGAGCTTGCAGCCGGGAGATAGTGGGTTCGAATCCCACTGTCGGCAGCCTTGAAGGTCGTTTTTCGTGGTTTCCCATTTTCACACCAAGCAAATGCTTGGGCTGTATTCTAATTGAGGCCACGGCCGCTTCCTTCCAACTCCTAGGCCTTTCCTAACCCATCGTCGCCATAAGAGCTACCTGTGTCGGTGCGACGTAAAGCCACTAGCAAAAAAAGAAAGGATTTGAGACAGGAACAACTGAGGATTTTTTAAGGTTAAAATTGAAAATTCAATCCTTTTTCTCGAAAATCTTAGCATTTCAGTCGAAACTCCCCTTAAGCACGCTAAATGATTATTGTACCGTAAATTACCTCTTTCCACATTATATTGAAGAGCGTTAACATATAACATTCGACCCGGGCCTTCACAACTGTCACCATTCAAAGGCCATTCCTTTCATGGAGTCGTCGCCTTCTCACTTTATGTAAAAGATTTACAATATTTCCATATAGAAAATTAACTTTCGTGCGGGATGTTAAATCTGATTGTATGGTCTGGTATTAAGCGTCAGATTTGTTTGTTCGTGGTTTCAAATCAAAACCCAACATAACGCCCACAGGAATACACGACCGCAATTTCAAAATCCCTCAAGCGACTATTTGTTTATCGAAATGAGGTGTGCGTAGGCGCTGTTATTCAACGAATGATCGATCGGGTTCTTGTCTATTTGCTGTGTTACATTTCGTTTCTATTTACTATTTCTGTCTGATGTAGAATTATTGTAATTTCTGCAGCACTTTACTCCACAGGGTCTAGCGCGAACTTATAGAAGGAACTGCTTGTGTTCGACCAGACAGACTGCAATAAATATTAGTAGGGTTACCAATTAAGAGCGTAACCAACATTATGCGTAAACTAATATAGAGAGTAAAATGTCTTTATTGGAGTAGTTAAGGCCATTACTCCTTCACTTACAGTAAACCAGTTATTATACGTTAGAATCATAATTAATGCTATCGTAATTAATATTAAAGAAAACAAAGTCACTTAACAGAATCAAAATTCGTTACAACAACTTACACCCCAGTGAGACGAACTGTACATAGTTACACGATTATAAAATTAAAAATTATAATACATATTTGCTATTATTAATCAAGGCTTCGCTTTAATTTAAGGTTGGAATGGATGGTCTGATTAGAGCTAATTTTCTATATTCAATACCTTTCTCAATAATTAGTTTCTGGTCGCACCAACACAGATGGATCTTGTGGTGTCGATGGGTTAGGAAAGGTTTAGGAGTGGGAAGGAAGCGGCCGTGGTCTTAATTAAGGTACAGTCCCAGCACTTGCCTAATATGAAAGTGGGAGACCACGGAAAACCATCTCCAGTGGGGTTCAAACCCACTATCTCCCGCATGCAAGCTCACAGCTGCGCATCTCTAAGGGCACGGCCAACTCGCTCGGTATATACTTAATACTGTATTATTATTATTATTATTATTATTATTATTATTATTATTATTATTATTATTATTATTATTATTATTATTATTATTATTAATAGTACTGTAATTACACGAATAATGAAGGAAGTTTCAAACAATGTTACAGACTCCAGCAAGTAGAATATTTTCTCCATGATGTGATTTCTTCTAATTTTTATTAGCAACAGAATTACACTGACACTTTTTAATAATTGTAATTTATGTAATAATAAGCATTAAAGTGCAGTTATGTTGGATAACAAATATGAATTTAAGTATGATACATCCATACTAAATAACATTTATGTTTTGTAGAGTATATTTTAAAAATCGTCAATTTTTGCGCAGTAGTAAATTACATAATATGCCATGGAATGGTACTCAAGTTTTCAGGGATTTGCATTAATTGAAGGCTGGAATGAATGGTTTGATGAGAGATAATTTGCTAAGTTAAATACTGTTTTATTATTATTAATAGATTGTTTCGAATAATATTTCAGTCAGTTGAGGTTTAATATACTTCCCTTACACGATTAGTATATTTGATTTACTAAAGTTAATAGTAGATTTGAACGTTTTGGGTTAGTTTTCACCGACATAGAAATTTTTCTTCCAAGTTTCTCTCTGTCGTTTTTCTTTCTTTTTTCACAATTTTCTTCACTCGCACCGGCGCAGAAGATGAGACAGGAGAAGGCTAGGATTGGGAAGGAATGGAAAGTGGCCTTGATTAACGTACAACCCAAACATTTTCCTGGTTTGAAAATGGTAATCTATGGAAAACCATCTCAGAGCTCCCGACAGGTGGGGTTCAAACTCACTATCTCCCGGATGCAAGCTGAGAGCTGCGTGAACCAAACCACTCAGCCATTCGCTCGGTTCCAACCTCTCACACACACCACTATACTATGTATTCATGTACGCAGTGATATCTACCTCATAAAGTTAGAAGCCTCAAATTTATTCTTCTCTGTGCACAAATACACTTCAAGTAGTTCGCGCGGGAACGTATTTATACAATGTTCTTTCCTTGTTCGAGCAATAAAAGAGTGAGATGTCAACGTGTTAAGAATTTATACACCGGGCGAGTTGGCCGTGCGCGTAGAGGCGCGCGGCTGTGAGCTTGCATCCGGGAGATAGTAGGTTTGAATCCCACTATCGGCAGCCCTGAAGATGGTTTTCCGTGGTTTCCCATTTTCACACCAGGCAATGCTGGGGCTGTACCTTAATTAAGGCCACGGCCGCTTCCTTCCAACTCCTAGGCTTTTCCTATCCCATCGTCGCCATAAGACCTATCTGTGTCGGTGCAACGTAAAGCCCCTAGCAAAAAAAAAAGAATTTATACAAGAACGCTCTTAGAATTGTTCTTATAAACTATAAGGAACAATGCAAATAAGTGTAAACACATCAATTAGGGATAAGAGTCGAACAGAATTTACTGTAGCAATTTACTGTATCCAAATAGACGTGTATTACGAATAATAAGAAATCCTTGTGACTCAGGACATACACAAGGAAACGGTTTCACAGTTAGTTTTTTTTTTTTTTTTTTTTTTTGCTAGTTGTTTTACGTCGCACCGACACAGATAGGTCTTACGGCGACGATGGGACAGGAAAGGGCTAGGAGTGGGAAGGAAGCGGCCGTGGCCTTAATTAAGGTACAGCCCCAGCATTTGCCTGGTGTGAAAATGGGAAACCACGGAAAACCATTTTCAGGGCTGCCGATAGTGGGGTTCGAACCTACTATCTCCCGAATACTGGATACTGGCCGCACTTAAGCGACTGCAGCTATCGAGCTCGGTGACAGTTAGTTTTACACGTGCTTACATTTTATGCTTATGTACAGTACACCCCCATGTTCCTCCTTTCATCCTGCATAAACGTTACAGATAGCAACATTTCTAAACATTGTAATATCTCAAGTTACTACAAATAAAAGGAAATGGTTCTTGGCGCGAGTTAGAGTAGACCTGCCTGAAAGTTCACTGATTTCCTACAGTCTCTGTAACTCGAAATTATTTGAGTTAGAATCATGAAATTTTGCTCACTGATTTAATGTACAATGTTTTAACTAGTTTTAACTATGAACTCTAAGAATTTGATTTAGATAAAAAGTTTTTGAAAACTGCTTTACAGATTTGAATTTTGGTCATATTGATGTACATTTTCATCAGCATTGGTGACGTCCTGCTCCCTACAAATTTCTAAAACGATTTCTAAGACCTTGGTTATTTAATGCCTGCAAGAGGTTTTCAATTTCACGCCTATCCCGATTTTTTTTTAAAAAATTTCATACATATGTATGAAACTCTGAAGTCCATACAATTATATATTTTGTAATTCCCATGCAGGAAAATGTGAATCGGTGTTTTGCCTGCTTATCTAGTTTCAGATTGAAATATTTAGTAGTTCCAGAGAAAATGGTACATTTATCCGGGAAGTTCAGGAATTTCACAACATGCAAACTCGCACTGTATCTCTTAGATCAAAACAAACTTTCCGCGGTAATCGCAATGATTCACCAACCGGAAATGATGCTTCACAGTCTTCTTCAACACTCCTAAATGTGACAATGCCAACTGCCTTACTAAACAGATATAAAGAGTTCAGGGAAGATGAAAAATAGCAACGCATAAAAAACGGGGCGTGGTACCGGGCGCGCCAATGTTAGGATTTTTTTTTTTTTACGTGCACCTAGATAATGATTCTTTCTGGGACTAGATTCCCAACATGATAAACTGACAATTTCGGCAAAAAATGTTTTTTTCATATTTTCGAATGATTTCTTGCACGTCTCCCCTTACAATCACATCCCAGCTCGTGAACAGTTGAGTGGGCTGTTGAGTGGTACTGAAAGTCGCGATACCTGTTGCTGTGGAAGTGGAGTGTGCATCTTGAACGTATTCACAGTCGTGGCCCTCGTTTGAGCAGATGACTAACTCCATACAATTCACTGGTAGTCATTAGACGTTAGAGAGGGGAGATTATTATTGGGATTTTGTGTAACTAGTGTAGCATCCTGTTTCACTTAAAATTTACTGAGCAAGCTCGGAATATTTCAAGCACGCTTTGGAACTTCGGCAGTGACGGAGTCCCATTTCACTTCGACAGGCCAAGTACACCCTGGAATTCATTTGGTGAGCGAAATGGAAATCAATGGGGTGCTATCATTATGTTGGGGATTATGGAAGAAAGAAAGTAGAACTGGCTGAGTCAGCAAAGAGGGTGAATCTGGATGTGTTGGGATGGTATTCGGAGATAAGAGACGTAAAAAGACGAAATGTACACCATATGATGTAACGTAGTTAATGTTAGGTGCATAATTGGTTGAATGATGTGGACAGATGCCGCGGTTGGAGGGATTTAGACGAAAAATGTTTCAGTGAATTTGCCGTGTGAGTGTAAAGATGAGGATGAGCCAGACACATTTTATATATTAAGTGACAAAATAATCAGGTCAACAGCAAGGCGAGTAGTGCTAATGTCCGGTTGAGTGGCTCAGACAGTTGAGGCGCTGGTCTTTTGAACTCAACTTAAATTCCTGCACCTTGGCGTCTCCGAAAACCGTGAGTAGTTGGTGGTACGTACAGATAATTACTGCTAACAGGTGATGACATAGCCAGAATGTCAAATAGAACAATAGGACATAAGGACATGATAGGTAGCTGTGAGAAAGATATGGAAGAAAACTCGGAATGAGAGGAATTTTTTGGGCTTTTGTGTTCGTTTGGAATTAGCAGTAGTCAATTTATTCTTCAAGGATAAGGATGTTCATCGTTACGCATGGGAGAGTAGATGCCATGAATTATTTTGAATTCAGAAATTGACAATATAGGTCTAGTCGAATTCTGAGAGATTTTCGATGATACAGACCACTATCTGAACTATAATCAGCTAAATATTACAAGGCACAGGACAGGAAAATTGCAGTCCTTCAGCACATGAAACAGGATAGAGTATTTCTAGGACGAGTACATGTTTGAATAAAGTTAAAAATACTCAAGTGCCATCAGGTTCAGGATGGGTAGCACACAGGTACTTTGTAGCAGCAAAGGCAACGGAATGTATTGGACATGCAAGCTCCGTTGTTATGGCAAAGCTGCATGCTTCGCAGATGAAGAATATACGATGAAATAGATAAAAAAAAACATGATCATGCTTGACGGATCGTTAAGAATAATATGTATGGTTTCCATCTCCCGCGGTGAAATTTCAAGCAACTCAGTGTTGAAAGCATCTTGGAATATGAGCTATGGATGTAAGGTAAATAAATTATAATAAAGTACGAGAATATATTCGTTATTTATTCCTAAAAAATACAATACTTTTTAATCATCGTTTTCCGGTCGATTAAATTCGCAGTTTGCCTTTTCCCACCACTACCAGCGCTAAAGTGAGACAGGGAACAGTTTCACTTAAGCCATTTCAAGTACACTCAGTGTGGACATTTTCCAAAATTCAGGGAATTTCTGAGGGTTTTGAGCCGAGAAACACGTTATAGAAAGAATTATGTAAATAGGTCTAAGTTAATTTGGCTAGGATTTGAATAAAAATGAATGCGAGTAAAGAGAGAAGCGATTTTAGGATTGTTTTCTGGAAGTGAATTTAAGCCAAAAGTGATTTTCGATTTTTTTTATTTTGATAGGTCTATTCAAGACTCAAAATTTGAAAACTTTCCGGGCCCTTTAGCCTTTCACCTTTCGGTGTGCCAGGAAATTTTATCAACATTAAAAACATTTTCACCTGCCTCTTACGTAAAGACACCGGAATCGACTTCCTGCTTACCCAAGAATTTAAATTGCAGACTGAATGCTGAAACAGAGTTATTTCAGGCTCGTGAGAATAAATGAGGAGCAGTCGTATATGAAATAAACAAGGTACATTCAATGTGGTGGAGGCGAATCGTACAGTTCACGTGCGACATTTCACATACTGCACACTTGATCTACGCAATTACATATACAAAATTCCACATACAATGCATTTCACATACTTCACATTTCCCATAGACAAGTATACACAATGCATACTATTTCACATGAGCAATTCCAATCCTAACTTTTTCACGTACGCGTTTATTAATATCATAGTTTTTAGCTTTACATACATATCAAAGTGCTTCCTAAATTAATAACATCAAGTTATGGCCTAATGCCCTTTGATATTCCATTATTTTACTTTATTTTATAACTGCCCTAATTATAGGATTACGACTAGCACAAAGTGTACTTCGGTTTTCAATACATAACTTACCACCACTGCAATATAAGAATTATTCTGAAGCCTCCACCTTATCAATACATTTGTTTACATACTATCATTCACAGTACCGGTTTCGACCCTCCAAGGGTCATCCTCAGCTGACAATTACAAATATAGTTCTTGAAAAGCATCACAATGGGAAATATTGTACAGTCGTCACAATTGTCCAATTCAACAGACCATCTAAAACAAATGATAATATTAAAAGAATAAAATAAGTCCTCTATTTTTGGATTATAAAAGTATTACGTAGTATAAAAAGACATGTCATTTGTAAATGTTTTTGTTATTTTGATCAGCGTGAAATTTGGAACTTCAATGTTATGTATGCACTGATAGTAGTATTCTTGATGTGTCCACTTTTTTTGCGTTAAAACTTATAGCTAATTGATTAAAACATTTTGGATGTTTTTTCTTGCTGTAACTATATTGTTTATTTCACCGTGTTCCTCTGCTGGTAGTGTGAGCGTCTTGGAATGACTTGGACACTTTTTCTGAGGAATTGGGTAGTTGTCTAGTGTTCAGTTCGAGGCATTGTCAATATATATGTACAAGATTCATAATATATACTAATGCTGAGTTGATAGTAAAATGCATTTTTTGGAATAAAATTTTTGTTTTTAGTGACGTGCTTCTTAATTTGATGTTGTATAATTTTGTCAAGTGTCAATTTGTTTTACAATACTTGATGTCTTGAATGTTGAAAGATAGCGTGGAGGCTTCTTCCTTTTATGTTGTAGGCCGTATTTATTATGGATGTTGATACTGTTGTGCATTGCACGGCAGTACGTCGAGTACTTATAAATTATGATTACCACCACTGCTTAACAGGTTATGAAAATTCAATCTAATATATTATATTAGCCTTTTTATCCATGGCACTACAGCCCTTGGCCTACCAAGCGACCGCTGCTCAGCCCGAAGGCCTGCAGATTACGAGGTGTCGTGTGGTCAGCACGACGAAACCCCTCGGTCGTTATTCTTGGCTTTCTAGACCGGGGCCGCTGTCTCACCGTAAGATAGCTCCTCAATTCTAATCACGTAGGCTGAGTGGACCTCGTACCAGCCCTCAGGTCCAGGTAAAAATCCCTGACCTGGCATGGAATCGAACCCGGGGCATCCGGGTAAGAGGGAGGCACGCTACCCCTACACCACGGGGCCGGCATTATATTAGCTTGGAATATGAAAATGTTTACGCACACAGTACACAAAGGAACTAGGAAAGGAAAAGTACGCACACGATGCTACTAACTATATGAATAGTTTCTCAAAATTAATATCGAACCCCGGATCGCAGCTACCACTTTGTCAGCAGCTCTTTTTCCATACCTAATGAAATCCAAAAGTGGGGTAGATGTCTAGGAATTGTTCCCCGGGATCCTACCATCAACAAATATATTCTTCAATCCATATTTTCTTTATTATACGAGACTTTAGGGTCATAAATTATCTTCTTCTCTAAACGCACTTCTTCTGGTTGATCAGAATGAGATTCAAATTTCACCATTAGGTCAATGATTATTCCTTTCTTGCTTTCCGGTTTAAAGGCAATGATATCTATTTGTCTGATGCTTCCATTTGCCGCCTGCCATCAAAGCAGACACCTCATAGCCTTGTTCTTTCAGGGCGCCAGCTTCGAACGGACCAGCACCCAGGAAATGGGTACAAGTTTCGTGTTGTCCTGGGACCTTCCCAGTTGGGAGCGAGCTGCGAGAACGTTAGCTGTCACCTTAATTGCTTCCCACCATTCTGAACGTGACGGATCATGGTGATCTGTCAATGATTTGTTCAGTCACTTCAATGATAAATTTATTCGAGCAGTCATAACTCCCTGCTTTAAGATCCCTTGTGCCTCATATATACGGGCTGATCTCTCTACTCAAAACAAGACATGATGTTTATATGTTAAAGTCGAACATCCCAAGAGGCGCAGAAGAGACGCGGGTCCTTGTACTTCCTTTGCTTGTATAGATATGGTCTGGTGTATCGATTGGTAGTCGAAGGACCTCTTTCAGAGTGTTTTACTATATTATCTGCGTTAGATAGAAACTTCTGTGTTGTGTTCTAGGTACATTCTTTCTATAATTCTGTTTAGAGCCACACATTTCATTTGAAGTTGGAGACGAATTATAATCCCCAAAACTAGTTCTGTAATCATTATTGAGGTGTTCTCCTCTTCTTTAATAACTTTTCCTGTCATGGGATAGAGTGAGGAATGTGGCTTGACAACAAGCAACAGGAATCGGTTATGTCATGGTTCAGTCTGGTTGTTAGTCCTTGGTTCATTTCAGAAAGCCCTGCGTCGTCCTGATTGCACAATGGTGGCTATGTCACTCCAGTATCTACGTATAGGTCATGAAGCTGTGAAGGAATTTCCCTAGCAGTCCTAAGACATTAAATGTTTCTTTGTACTTAGGGGTGTATGCATGTTATTCTCTTGCATTCGGGAGATAGTGAGTTTTGAACCACACTGATGGCAGCCCTGAAGAATGTTTTCCGTAGTTTCCAATTTTCACATTAAGCAGATAACTAAGGCCACGATCACATGCTTCCACTCCCAGCTGTTTTCTACCCCATCGTGGCCATGAGGGGAATGTAAGGCAAAATTTTAAGATATCTCCTTCTTAAAGCGGTCATTATCTATCACTAAAGCGCTCGGAAAGTTACCGTACTAGAGATTCGTACTCTTATATCCTCCTCTCCATGTAGGTGGTTTGACTCTTGATACTAGTATCTCCCTCCCCATATCGTGCACTCTTCACAGGGTGTGGTGGAATGCCATGTGCGGTTGCAGAGTTTTGTCATGCTCTTCTATCCTATGCTAGATGCGTCGCGTGATGTAGAAACCTCCCAGCTAACTCCTTCATCTGGTCAATCCACCTTGCTGGAGCTCTTCCTCGGTTCTTTATTCCGTGCACTTTGCCCTCTACCATCAACTTTTCGAAATCTCCAGTCCTCCTTCATACGTGGCCAAAGTATCTCAAATAGCTCTGGCTTATTTTCTTCATGAGCCTGTCCTTGATCTTGAGCTCTTATAGGACAGAAGCTTTCATCCAGCTCTCGGTCCAGGATACTCTTAGAACTCGACGGTACACCCAGATTTCCAGCCCATCAATCTTCTTCCTGTCAGATTTATCAATTGTCCAGGTTTCAGCTGGGTATCTAGTGGTGAAGAAAATCACAGCATTTACCAGCCTGAGTTTGATGTTGTTAGAGATGTCTCTGTATTTCCATGTCTTGGTATTCTTTGCCGTTACACTGCAAGCTACGTCACCTGATCACATCCGAGCAGCCCCCATTGTTCGCTATAAGGGCACCGAGATAAACAAATCTGCTCACCACCTCAAAGCCTCCTGTTTATCTCAGGTGGGACAATTTGTTTTATGCCCTGACCACGATCATTACCTAGTTTAGTGAACAGTATTTTCAGTTCAAAAGCATTTCCATTTATGTCAATAAGATGTGTAGTGGTAGTGCGTCTTATACCCATCTGTTAAGAAGAACTGCGCTTCGTTTGTGGTTTCCAGAGGGTATTTGTGATTTTATTTTGGGTGCTGAGTTTATGCTAGTGTTATCTAGCGAGTCCACGTTCATTTAATAGTGTTTTAGGGTCATATTTATTATCAGTTTTGTGCCCTAAATATCTGGCATCTTGTTCACTGCTGCAATAGTTCCACAGATGTCACTACTTAGATGTAAACTCGTTATATTTATTTTAAACTTTTTGCCCTAACTGGCACCCATTTTGTCTCGTCTGCCATCGCTACCATGGAGACCACAAAGAAGATGTGCACTCTACTCTCTTTTCACGCGGTTGCCTAGGACACAGAGCCTGCCCATTTTGTCAGCCATCTTAAGAAGGGCAAATTTTGATACGACGTGTAGCGTCTGATCCAGAGTGGGCGGCTACACCCAGCGCCTGTTCTCCATGTTAGGAGCGGCTGTATTCATACAGGGGTAAGCAACGGGAAACCACCCCAGTGACAATATTTCCAGGAAGTTACTATGGAGAGAAAGAATAAATCAAAGGCCCCAAGTCCCGGGCAGCTCTTAAGTGGGCAAGGGGTGCTAAGAATCCCCCGGTTTAATACAATTAAAAATCAACTACGTATAGCTACATGGAATGTTAGAAGTTTATATGCAGCTGGAAAGCTGGACAATATGATTCAAGAAGCCAGGCGATTGAAAATGAACATTTTAGGAATCAGTGAGCTACGCTGGCCAGGTTCTGGATTGTGTCGCCATGAACATGGCACACTTCACTATTCTGGCAGGGACCCGCAAGACCGCAACCACTGGAATAGAGTAGGTGTGTTCGTGTGTTCGTTTCGGCGAACTATGTCAGTTATATCAAAAAAAACCTACCAATCTCTGACCGTATAATGCTGTTACAGATGCAGAGTCAGCCCTTTAATGTAAGCATTATACAAGTATATGCTCCAACAGCGGACATAAAGCATTACAATGACGTTGATGGGTTCTATAAAATGACAAATAAGGTGTGTAAAGAACTCAACAGCACTGCCATAATAATAATATCAGGAGATTTCAATGCCAAAATTGGGCAAGGTATAAGGTCTGACTTAGTGGGAGAATATGGATTGGGTTCAGCTAACCAAAGAGGTGACAGACTGGAACAATTCTGCCAAGAGCAAGATCTAGTTGTTTGTAACACTTGGTTCAAACTTCATAAACGGCGCCTCTACACATGGATTTCACCACTAGAAGAGGAAACAGGAAGACCAATCAGGAATCAGATTGTTTATATTATGGTTAACAAAAGATTTAGAAACATTGTTAAACGAGCAACAACGTATCAACATCAAGCAGTGGACCGGTATTGAGACAACTGAGAGACTCTTCCGACTAGCAGAAGACAGAAAAACTTTTTCCAGAGTAATCGCCAACGTCTGGGCAACCGGATATGACACTTGAAGAAGAAGAAGAAGAAGAAGAAGAAGAAGAAGAAGAAGAAGAAGATTGTGTTGAAAGGTAAATATTTTCATTACCCTAAGTACTCCACACTAATCGAGTTAAGATGGTCAACGGCATGTTTCCCCGCATAAATGAACCTAACACTAATCTTTTCTGTTCAGTGGAATGAATTGAAGATACAAGTGATGAGCCGTATCCTACCGGCCCATAATAATAATTGGAATATTATTTGACCAAACATGTGAAATTTATTCATAAAAGTTACAGTTTAACATGTGAAAGCATCGTATCCTAAGATAGTTGATACCGGATGTTGAGCAAGACAGTGGTTCGCTGTATATTGCTTCATATTTCCGTATGACCATGAGAAAAGATAGCGTACCCAAGCGTTGGCAAGGATCGACACGTGTATTAGATGCTGACCAAGCAAGATATTTCAGCCAATGGGAACTTAAGGATTTGGCAAACCTGGAGGCTACATCGCGCCAAATATTAATTCCAGTATGACCAACGTGCTCTGTGGATAAAGTCAGTTTCTGAAAGAGATCGGTTTTCCACAGTTTCTGAAGTCAGATATAGTGGAAATGTATTATAAAAATTGGTAGAAGAGATTTGCTAGTGTTTGAGCTGTGTTTGGTAATTATATCACAATAAGTATTATGTCATCATACATGACGAACTCTCTGATTGGTGGTTGGTTCAGACACCCGGGAACCCCAGCATTATTGGCGTCACCGAAGCCTCCTCAGTAACCCTAGCTCTGGAGAGCGTCACTCTGTAGTAAAAATTTGAGCAGTACGGATGTACCAACTCTGTATCTCCGTGGTAAAGATTTGCACAGTGCGGATGTATTAACTCTGTGACTGGTGTTATTCCAGTAATAGTAACTGGTTATCATTGATACTGTAAATTGTGCAGTCGCAATATTTACTGTACTTGAGTAAATGAAATAGTATAATTCTGGCAGAGTTTACTTTCAATTGATAAAGACGGTGTTTAGTGACCGCTGAGTAACAAGTGTAGTGGAAACGTGCTATTGTTTCACTATTTCGCGACGGGCGCGTATTCGCGTGGAACTCCCGTACCGAACCGTGGGCTGCTTTATAAACTGTATCTTTACCCTTTAAGTGAAGTGTGTTATATATATGTGAATCAGTGTGTTAGCTGATCTGGTAAAAGAAAGGGTATTGCGGCTCGCAGCATTAATCAGCGAAGAGATTATCAATAACAGTCTTCTGTGTTCCAGTGAATTATTTTCCAGCAAGATGAAGGATACGCCTGTAGAGGAAGGAAGTGCATTCCCACATGTTAATGCTGTGATTAACATGGAGTAGACCCATAAAATAGTGGGGATGTAAGCTGCTATCCTGGTTTCCCGAGAGTCATGTAAAGTAAGACGCATGTATTATTTACGGCATGATATGTAAGTTGTGTTAAGGTACTAGGGCAGTGTAGATAGAATTTTAATTTTCATTCAAAGTAAGCCTGACGGCATGTGTTTGTTTAACTTTGTTTCTATGATAGATTCGGATACGAGATTAATGCATGTTTATTTTATTTTCATTTTGCTTTATGAGTAGATGTTTGGGAAAATGAGGGATTGATAGGATCAGTTATTGTTGTAAATATAGTACTTAGCGTAGGATATTCCGAGTTTTCCTTAAATATATGCTAGAAGGACTAGATCGACAGGTTCATTTTTACATTACGTCAAACACGTATCAATTCATTTTATTTCGGTTATTCAGAGAGACAGGTATAGCTATTTTGCATGATGCATGGTTTTACAGAAGCTGCCAGAAGGAGCTGCAGAACGTCGTTGTTAAATTAAGATCTTTGAAGTTAAGTTGGATTCTGTTTGCCTGGTGGTCTGCCAAGGACTCGAATTGCGTCTCATTATGTGGAAAGGCCAGTGGGATTCATGAGGAATAATGAGATAACAATTGCATGCTGAATTATAATGTATTGGTGCAGGCTGATGGTATGCCTGACAAGATAAAGAGTATTGTGCAGATGTGTGTGCCTGCCTAGTGTCTTCTGAGTGTGTATTGTGATCAGAATGGACAGTGTTAATTCCAGACTATTGAGTCTGATGTTGTTAAATGGCCCAAGCATGCCAAGAAGCAATGAATATACGTGAGTTTCCGTATAGCTGATGATGGGCGTTATCTCATGGCAAGCTGATTCCTGGCCTGTGTTATCGGTATGTGTGAAAGAGACAGTATTTCCTTGTGGCGGCCTCGGGAGACAAAATCCAATCTTTAGCATAGTGGAGTTCAACATTTCTTTACAGCTCGTAATCTACCCGGAAGTACATGACGGATGACCGCGCTGTTGAGCGCTCAAACGCAGCAGAAGGAGGCAATGTTGCCCATTGCTTTCTTCATGATATCAAGGATTATTTATATGTTTTTCCCTTACAGGATGGTTTTACATTATTATTTATGATTGTATACCTTGTCTCGTTGTTTTTAAAGGGAACAGCCCGAGTGCTGAAGTATTGTTGGTTTATCTAGTCCTGTCTAGATCTTTTGTAGTGAACCGGGATTCACATTAGAAGCAGTGTAGCATTTAAGACTTTACTCGATATCCGATGTATATATATGTTTAGTTTGATTATTTGAATTGTTGTAAATATAGTGTAGGATTTGCCCCTAGTATTTTGCATACTTACATAGCGTCCGGTGCGTCTTATTTATTTTTCTTTCCGTTGTAATTTTTCTTATGATGTAACTTTTATTTTACGGAAATAGTTTGACGACTCTCGGGAGTAACATAACTTTGAAACCGTATCGTTGGGATGCGATAGTGTGAAACTCCATACGGAAATACCACATGGCAGTGTTTGCGTACACTTGTTGCCATACAACATAAACATTGGACTATAAGAAGAAATTCAGTCTTGATTTATATAAATGTTCTTTGTTGAACTTGTTTTTTTTAATGTTAAATTTGTACAATCATTCAATTAACGTTTTTAATTTCAACTTATTTCTATACTTTGAGTTTATTGTTTTACAAATTTTTATTTGATTCAATTATTATCATGTGATTTGATCGGGGATATTTGTTAATAAATCCATCTTACCCCCTATGATTGTTTCTCATTCGTGTTATACCTCCATTTCCTGTCATTGATTGCTATTTTAGTGTAGAACTTCGACTTTTTATCCTGACCCAATCGACAACCAACCCACACTCTGCCCAACCCTGAGTTAGTCGGATGTTCATACAGGAATGGAGGCATCGTCCTAGAGGGTATTTACCCCTGGGTACGGTACAGTACCTCAATAGAAATTTAAATTCACGTCCTGCTGGACCACATTATAATCGCCTCAGGAAATAGCCTTTCAGTACAGTCAAATGAATGGGACGAATTACATGAACATGGGTATATTTCATTTCATTATCCATTTAATTTCCAGGGCTCGTTTCTTCCCCCGGACTCAGTGAGGTATCTCACCTATACCATCTCAAGGGCAGTGTTATCAAGCGTGAGATTTTGGGTCAGGGACACAACTGGGGAGGAGGATCAGTACTTCGCGCAAATGACCTCACCCACTATGTTGAAGAGGGGCCTTGTAGAGGTACTGGAGTATTGGAAGGGATAGGCAAGGAAGTGTCTATGGCCTTAAGTTACTGTAGGTACCAACCGAGCATTTCCCCGGGGAAGAGGGAAACCATCGAAAATCACTTTGAGGAAGGCTCAGGTGGGAATCGAGGCCCTATACTCAGTATATCTTCCGAGGCTGACTGGACTCAATTTCAGTCCTTGTACCACTTTTCCAATTTCGTGGCAGAGCCGGGAATCGAACCTGGGCCTGCGGGAGTGGCAGTTATTCACACTAAGCCATGGATATATTTGCAGTGAAAATAATGAGTGGAATACCGATGGTCTACCCCTCTTACATTAAATTTGCTACATCTGGTATCCATTATTCTGAAAACATGCTGTGTGAAGCCTAATATTATTACCGGTACTTTCGAATTCATGTAATAATTTTAACTTATACGTAGGTGGATCAAAAGGCTAGTTGCACTAACGCGCCGCAGCAGCGCGTTGTGTGTCGCAAACGTGGGCACAGCGGAGAAGGACAGACACTGCCCACACGTCTGTTAGGCAGGTCGCTGTGGTGTGTCCTCTAGTATTGTGTGAATAGCGGTCAAATGCAATGGTGCGTCAACTATACGTTCACTCCAAATATGAGATGCGTGCGACAATCCGATTTCTATGGGCCAAAAGGAAGAATTGCACGGACATTAATCGTGAAATTAGTGCTGTGTATGGGGAGCGGGCCATTTCGCGGCAAGGTATCGTAAAGTGGAGTCAGCAATTCGAAGCCGGACGCACGGATATCACGGATAACCATCGCGAAGGCAGGCTCGCAACGTCCAGGACCCGTGCAAAGGACAGCAGTGTGAATGCGATCATTAGACAGAACCACCGCATTAAACTGAGAGAAATCGCGACGCAGCTGAACATGCTGTATGGCACTGTGTTCGCCATTGTTCACGAGGACCTTGGATATCGTAATCTGTGTCAAAGATGGGTCCCACGTCTTCTCACCGATGAGCATAAGGGACAACGTTTCCAATCCTCCCTGACATTTTTGCAACGCTATGCCGCAGACGGGAACGGGTTTCTGCGGCGAATCGTCACAGGCGACGAAATGTGGGTACACCACTTCACCCCAGAAACGAAGCGAACATCAATGGAATGGGTGCAGCCCTCTTCACCGCAACGAAGGAAGGCCAAGGTTCAACCTCAGCCGGTAAGGTTATGGCGACAGTGTTCTTTGACATGGAGGGTTTGCTGCACGTGGAATTCATGCCGAAAGGAACGACGATCAACACGGCGTCGTATTGTCAAACGTTGCACCGGTTCCGTAAAGCGATAAAAGAGAAGCGGCGGGGGAAATTGAGCGGCGGTGTGATTTTGTTGCACGATAACGCAACACCTCACAAGGCCCGCCAAACGAGAGAACTGCTGCACCCTACAGTCCCGACCTAGCGCCGTGTGACTTTCATCTGTTCGGTAAGCTCAAAACGGAGCTCGGTGGTCGACGTTTCCAGACCGATGAGGAGATGAAGGTCTCTGTCTCCGAGTAGTTGCAAAACGCTGGAGGAAATTTCTATGCATCCGGCATCGACAAGTTGGTTGTGCGTTCGCAGAAATGTTTGGAGTATCTTGGAAACTATGTGGAAATGTGACGGATACTGTGTATGTCGTTATAGTCGTGTTTCTGTTGTATAGGTGGTGTAATAAATGGCCATAACTGAGAGGTGCAACTTACTTTCCGATCTGCCCTCGTATGTCCATCACAGATATCGTATAATTATTTCTGTAATTATAGTTTGAGCAAAGTCTCGACTTCTTTCCTGCTGATCGAAAATAGATGTCATATTCTTCCCTTTCCCAAGTACTCCACATTCCTAAGTATTCACGACCGTCCTTACATTGATATCAATTTGGGATCTGACAGGTTTCAAAATTCGAGTTTCAGTTCTTCAAAATATTTCATAAACTGACCTGCTCCAACACATGATGGTAATTTCTTTAAATTATAAGACTATGCTGGAACGTATCGACCACGATTCTGTCATGTTTATTCTGTTCACAAACCTGCTAAGTTATTTTCTTTAGATAGTACAATGTGCCAAATAATATTCCGACATGTTTGGTCCCTTAACATGAAAGTTCTCCATAGCTTGAAGTGTCACAATAGGTTAAAAGAAACTGAACAACCTGTCTGTCGACTTTACGATCATGGCCAATTTATCTCCACTTTTACACTGAATCCGAACCACAGTGATTCTACAAACAAGAAAACTAATAGCCATGCTCTGCCTGTAGGGTGAAAATTTCCCAATTATTTTTGTTAGATTGTATTATAGACACAGATGAAAATAACAATGATAAATTATTGTGACTATTGGTAGTCCATCCTTGTAAGGCCGTCCCTCCGATGAAGGTGGGTGGCATACGTATTGTCCGGGAAACTACATGCTACTGTGGGGGGAGGATATTATTGATTACTGTGTATCAATTGCAGGGATATTGAGGACAGGAAAAGTAACCAGTCCCCGAGAAAATCTATTTTAGGATTTACGATTAAAATCTCTCGAACCGTTTGGAAATCGATCGCGATGTCAGGAGGACATATGGCAAAGACGTATACCAGTCAGACCTGGTAATGGATATAAACGCCAATAATAATAATAATGATGATAATAATAATAATAATAATAATAATAATAATAATAATAATAATAATAATAAACCTCCTCTGCGGTGTAGTGGTGAGCGTGATTTAGCTGCCAACCCCGTAGGCCCGGGTTCGATTCCCGGCTCTGCCACGTAATTTTTGAATAATGGTACGAGGGCTGGAACGGGGTCCACTCAGCCTCGTGAGTTCAACTGAGTATATGGGATTCATTTCCCTCCTCCACCATCCTCGAAGTAGTTTTCCGTGATTTCCCACCTCTCCTCCAGGTAAATGCCGGGACGGTACCTAACTTAAGGCCACGGCCGCGTCTTTCCCTCTTCCTTGTCTATCCCTTCCAAACTTCCTATCTCTCATGCGGCCCCCGTTCAGCATAGCAGGTGAGGCAGCCTGGGCGAGGTACTGGTTCTTCCCCCAGTTGTATCCCCAGACCCAAAGTCTCACGCTCCAGGACTCTGCTCCTGAGGCGGTAGAGTTGGAATCCCTCTCTGAGTCAGAGGGAAGACCTGACCCTGGATGGTAAACAGAATAAGAAAGAAGGTAATAATAATAATAATAATAATAATAATAATAATAATAATAATAATAATAATAATAATAATAATAATAATCACGTATAGCACCCGGAGAGACATGGTACAGTTATTTTCCTTATAAGTGACCTTCATGTCTGTGAGGAAGATTTATAATATTGAAAACATCACAAACACCCAGCCCCCGAGGTAGAAGAATTGACCAGTTAAATTTCCCCACCCCTCCGGAAATCGAAACCGATACCCTCTGAACCGAGGGCCTCAGCGATGACAATATAGCCAAAGTTTCGGACAGAAACGGTAATAAAAATAGTAGATATACCTGTAGGAATTTAGTTAATTGCTAAAAAAAACGCTTTATAAGGGCTTATTTTGACATTTTTGTTATTCGATCCGATGTTTCCAACAAGGATAGATAATTATCATAACAATAATACTAGGTAAATATTGCGGAGTTAAAAGTAGAATCTGAGATATTTGTGAATAATATTCTGTATAGTAACCCATTACCGTACATTACGTCGTTGCGTGACACTGTTGAGGGCAGAAATACTGACCCGCAGCACATGTATCACTTCCAAGGGGAGGCCTGACCCTGTGTCCGACAAATTTCAGTGAGTTCGATGTACCTGTCGGGGGCACAATCAACAGTAACTCGTTTAGAAGGGTTTAGGTCAATACGCCTTACTTTTCGAAAAAAAAAAAAGGGCAAATATCATGAAGCGGTATCAGCTTCTGACCATGTAGGAGTGATAGAACACTAAAAGGCGAACAAATTTTACATAAACATGTCAGGTCCGCAGTCTAATAATTGTCGGATAACTGATGAATCCCCGATTCTAATGTAACGTATAATTGTGTTCTTGGGGAGTTGCACCGCAGTCAAGCGAGGCGGTGCGCGAGTAGTCACTGTATTTGTTTGCGAACCTCGACGGCTTGAGTTCGAATTTTGTCGCAGCTGTATTTTTTCATTACTGGCTTTAAGTCTCACCAGCGCAGATAGGTCTTACAACGACAATAGAATAGGAAAGGGCTAGGAGTGTGAAGGCAGCGCCCGTGTGGTCTTAATTAATGTACAGCCTGGTGTGAAAATTGGAAACCACGGAAAACTATCTTCAGGGCTGCCGAAAGTGAGGCTCGAAGTAACTATCCCCTTAATGCAAGCTCGCAGCTGCGCGCCCTTAACCACACGGCCAAATAGCTCCGTAAAATTAATTATTATTTGAAGGTAAGTGAAGATAAAAGGGGAACAAGAAACTAAGATATATTTGTGTCGGAGCGACGTAAAGCAACTTGTACAAATATATACGTGTACATTTTGTACAAAAGTTATAGCAGCGGCGAGACTCGAAATCACATTGTCAAGGCTTGCACACACGTACGGCGACCACTGGATCACCGCACCGGTTAACCGAGATCTAACTCTCTAAGAAAATTTGTGTTGAATTTGAATCGGGGATTCATAAATTTATCGGAATTATTAGGTTGAGGACCTGAAATGTTTAAATACAATGTGTTCTCCTTTTAGTGTGCCATCATCAACACATGGTCCGAAGCGGATGCAGCGTCATGATATTCGACCTCAATTATTTCGAAAACGAAAGCGTATTGACCTATAAGAGTTACTGCTGAGTGTCGCCCAACAGGTACATTGAAGCTCGTTGAAATCGGTTGGACTCTGGGTCTGACCTCTCCTTGTTAATACGAAAATTCTTTGATTTAGTTCATTCAGTACTTAGATGTCAGAACCTTTCGAGTTCTAAGCGGGAATATTATCACTTAGCGGTTGATATAGGCACTACAACGATTATTTACTTTCTGAAGACAGATCTCCAGTCAATTTCCTTGCTTACATGTTTGTACCCACCTATGACTTGACATTATATCTAGTCACGGTAAGCGTGTGCTGCAGGTTGCGGAGCTGCCAGGGTGGAGAGAGTGGGGACGGCTCCTGTGTGATGCTGCCCGGCGCGGCGCCGAGATCGAGCAGCCAGTTGGCCTCCCGACGCCCTGGAGTAGTGCTATGCGTTCCGTGCCGCAGTGTCTCGGTCGTACTCCACGCACGTGTGTAGATCTGCAATAACTACAAAACGCATGCGTTGCTAGTCTGTGGTCAAGGCCAGCCAGTGTGTGCCCTGTGTTTTCTTCAATGTCAAGAACGTTTTAAAATTATAGGTAAGTAAACAAAATATTGAAATAACTCATCACGATTGCGTATTTCTTTTGAGAATCAAGATTTTGTTCGAGAATCCCAGCAGGTGTGAGATTCATGTAGAGCATCAGTTTATTGAACCAGTGAATGGTGTACCGTAGTTCGTTTGCAAATTTATAGAGAAAACGGAGGTAGGTACATTCTTAATTTGCAGTTATATAATTACCTTTCAGATACACCGCTCATTCATGAAGTCGTATATAGTGAAAACAGAGGAGTAAACAAAACTATAATCTAATAATAATATTATTGACTTTTTCTAAGAGTAGTAAGGGCAACTCGCCAGCTAGGAAATAAAGAACTCACGATATTACGACATATTTTAGGCAACAGATAATTGATTGTATGAGTGAGCAAGTTAGAACCAATAATATCATCAATTGGAAAGAAATGCTATTCTACAAGCACATCCTTAGTGCCAATGACTACCAGCTGATTCAGAAAATTTGGACCTTCATAAGACCAAAGGTGACAAAAGGAGAGACGGTTTAAAGATAGTAAGAAAGACCTGATAAAATGGGCATCTCAGAAAATAAGACCAATAATAGGAATGAATTATTTAGACTGTTGCTCGACAGCTGTCTGAGATTTAAAGAGGAACCAGGGCCCAGAAGTTGAACGGGTCATTTGAAAGACGAGCGAAAGAAGACATTGATCGATTGCTTAACGTAAATAGGCAGGATATCAGAGCCGATAGATGAACAAGGTCTTGACACTGAAAGTGGTATTGGTTGTTATCATACAGTCCGTACAAGTTCAACTCAAATTTAAAGAAAATAATTATCGGTTTTACATACCACTAACTTTTGAAATCCTGAGGTGCCATAGAATTGTCCTGCAGGATTTGTTTTATTTGCCAGTAACTCTACTCATACGCGGAAGACGTATTTCAGCGCCTTCACATACCAGCGTACTGAGCTACTGTAGAATGAATACCGCTAACTTGAGCTTAGAAGGCTTGCACTATACTATCTCAGACACTCAGCCCTTCTATAATTTGATAAATAACGCATATATATATATATAAATAAGTAAACAATTCGTAACAGATTTCTGTCTTTGAAAATAGATCAATGTAGGTAATTATTAAAATATATTGACTCATGTACTAGAACTCGAAGATTTGGAATTCGTTTTCAGTCTTTGATTGATGAAGCTGGCCTTTGGTCACAGGGGTCCCAGATTCGATTCCTGGCAGGGCCTGGAATTTTAACTATCACTGGATAATTTCGCTGGCACGGGGCATGGGTGTATACGTCGTCTTCATCATCATTTCATCCTCATCACAACGCACAGGTCGCCTACGGGAGTCAAATCAAAAGACCTTGACGCTAACATTATAACATTCAAAGACCGATCATTACTGCCTACTGGCCATGAGCACGTATTGTAAGGGGAAAATATACTTGCACGATCGTAGGCCGGCGATGTCTTTGAGGTTGAGCCAGAGGTACTCCTGGCCCTGTGGTAATGTGATGGGGAGGGCCCACGTAAAATAAACGGTGGTTCGTACGCGTGGACGTTGATCGTGTGTAAGGAATACCCTTGGTTGTAGGGCTGTTTTGTCATGTGTTATGTGAAAAAAAGGGCATCACTAGTATATGTGTTGGATTGACTGTAGAGTTGAAGCTGTACCATGGGTACGGTAAAATCACAATAACAGGTTAAAGCAGCAAGCTAGAAACTCATACAATTCATATATGAATCACTATGCATTGTAGGGTTAAGTTGGATGCCATCCTGGCATTTGCCTCGAGGAGAAGTGGGGAAACCATGGTAAACCACTTCGAGGATGGCTAAGAATGATTCCATATTAAACATAATAGCAGTCTTATTAATGTCCAAAATGATTTTTGTTTTTGTTAGTGGTTTAACACATCGAAGATTTTGGCGACGCAAAGATGAGAAAGGGATTGTTAAGACACACAAGTGCCCAAAAACAATCTAATGTACATTAAATGTGTTTTATATCGGAAAAGCATTCGCAATAGGGCATATGTCCATATGAAGGTTTTTGCTTCATATGTTCGTTCCTGTCATATACCTGAATATTGACCATTCCTCCTGGGAAACCCTGTTCATACACCATTGATCTACAGTATATTCAGTAATATTAGAGTTCTGGCATTCTAGGAAAATGTCTTTGTAATATTTGTTTCCCTGCGTGATTATACACCAGCACAATAAACCTCTGCGTTTTGTTCCGGTAGAGAAGTAGTTATTTGCAGTCTCAGTGGCTCAGGCAGCAGCACGTCTGCCTCTCAACGCTAGATTCTGTGGTTCAAATTCCGGTCACTGCATGTGAGATTTGTGCTGGACAAAGCAGAGGCGGGAAAGGCTTTTCTCCGGGCATTCCGGTTTTCCCTGTCATCTTTCATTCCAGCAACACTCTCCATTATCATTTCATTTCATCTGTCAGTCATTAATCATTGCCCCAGAGGAGTGAGACAGCCTCGGCACCCGGCACAATTCCTATCCTCGCTGCAAGATGGGGGCTTCATTCATTCCATCCCTGACCTGGACAACAGGTTGTCGGTTTTCACCAGCAAAGTAGTTATATGTACCGGAAACTGTACGAAGAACTTCTGTAGATGCCCCGTAAATTGAAAATTCACACACCGATATCTTGATCATAAAAACAGTAAGTGATTCAAGAGAATGTAACGAACACAAGGAAGTAACAGAAATAATTGTACGATTGAATTTCTACATATTCATGGAGTACCATATTATGTTACGAACGACGATAATGGAGAAAGTGCATGGAATTCTTTCAACGCAAGAGTAAGGTTTTTTAACTTATTACCTGAATTCGATGGAGTGATTTGTGTAGCATCTACATTCGAGCCTAGCTGCGTTCCAATTATACTACTCAAGCGTCATCTGCTTACTTTTCAAACGGTCCTATTACTAAATTACTCTTAAAACTATCTAACTAATCCTTAGGCACACGCTCACTAATACTGCAACCATTCTGTCAGCTGTCCTCAGGAGGTAGTCTTGGCAGGCGACGTCAAATATTGATAACTAGCTAGTTTCTGTGACCTGAAATGCCAGAGAATTCCATAATCTGGTGCTGGTCACCACAAATGACGTATTGATTTTAGGATGTTGGTGCACAGGAATAGAAAGAACGTGTATTTTGGTCGTGAAATGATTATAAAAAGCGTGAATTGATAGGAAATGTACAGTGGCTCGGTTTCAGCTAACAATCTAAACACCGTCGTAAAAATGTGTAGCTGCCGATATTTATCAGGCTTCAGCCATGAGAGAGTCTGATAGTCTGGGGTAATGTGAAAATCATACCTGACATTGTAAATAAATCGCAGGCAATAGTTCAGTGTTCCATAAGGTTTACGTGTTTCTTCTCGTGTCATGTCAACTAAAACAACGCCACAATGAACAAGAATAGGGAGAATCGGTGTCTGTATTATTGTGGCTTTAATATGACACGGAAGTACATCTCTCTTTCATTTAAGAGGGTGAAGCACTTCACAAATATTCTTATGGGTTTCTTTTGTGTGATCAGACCAATCAAATGTTTCATTCATACTAATTATGCAGAGATATCTAACAGTATTCTTTAGGGAATAATGACAGCTTAGAGTAGAAAATGTGGAATTGCTGTATTGCTTGAGCAGCTTTTCAATTTTCGTGTTCCTCTTAGGATTCGCTGAGCCTTTGTGGCGTTTAGTATAAGAGAACTTCGTTGTGCGAGTACAGTGAAGAGTCGAAGGTCCTGTTAATAGCCTATCTCCTGAAGTCTTGCATTGTCAATATATTTTAAGATCGTCAGCTTGGAGGTGATGTACGTTGTTTCCATTAGAAATGCCAAAAGTATGTCACAAGTTTGATGTTTTTCGACTATAGACCAGCGTATTTTTTAGTTTTATTAGGAATCGTTCATGACGTTATCTATGGGGATATCTTGCGTTGCTTTGGCCAAAGAGCAACAACATATCGTCGCTGCCGGGCCAAAACCTCCTATGTGAAATATTTTAGCTTAGAACTGTGGCCGGTAAAGTTCTGTCATCTAAGGTGGAATATTGTGTGAATATTGTCAAGGCATTCTCGCTCTTCATAATGTATGTGCTGCGGGTCAGTATATCTCCAAAAATGTTATCACATAGGAGGTTCTGTCCCGCCAACGACGATATATTATCGAACTCGCAATGATTAGTAGTGACCAGATGTTTTTGTAATTTCAAAGTGTGAAATACCGGACGAGTTGGCCGTGCGGCTAGGGTTGCGCAGCTGTGAGATTGCATCCGGGAGATACTGGGTTCGTACCCCACTGTCGGCAGCCCTGAAGGTGGTTTACCGTGGTTTCCCATTTTCACACCAGAGAAATGCTGGGGCTGTACCTTAATTAAAGCCACGGCCGCTTCCTTCCCACTCATAGGCCTTTCCTCTCCCATCGTCGCCATAAGACATATCTGCGACGTAAAGCAAATAGCAAATAGAAAGTGCGAAATGTTTACATGAAAATGTTGTAAATATCAGTGAATAAACATATGATATTCATAAAATATTTAAGTATAAATGCAATACATATACAAACATGTTCGCATATTCCTTTAATTATGACTATCGGTGATGATATGACACAATAAGTTTCTCTAAGCTCTATATTTTATGACAAAGTCATCGCTGTTGCTGAAAATAATTTACACAGTCTACTGCTTTCTGATTTTGATAGTATTAAATAATCATATTAAAGGCATAATCAGAATAGTACAAATATTTCAAAATAATGTTGTGCATTATAAACCCCGGAGTATATTACAGAAATTATTCATCATCATTATCTAAAGGCTTTACCTTGTCGCTCCAACCATTGATCTCTTCTCTCTGGGATCCTTTCCATCTCTCCATAACCTTGGCATCCCATCATCTCAACTACCTCTTCAATGATCTTCTTCCGTGGTTTCCCTCTGCCTTTATTTTCCACCACCTTGCCTTCGAACAAGTTCCTTATGAAGTCATTATGCCGGAGAGTGTGACCAAAAACTGACGCCTTCCTCATTTTTATCGTTGTTATTAAATGACTCTGGGTGTTTATTTCTCTAAGCACTGCTTCATTAGTTTTCTTCTCAATCCAGCTAGTTCTTGTAATCTTCCTCCATAGCCACATTTCTACTGCCTCTAGTCGTTTCACGTCCTCCTTCAAGGAAGTCCATCCTTCACAGCCATATAGCAGCACACTCCAAATGAATGTTTTGATAAACATTTTCTTTTGTTCATTATATAAGGATTTATTAATTAAGATCTGCTTCTTCTCCTCAAAGGCTTTCTCACACTGGTAAATTCTTCTTTGTATTTCCACAGTGCATCTGTTGTCATCGGTAATAACTGATCCTAAGTAGAAGAACTTGTGAAGCTGTTTTATTAAAATATTTCCATTTCTGAGATGTGCCTCTGGCTTCATTTTAGATTTGCTTACAACCATGACATTAGTTTTAATTACATTAATGTTAAGTTGGAAATCTTTTAAGATGGATGTTAATTTGTTGGGAATGATCTGCATGTTTCTCTCATTGTCAGCCAGAAGCGCAATATCGTCGGCAAATCTAATACAGTGTACAGTTGTTCCATTTATTTTAATGCCAGGTGTCTTTGTTTTAAAAATTTGCATGGCCTCAATGTACAAATTAAATAGAAATGGCGATAAGGAACACCCTGTCTTACTCCTTTCCTGATCGTCACCTTGCATACTTTTTCATTACTTTCGATGTTTATTCTTTGATTGATGTAGAGTTTTAGTATTGCTTTTCTGTCTTTCCAGTCCAAATGAATGTCCTTCCTTCATAATTTTGAAAAGTCTTTTCCACTTAACATTGTCAAAAGCATTTTCCAGGTCTACAAAAGCTATATTTGTATTTCTGTTAAGCTCCAGTCTTCTCTCCAAGATGGTTTTAAGTGCTATAATAGCTTCTCTCGTTCCTACTCCTTTCCTGAACCCAAACTGATCATCGTCTAGATTCCGCTCAATTTTCATTTTGATTCTGTTTTTAATATGCATGTGAATACTTTTGCTGCATGTGAAACAAGGTTTAGTATTCTGTAACTGGAGAATTATGTTGAATCTCCTTTTTGTGCAGAAGTACTGATTTGCTTTCTACAAAATCCTCTGGCATATCTCCGTTTTCATAGCAGTACTGGGTGATTTTGTAGAGTTCAGCCTTCAGCTTTTTTCCAGAGTTTTTCCACAGTTCAGGAGGCAGTTTTTCTGGTCCAGGAGCCTTTTCCTTTTTCAGCTGTTGCAGTGCTGTTTCGAATTAACTTCTCATTATGGAAGGACCTATTTCATCTTGTGAAACCTGCTCTTGTTTTATGATGTACTCATCTACATTGTCAATTTCTTCTCCATTATATAGATCCTCCAAATACTCTTTCCATCTCTTCATTACTTCCTCATCTTCTGTTGCCATCATGCCCTGAAAAAGAAACAAATAAAAGTTACTAAATAAAGTTCATATATAATGTACCTTTAAACACCATGTTAAATAACACAAATATTATGGTAATCGTTATGTCGTGATGAGCAGTGTGCGACCAAGTACTTCTCCATGTTTTCCTTCGTGAATTTTTGGCGCTGATTGGATGACATTCTTTTGTAGGCTGCGAAGGACCGTTGAACATCGTAGGAAGTCACCGATGTATATTTTAAAAGATAAAGCCGGCTGGGTGAAATATCTTCCAGGTCTCTTCTTGTTCGCCACTAATGATATAGGAAACAGATAAAGGACTTGTATAACCTAGATTTCATTTTAAGACTGCATGGCGTTTGTTAGAAACTCTGACCAATGAAAGGCTCCTAGCCATTCTAGATTCTGAGTGTTGTTGTATGGAGTTGGGACACTTGGACCAGCTGTATTTCGAAGACAAGGGGATAGGAACCGCAGTTTTGAAGGAAGTTTAAAGCCAACTTTAGTAAGCGAAATATATTCTATATGAGATGAAATTCGCCACTTATTTAATTATAGCTTGAGAATTAAACAATGTGACACAATTTTTCATTTTTGGATAATTATCTAGATATGTACAAAAATGTTACATTCTTCATGTAATATGTAAAGATATATAATATTACTAAGAATTTATAAAAAATATGTAAAATGAAACACGGGTATAACAATATCAGAACCACAATTCGTCGAGATTTTTCATTTTCAGTTGTCCAGATAAATGGTTACTGTGCTACCTTAGGTCACAGGGGTTCCGCGTTGGATTCCCGATAGGGTCGGAAATTTAAACCATAATTGGTTAATTCCCCTGGCACGACGACTGGCTGTATGTGTCGCCTTCATTATCATTTCATCCTTATCATGAAGCGAAGGTCGCCTACGGGAGTCAAATTGAAGGACGTGAACCAGGCATCTCCGGAGGCTACACGCCATTTTCAGTTGTAAAGAAGTAAAGGAATGGAAAATGTAATTAGATAAGGATCCGGGTCCTATTGATTAGACGGGAAATTAAATGATACCTGATCTAAAGAGAGAATTCCAGATTCCAATAATAATTTGAAATGCTCCCCCTTCCAGCTTGCAAGGAACGGGTGTTAGACGTAAGCGATTGACCATGCGATAAGGGCATATTTTATGTGTTTAGGGGTGACTTTCGACGGCCTGATTACTATCTACTGTATATGTTGGGAACACTGTGAATGTATACGGAATGGCCAATATAACGTCATTTACCTGAAATATTATGTGATTAGTTACAGACATGTGGTTTCCACTTAGGTGAATAACGATGAGCATAACGTGAGGGATCGTGCAATGAATGTCGTGTGCTTTAACAAACACCAAAGCAGCGAGATGTTGCTGCATTTTTGCATGGATAAGACTTTTGGGCTGAGGTCTATCTAGAATTAGAGTCAGAATCTTTGGTTGAATGGTCACCGTACTTGCCTTCAGTTCAGAGGGACCCGGGTTCAATTTCCAGTCGGGTCGAGGACTTCTTTGGCTTCTGATTAATTCTTCTGGCCCGGGGACTAGGTGTTTGTATTTGTCCGAACACTCTCCTCTTTATATTCAGACAGCACACTACACTACTGACACTACAGAAACACGCGATAGTGATTACATCTTTCCATATATGGTTGGCGCCAGGAGAGGCATCCTCCCGTAAAACAGGGCCAAATCCACATGTGCGACGCAGTTCGTACCCGCGACCCCGCAGGTGTGTGAAGAAGCGGTAGAAAAAGAGGAAGAAGAGGAAGACTATCCGGAATTAGGGTCAACGATTGTCCCGATACCTTGTAATCATGACAAGCAGTGTTTGTTTACTAGGTCAGTAGCCTCATCTTCTCATTGTGCGCTTTCTTCCTGTTACTAAGAGCTTAAGAAAATCTCGTATCAACTGAAGCACATACTGCCTCTGAGTCCACAGTTAAAACGCTTGGACTGGCCGGAGAATGAAAGCAGGACCTTGGAATAAGAGACAGTCACGCTACTCTACACCGTAGGGCTGGCTAATAATAACAATGTTAAAATATTTCAGATTTTATCAATCGTGAAATTTATATTTTAAATATTTTTAAAATTTGCAATCAATGAATTTAAATTATGGTTTCCTGCTAAGAATTTAATTTTTGAAATAATAATGTTATTGGGTTTACGTCCCATTAACTACTTTCTCGATATTCGGAGATTACGCGGTGCCAAAATTTAGTCCCGAAGGAGTTCATTTACGTGTCATTAAATCTACCGACACGAGGCTGACATATTTGAGCACCTTCAAATACCACCGGACTGAGCCAGAATCGAACCTGCCAAGATGGGGTGAGAAGTCCAACCACTCAGCCCTGGAATGAAAATAAGAAGAGCAGTACAATTTTATTTACGAGGTCCAGAATATCTTGCATTTTTTGGGAATTCATGAGCCTCACCATTCATTTTTGAATACACTAATTTTTCTTTGGATTTTTTCGTATTCTCTATCTCCCGTGTGCGTTGAGTCAAGCGTTGAGATAGCTGTACTGCTTGCATCTCGTAAAAGGCTACTAAGGGGCAAACAACCGTAGAAATTGTACTCGTTCTCTCCTGTTCTAACTCCAAATACATATCCATTAATCTATCCTTTCGCGTGTAGCGCAGGAATTGTACGAGTGAGAATTTTTCTATCCGAACCATACCCGTATCTGCCGCATGTATAGCATGAAATTACGTATACAAAGTCTAATTCCACCCGTACGACAGATTAAACAGTACACTCAGTACCAAATTACAGCGCTCATACATCGCATGTACTCGCTGTATGTATTTTAATAAAATCGTAACGAGCGTGTGTCTTTACACAGAATATTTTGGCGAAATTTTAATTCAGTCATTCGTTTCAGCTGTAATAATGACCATCTGAATTTTTTTTTTTTTTACCTTTGGTATCTGTAGGGTTCATGTTTATGGGTTACTGTAGTCACATCCTAGTTCGTGAACCATGGGCAACGGCTGAGTGGCCTAGTAATTGGTCCTGAGATTCGGGATACCAGTTGCTATAGAATGGGAGTGAGCATCTCGGACATATTCTGAGTCATGGCCTTCCTTGTGCTCAGGTGGCTAGGACTATACAATTCACCGGTGGTCCATAACCCATTAGAGGAGAGATCCTCACTTGGACTATGAGCAAGTAGGGTAACATCCTGCTTCATGAATTTACCGAGCTCAGAACATTTTAAGCAAGCCTCGGACCTATTGGAGTAATGGAGTCCCACTCCCTCTTGACAGGCGAGGGACTCCTTGGAAACAACTTGGCGATCGAAATGGAATTCGATAGGGAGCTATCAATATTAATGGGGCTTATGGAAGAAAGAAGTTAGAACTGGCTGAGTCAGCAAAGAGTATGCATCTTGGATGTGTTAGGAGTAAGTGATATTTGGGTAAGGGAAGATAACGGGGAAGAGATAGGAGATTATAAAGTGTACTTGACGGGTGTTAGAAAGGGAAGGGCAGAGTCTAGGGAAGGGCTATTTATCAGGAATACCAGTGCACGCAACATAGTTTCTGTTACGCACGTAAATGAGCGAATGATGTGGGTAGATTTGTCAGTTGGAGGAATTAGGACAAGAATTGTGTCCGTGTCCGAGGGTGCGAATGAGGATGAAGTTGACAAGTTTTATGAAGCATTGAATGACATAGTGGTCAGGGTCAACAGCAAGGATAGAATAGTGCTAATGGGCGATTTCGATGCGAGAGTTGGGAATAGAACTGAAGGATACGAAAGGGTGATTGGTAAATGTGGAGAAGGTATGGAAGCTAATGGGAATGGGAAGCGTTTGCTGGACTTCTGTGCTAGTATGGGTTTAGCTGTTACGAATACATCGTTCAAGCACAAAGCTATTCACCGCTACGCATGGGAGGCTTGGGGTGTCAGATTCATAATAAACTATATCTTAACAGACTTTGAGTTCAGGAAATCTGTTACGAATGTAAGAGATTTCTCGATGATACAGACCACAATCTGATCTGTAGTGAACTAAGTATTTCTAGGCCTAGGGTAGGGAAAGTGAAATCTGTCTGCAAAAGAATAAGGGAAGAAAATCTCCAGGACGAGGAAATTAGACAGAAGTACATGGATATGATTAGTGAGAAGTTTCGAACAGTAGACAGTAAGCAGGTTCAGGATATAGATAGTGAATGGGTGGCATACAGCGATGCTGTAGTAGGAACAGCAAGAAAATGCCTAGGAACAACTGTGTGTAAAGATGGAGAATGTAATGATGAAGTGAGAGCAGCCTGCAAACGTACAAACAAGGCTTATCAGTAATGGCTCCAAACAAGGACCGAGGCAGACAGGGATGTATACGTAGATGAAAGAAACAGAGCGAAACAAATAGTTGTTGAATACAAAAAGAAGTCATGGGAAGATTTTGGTAATAACCTGGAAAGGCTAGGTCAAGCAGCAGGGACACCTTTCTGGACAGTAATAAAGAATCTTAGGAAGGGAGGGAGAAAGGAAATGAACAGTGTTTTGAGTAATTCAGGTGAACTCATAATAGATCCCAGGGAATCACTGGAGAGGTGGAGGGAATATTTTGAACACGTTCTCAATGTAGAAGGAAATCATACTGGTGGTGTTGCAAACAGCCAAGCTCATGGGGAGGAGGAAAATGATGTTGGTGAAATTATGTATGAGGAAGTGGAAAGGATGGTAAATAAACTCCAAAGACATAAGGCAGCAGGAATATATGAAATTAGACCTGAAATGGTGAAGTATGGTGGGAAGGCTGGGATGAAATGGCTTCATAGAGTAGTAAAATTAGCGTGGAGCTTTGGTAAGGTGCCTTCAGATTGGACAAAAGCAGTAAATGCACCTATCTATAAGCAAGGGAACAGGAAGGATTGCAACAACTATCGAGGTATCTCATTGATTAGTATACCAGGCAAAGTATTCACTGGCATCTTGTCAGGGAGGGTGCGATCAGTCGTTGAGAGGAAGTTGGATGAAAACCAGTGTGGTTTCAGACCACGGACAGGCTGTCAGGATCAGATTTTCAGTATGCGCCAGTTAATTGAAAAATGCTACGAGAGGAATAGGCAGTTGTGTTTATGTTTCGTAGATCTAGAGAAAGCACATGACAGGGTACCGAGGGAAAATATGTTCACTATATTGGGTGACTACGGCATTAAAGTTAGATTATTAAAATAAATCAAAGGCAATTATGTTGACAATTGGGCTTCAGTGAGAATTGATGGTAGAATGAGTTCTTGGTTCAGAGTACTTACAGGAGTTAGACAAGGCTGTGATCTTTCACCTTTGCTGTTCGTAGTTTACATGGATCATCTGCTGAAAGGTATAAAATGGCAGGGAGGGATTCAGTTAGGAGGAAATGTAGTAAGCAGTTTGGCCTATGCTGACGACTTGGTCTTATTAGCAGACTGTGCCGAAAGCCTGCAGTCTAATATCCTGGAACATGAAAATAGGTGCAATGAGTATGGTATGAAAATTAGCCTCTCGAAGACTAAATTGATGTCAGTAGGTAAGAAATTCAACAGAACTGAATGTCAGATTGGTGACAGAAAGCTAGAACAGGTTGATAATTTCAAGTATTTAGGTTGTGTGTTCTCCCAGTATGGTAATATAGTAAGTGAGATTGACTCAAGGTGTAGTAAAGCTAATGCAGTGAGCTCGCAGTTGCGATTAGTAGTATTCTGTAAGAAGGAAGTCAGCTCCCAGTCGAAACTATCTTTACATCGGTCTGTTTTCAGACCAACTTTGCTTTACGGGAGCAACAGCTGGGTGGACTCAGGATATCTTATTCATAAGTTAGAAGTAACAGACATGAAAGTAGCAAGAATGATCGCTGGTACAAACAGGTTGGATCAATGGCAGGAGGGTACTCGGAATGAGGAGATAAAGGCTAATTTAGGAATGAAATCGATGGATGAAGCTGTACGCATAAACCTGCTTCCGCGGTGGGGTCATGTGAGGCAAATGGAGGAGGATAGGTTGCCTACGAATATAATGGATTCTGCTATGGAGGGTAAGAGAAGTAGATGGAGGCCAAGACGACGATGGTTAGACTCGGTTTCTAACGATTTAAAGATAAGAGGTATAGAACTAAATGAGGCCACAACACTAGTTGCAAATCGAGGATTTTTGCGACGTTTAGTAAATTCACAGAGGCTTGCAGACTGAACGCTGAAAGGCATAACAGTCTATAATGATAATGTAGTATTTATGTATGTTTGGTATCTGTTTGTTTGTCTGTTTGTTTGTTTGTTTGTTTGTTTGTTTGTTTGTTTGTCGGAGTACTTATAACGTAATAACTACTGAATATATTTCCACCAAACATCATATTTATAAACCACTTGTTCTTAGGTAGGTTTCTAAATCCGTGAATTGTCTGGGTGTTTGTACGAAACAGAAACCGTGATTTTTCCCTCCCACAAAACTTAATGGAAATCTACCTGATTTAATATATATCAATTTCTAAAACTTTTTCTCATGTGTATGATTTCCGTACGAGGTTTAATAAGGGAAATACAATTAACGGACCGTTTTACAGTCTAATTTCGAGCGGACTGTTTTAGAGCTTTTTTGTTGATTTGTCTGTTCGTCCGTTTGTTGAGTTCTTGTAACTGGGAGATTACTCTAATCATTTCTACCAAACGTTAGGTAGGTGTTAGTGTCAATATAATTTCTAAATCTCGGATTGGTTATTTTTTTTTGGAAATCGAAACAGTGATTTTACCCTACCACCAAATATGCATGGCCTACCCTAATTGAAAACTACCAGCCTTAATAGAAATCAGTTTCTAAAAATATTTTTCTCATGTCCACCTTTTCGATAGGAGAATAACAAGAGACTTTTTTTTACAGTTTTTGCGCCGTTTCAATTTGGGTTAAATGGTTTAATTAAGGAGCCATTTTACTCTCTTTCGATAGAACAGGTTATATGAGAGGTTATCATCAACGATTGGTTTCATGACCCTTCAGCCACAGTGCTTTCGTAGGTGCCGTATTAAACGTTCCAATATAGGCATGTATCTTCGCATAAATTCATCAAGAAATCGTGAAATCGATTACCAATTCCCGTGCGAAGAATGGGTATAAATGCTAGTTCTTAATAAACCGAGACTTTGGGTGGTTTGAATTAATGTGCACGCACTCTTTACTCGCGATTTTAAAGCAGACACTCGCAGTGTGGTAAATAAAAGCCACCGGTCAGTAGATGTCACCCATAGCAGACCTGTGACCTTGAGCACACACTCCAGTCGCTCGAGTAGCAGATTAGGCGCTCCAGATTTCTGGTGAATAAAGATAAAGCAGGCACTCATTCCAGCAAGTCCTTGCTCATGTTTCCTTGTGCTAATTCAGTAGGTAACTCAAAGCGATAGTGTCAAGTTCATTAGCATGGCAGAATTTATGACAATGGTTAATTTGAAAAAAATTGTTATAAACTTCGCAGATAATCATCTCAACGTGACTACAGAGTGTTATATAGGTCCAGTGAGGAGAATGGCTGAATGGTTAAAGGAGCATTTCCTTGCGCACTCCGAAGAAACAAGAGGTGGTGCACTGAGGAACGAAGAAAAAATTAGAATCTTCGTGCGTTATGTTGGTGACTCTGTGTTTCAGAGTGGAGTCGGTGAAGACATCTCGGAGCACTGTGTCAAATTATTTTCGCAGGTTTTGACGTGAATAGAAATGAAAGCCGATTATTAGATACAATTCCAACAAATGTTGCCCAGATACAGGAAGCACAGGCTAAGTGGCAAGATCGTTTTAACTTCCCTAATGCTACCGGAGCTGTAGACTGTACTCATGTACAAATAAGGAAGCCACATGTTTATAGGAATGAGTGCATTTACGGAAAAGGCGTCCCTAACATTAATGTACAGGCCACTTGCGATGGAAAGGAAGAGTTCAACCAGTGTAGATGTATCATGGCCTGACTCTGTTCATGAATCCAGAATTGGGAGGAACTCCGATGTTTGCAGAATTATGACGCCTCTGTTGGAAGTCGAAGGAATGACAACTCCCGCAGATCTGGCTCCTTAAAAATACATTCGATTGTCCATACACTATTTTCATCATAAGGAGTTTTTGATATTTCAGTTATACCATTTTTATCAATTTATTGATGTAGTAATTTTCAGGATATGATTTCCTACCATTCAGACGGCCGATGGTAGGGTTAATATTATTTCACCCCTTGTATAGGATTCATCCGATCTAGAAAGCCAAGAATAACGGCCGAGAGGTCTCGTCGTGCTGACCACACGGCACCTGGTAATATGCAGGCCTTCGGGCTGAGCAGCGGTCGCTTGGTAGGCCAAGGCCCTTCAAGGGCTGCAGTGCCATGGAGTTTGGTTTGGTGTATAGGATTCATCACCTGCTTCTCACTTTATTTTAACGATATGGCTTTGTTTCTGGTACACATTAAATCTATTTTATATTTCAGTCTTGTTTTCATGTTTTGTAAACAATTTTACTAAAAGTTGCTGTACGGAAATATTAAAGTTAAATTTTGCAAGTAGTTCATACTGAACTGTATTTATTGCACTTGTTTTATTGTATTTCTTACCCGGTAACTGTGACTTTGAAAACACAACTGAATGTGCCTTTAAAATTAGGATATAAGTGGTCTGGAATTCCACAATGTCTTCTGCCATGTTGAGCATTGAGCTATCCGGAAGTCATCGAAGTTTTATACACATGGCACGTGCACGACCTTGATCAATGATACTGAGTGGCTGCTCCAGACACTCGAGTTTACGCTGTGCTTCCACTGTACATTTATATTCATCGCAAATGCGGAGTGGAAGCTAATCGGCAGGTAGACACTCAGACACTCAGCGAGCACACACTCTCGTGCTTGGACTCATTTATATTCACACCACCCATTGCCATATCTCACCCTACCTCAATCAGTTATCTTGGCCATATTTAAGGGAGAGACGAAATCTGTACTCTGTGTCAGTTATTCTTAGTGTTAGAAGGAGCGCAACACTGGTTTACTTGAGAGATGACCTTCAGTACCTATCCTTCAGAAATAATCACCAAACAACGTAAATAAATGACTGCCTGCTAAGTTTCCCTATCCATCACACTACTAGTTACAGTGATTCATTCCTCTCCGCTACTATCCGCCTCTGGAATTCCCTGCCGGGTGAAATTAGAACATTCAGCTGTTAAAGATAAGGTGAATTGATCATTACATAGCATATGTCCTAAGATAATTTACTTTCTTCGTCTAAATATTAATCGTAGGAAATATACGATAAGATTTTACACTTAGTAATTTGCAAAATTTAACATAAATTAAACAGTGTGTTATAGTTGGTCATAGGTTCTCATATACAGTGATGCGATCATCTCCGGAGTCGAACTGGTGGTACGGAAGAAAAGGAGTATTGAAGTGTCATTAAAGCACGGGACACGCAGCGCGCCTTATTTCATGGGGCGTGAATCAGTGGCCACCCACGATCGGTTTTCACAATCCATTTCCCTGGCGTTTTACGAAACTTCGAATATAACAAAATCCCTACACCCACCAAGAAACATTTCACTTAGAAACACAAATTTCATTCTTCCCTTCCTTCCAAAAGCATAGTTGAGTTTTCAGTTACTGTACACCTTGTTGTATATACTGTATCAATGTGTGAAAGCTTCTAGGTCCTTCGACTGCATGTTTTTTCTAAATGCTTTATTCACTTCTAATATTGATAATATTAGGTCTATTTGCTTTACGTTCTACTAACTACTTTAACGGTTTTACGAGACGCCTTGGTGCCGGAATTTAGTCACGCAGGAGTTCTTTTACGTGCCAGTAAATCTACCGACACGCGGCTGATGTATTAGGGAATATTCAAGTACCAACGAACTGAGCCAGGATCGAACCTGCCAATTTGGGGTTAGAAGGCCAGCGTCTCAATCGTCCGAGCCACTCATACCGGCGTATTGACTTCTAGATACATACCTCTGTGTATTCAGGGTGTAACAATAAAGTAGGCCAAACTTTGATAACACATTCCCCACACGCAGGAGAAGCCAAAATATTATATGGACATGGGTCTGGAAACGCTTTATTTCGATGTTAGAAATCATTTTTTATAACTCTACAGAGTACGTTAATCATGGGAAACACATAGTAACAGAATTTTCTAGCATACTACAGGAATATCTTTCCCACACGAGCTGTTCGTAATATCCTGGAATAACATTGATACATGCGTCAACCCGCCGGCAGCGCCATCCAGGATTTAAGAAGACGGCGGGGACAAATAAGTAAGAATTTCATGTAGTAGGATGGTACATTCTGTTTCTCTGCGTTTCCCATGATAAATTTACTAAGGTCAGTTGTAGAAAATGAGTTCTAAACGGATATATAGCGTTCCGGGAACCATGTCAATATAATATAATTTCTACTTTTTCGTGTGAAGAATGTTTCGTGGAAGTTTGGCCTACCTTATATTCACAACATGTCATACCATCGAAACCATATGTTCATGCTATGTTTTTAAATTGGTATATAACTGGATTCACCTTAAAGGGAAACAAGAATTATAACAAAAGGGAGTCTCAGGTTAGGAAGAACTTCACCCTCGTAAAACGTGTAGCTGTATAGCACAGTAATGTGGTATCTCTCCCACCTCAGTGCAAAGAGTGTTTAAATTTCTGAAATATTGTCCGTATAAAGGTTCCGCGGTTTCCCTGTACACAGGTTGGAACGCGATAAGCGATAACTGAAATAAAAGAAGACGAATTACGAAGCGAATCACAACATTTCCTTGTACGATTCCAGGTGTGCATAAACATAAATAGAAATTACATGTAAGTAGGAAAAGAAAAATCATAGCCTGCTTTTCATTTCTTTCCTATCATTTCAACAGTGATCCAAAACCAAACCAAACCGCATGGCACAACAGTCCCGAAGGGCCATGGTTTACCAAGCGATGGCTGCTCTACCCGAAAGTCTGAAAATAGCGACATATCGTGTGCTCAGCTCCGGGCCATTATCCTTAGCTTTCTATACCGGGCTCGCTAACTCATCTACAGTAGCTCCTCAATATTGTAATCACGTAGGCTGAGTGGACCTCGAACCAGCCTTCATATCCAGGTAAAAATCCCTGACCTGGCCGGAAATCAAACCCGGAGCCTCCGGGTAACAAGCGGGCAGGCTACCATTACACCACGGTGTCAGATATGACAATGATACCGGTTCCTGATTACTTCTTGTTGAAGAGAACAGTTGATGTCTCTAGCAGGAAGGGCCGATAGCGTTCTGCCGTAAACAATTGTTTCGTGCTTACTGTGCGTATATGCTGCATGTAGGATATATTTATTTTCCTCGTTTATGAGAAATGATAGTTTCATAGCAACTGAATACTTCAGCAAGGCTCGAAAGTAGGAATTTAACACATTAATATTCTCTCCAGTTACGCGAGGCTGAGTTCACCTATTCTATACCATGACACTCGTACAATAATCCATGACATTATCTGGGCCTCCAACCCAGAGTGATCAGATCTAAATGTTATATCACCAATTCTTCGAATATAATGTCAAAATTCAAAGAAACATAGCATAGGAAGTACTCCCTATGCTTTCTATAGACTAACCGTGAACAATAGCCTACCGTTATTATACATGAAATTAAAAAAAAACGATAAATAATGGCGCTATAAAACAGGCGGATGCGTATCTCGCGATACGTATTTCATTATGATTTACAGGACAACTTCATGAAGAGTAATGAGGTAATGAACCATTTGCATCCACTGAATTTCGCCAATATACACGTGTGGATGATGTCCTGAACAAAAATTGAAAACGTGTCCAAACCCATCGCATTGCCGTTGATGTGTACTAATCATATAAAGAAAACGTAAGTATTCAATGTCCATCTCTGTGGTGTAGTGGTTAGTGAGATTATATGTCATCCCTGGAGGCCGTGGTTCAATTGCCGGCTCTGCCACGAAATTTGGAAAGTTGTACGCGGGGTGGAATGGGGTCCACTCAGCCTCGGGAGGTCAACTGAGTAGAGGGAGGTTCGATTCCCACCTCAGCCATCCTCGAAGTGGTTTTCCGTAGTTTCACAATTCTCCTCCAGTCAAATGCCGGGATGGCACAAAACTTAAGGGCACGGCCGCTTCCTTCCCTCTTCCGTGCCTAACCCTTCCAATCTCCCCCCCCCCCATCCCACAAGGCCTCCGTTCAACATAGCAGGTGAGGCCGCCTGCGCAAGGTATTTGTCCTTCTCCCTAACTTTAACTCCCGACCAAAAAGTCTCACTCTCCGGGACACTGCTCTTGAAGCGGTGGAGGTGGGATCCCTCGCTGAGTTCGAGGGAAAACCAATCCTAGAGGGTTCACGAATTAAGCAAACAAGTGTCACTGTGATACGATAATAATAATAATAATAATAATAATAATAATAATAATAATAATAATAATAATAATAATAATAATAATAATAATAATAATAATAATTCGTCTACGAATGTTGTAGGTTTCAGCGTTAACAGATCAGTACAGCTTACGCTGTTGCGACGTAAAAATGGCTGCGCCTCTCTCTGTTTACACCAAGGAAGAACAGCAAAACCATAGCTAATATGCATATGGTTTGCCACGTCATCAACAGTCACTCGTTTCTTATTCAAGGTCATATCACCCACTTGTTCAATATTGGCATCAGTTACGGCTGCATATGGACGACCGGATCTTTCCTCATCCTTCAGGCTCGTGAAACATTGTTCAGTGCACTGGTAAACACTTCGCTGTGACAGAACATTGTCCCCTATTGTGCTGAAAGTCTTCTATGAATTTCCTCTCCTGGTACACCCTCACCGAGCTCGATAGCTGCAGTAGGTTAAGTGCGGCCAGTATTCAGTATTCGGGAGATAGTGGGTTCGAACCCCACTGTCGGCAGCCCTGAAGATGGTTTTCCATGGTTTCCCATTTTCACACCAGGCAAATGCTGGGGCTGTACCTTAATTAAGGCCACGCCCGCTTCCTTTCCACTCCTAGCCCTCCTTGTCCCATCGTCGCCATAAGACCTATCTGTGTCGACATAAAGAAACTAGCAAAAAAAGAAAAGGTACACCCTCAGACAACAAAAAATCGATTACGCAACGCTGTTCACGTAGACAACGGTGACATCTAACGGCTGGTGAACACGCAACGCCATACAGCCAACCTAAAGGCAATTAGAGCAAAATTTCATACACTTACTGACTTGCCTACGTTATATCGTTTCAGGCAAAATTCGGGCACTGCAGAACTCCGATAACTAAATCAGAGGCATTGTAAGTATCAGGGTGTTTTAATTTCAACATCAGAGGTGACCAAAGTAATAAGGATATTTGGATGAAGAGAAGAACGAATTAAAATATGAAGATCACAACTTTATGGTCACTTTTACAAATGAACAATGTCAGGCTAACTAAAAAAGGATTGTTGATTACATCTCCAAATAGAAACACATTACCGTTTGGCTGGAAGAGATACGACAGGATGTACAAAGACTGACGATCACAGATGACATCATAACTAAGAGGTTGGATTTCCGGTGACAGATCACTTCTGGAGACTTTTCGTTTTTGCAACTTCAACACCAACCTCGGAGGAGAGTGTTATCGGAGAAACAAAGACAGGCGATCAGCCGACTTATGTCCGACTATTTGGCTGAATGGTCAGCGTACTGGCCTTCGGATCAGAGGGTCCCGGGTTCGATTCCCGGTCGGGTCGGGGATTTTAACCTTCATTGGTTAATTCCAATGGCCCGGGGGCTGGGTGTTTGCGCTGTCCCTAACATCCCTGAAACTCGCACACCACACATAACACTATCCTCCACCACAATAACACGCAGTTACCTACACATGGCAGATGCCGCCCACCCTCATCGGAGGGTCTGCCTTACAAGGCTGCACTCGGCTAGATATAGCCACACGAAATTATTATTAGCCGACTTATGAAGAAGTTCTGGGAAGGAAAGGAAAAGCAAAATACTGTAACATAATTTTAGTTTACAAGCATTCTATAATTGGTCAAAATTCTTTAATAAGAATGTAATAATCTAAATGAAACGCACCCACATACAAATACACATACAAGCATATATACATTGTATTTATTTTCATTATTGGCTGTTACACTGTTCAGCGTGCCTCGCTTAGTTCCTCACTTCATATTGAAACAGGAACGCCCGTACTTCAGTTTTGCGGCGAGCATGGATAACGCCAAGGCGTGTACGGTTCATGCTTTAGAGAGTACGATAGATGGGTAGTGAAATAAGAAAAATATATTTAAAGTGGAACTTGCAGTTTATTCAAAAGAAATGCATAGAAATTATATCACCTTTTACAGACGAATAGTTTGAATGCCCTTGAATATGTGGAGGAGGCGTCGTTCTGCAGCGTCGGCGTCGTCTCTCGTCGTCGGCGCCGGCGTCGTCCCACGTCGTCGAAGTCGTCCCACGTTGTCGGAGTTGACCCTTGATGTTGACGGAGACTCGAACCTGGGGCGGTTGTCCGATGATAGTGCAGCGTGGAATAGTTGTTAAGTTTTGTATTCCACAAAGTCCTATGAAAGGAGCAGAGAAATGTAGAACTTTCGCACAGAATGTCAATGGAATCTTATACGACACTTCTCTACCGCACTGCACTGCGAATTAAGGCGGGACACTATTTGCTGGTCGAATAGTTTCCACTGTAATTGGTGTTGGACACACATTTTTTTAAAAAAGAGATAAGTTCAAAGTCACAGTTCTGTGAGAATAATTAATATTGTTCGTTCAATAGTCACTATCGTACTTGAAATGATAAGCAATGAAAATAATCTGGAACTTTCTGAGATGCGATAGTCTAGCACTTCACTAAATCTCAAATGAAAATAAATTAAGTCCTTTGGACTCAGTCTCTGCACTGTTTGCAATGAGTACATGCAATGTCCTAGCACACACTTTCGTAGAAATAAATAAAAGCTTCTGCGAAGACAGAAAGACACAGTTTATGACAGTCTTGTGAAAGAGAACCGAGTTCTGTTACGACTCAGTCTTAACGAAAATCACGTAATTTCTCAGAGGCTAAGTTTTCACTGAGGCACAATGTCTGTTAGGTCATAAGCCCAGAGGCTGGTTGGATCCTCAAATAGCACCACCAAAGGTTATGCTGTTAGAAGGAAACTGCAAAAACCAATGGCAGTACCAAAATTAGGTGTACTAGGCGAGACGAGGAGTGAGGTAGTTTGCCATTGCTTTCCTCACTGGGTCAGAAAGTGCTATTGCAGCACGACTGACCCTATGAGCAACACCTTTTAATAACACTCAGATGCACTAGTCGTGCTCTGAATGTCATTACTCAGCACCACCCATACCCCAGCAGCTTCCATATTGTCACAGCCATGGATGAGGCTGGGACTTCGGTGGAAGCTACATTTTACTCTGGCCTGTGCCAGGAGATGGATACAAAAGTAATGTATCCATCATAAAATGGCAGCAGGCAATGAGTCACAATATTACACGTAAATTCAGACATAGTCTTTATGAGAGAAATTGACATAGTCCCTCGAAATGAAATAAATGTACCGTATTCCACGAATCAGCACTGTCCTTGAAAGGAAATATCGGCACAGTTTTATGAAAGTAAATATTAGCACAGTTCTGTGAAATGGATTGACACAGTCTTTTAGAAATGAAGATTGGCACGCTGACACTGTTTTTCTCACGGACACAGTCTTTGAAAGAAAAGTAGGCACTGTTCTGTACGAAATAAAGTGACACTGTCCATAAAAGAATTGTTCAGTCACTAGGGCACAATTTTACAAGATAGCCTAACACAGTTTCTTGTAGAGGAAACAACTAAAGCACAGTCTTTATGCCCTAAGTCCTTTAAGCACAGTTTCAAAATGTACAGTCTCTTCAATTACACAATTCATAACAAGAAATGAAGTTACACGGCTCGACAAACTGATATTAACAAGAATAAGCTTTCGCTTACACGCGAAGTTAGAGCCCACAGAGAAGGCTTTCAACACTAGTATTACGTACTTTCGAACCCCGGTCCTCAGCCGGACAGAGTAACGAACCGCATCACATAGCGAGGCGACTGGTTCACGACGATGTGCTCGCTCGCACACACACAGACACATCCAGTGACATACTCTGACTCACTAAAGGCTAGCGACTTCCTTTTAATGCCGAAGGTCGGACGGCGAGACTGTAAATATGAGCATCTTAAAAAATTCATATCTCGGCCATCCTTCCATCGCTTTTAATGAAATTTTTGGTTAGTAGCATTTATTGTCCAGGCCTACAAGGTGACGTTCTCGAAATTATGATATAACCTTCCGTTCGTGATGAAATGCCATAGAACGGAAGAGAACTTTCGGTGTGACGTCACTTGGCCTTGGCTCGCACTCTGGAGCAGCGCTTGCTTGCATGCTGTCCCCCACAATGCCTGCGCACTCGGCGCTCGTTTTGAATCCATACAGCCGGGTGTTATCGAGTTCCTCTCAAGAAATACATGAACGCGAATGCTCGCAGGGCATTCCCGTTTCAATATAATATATCATCAATAGCTGAGTCTAACTAACGTCGTCTTGGTCTACCTCTACTTTTCTTACCTCCACTATTCTCCTTACTCTCTTCACATGCCTCTCAACTGAAGCTGTTTTATACGTACCGCTTCATCCATCGAGTTTATGCCTGATTTAGCCTTTACCTCTTCATTTCGTTACCCCCATGCCATTTTTAGTACTTTCAATCATTCTCACTTATTTCATGTCGGCCACTTCTTACTTGTGAATTCGGAGTCCAACTGGATCTCGCTCTCGTACAACAAGTCAGTGTCTAAGCAAATTTAAAGGTAGTTCCTTTCGAGAACTGACTTCTTTCATGTACGATAGAATATCATTGACTGTATCTCCAGTATCACTGCATTAGCTCTGCTACACCTTGAAAAAATTGCTTTACTATACTACCATCCTGGGAGAATGAAAATCCACAGACTGTTTCCAGTCATTTGGCCAGGTCAGAAATGGAATGAATGGAGCCCAATGTAGAGGCGAGGATAAGAATTGTGCCGGCTGCCGAAGCCTGTCGCGCTCTTCTGGGGCAATGATTAATGACTGACCGATGAAATGAAATGATATTGGAGAGTGTTTCTGGAATGAAATCTGACAGGGAAAACCGAAATACCAAGAGAAAACCCTGTTCCACGCGCACAAATCATATATGGAGTGACCGGGATTTGAACCACTGAACCTAGCGGTGAAGGGCCGGTGCGCTACCTCCTGAGTCACGGAGGAGAGTATGCCTGGGAGAATATACATTCCAAATACTAGAATACTACTGTTCCAGTTTTGTATTCCTTAACTGACATCACTCTAGTAATGGAAACAGTGATTTTCATATCATACTCACTGCACCGTCTTCTTTTAATAATGCTATTTGCTTTACGTCCCACTAACTACTTTTTACGGTTTTCGGAGACGCCGAGGTGCAGGAATTTAGTCCCGTAGGAGTTCTTTCACGTGCCAGTAAATCTACCGACACGATTCTGACGTATTTGAGCACCTTCAAATACCACCGGACTGAGCCAGGATCGAACCTGCCATGTTGGGGTCAGAAGGCCAGCGCCTTAACCGTCTGAGCCACTCAGCCCGCACCGTCTTTCAAGTTCCAGCATATTTGATTGTAGGTTTTTAGTACTGTCTGTCATTAAAAGCAAAACATCAACATGAACCAGACGTCTTACTACATACTTGACCAACTACCACTGTCTTTGTCATTTTATACCTTTCAGTTCATGCCCAATGTATACTATAAACAAAAACAAACAAACAAAATGAGCTGAAGATTACGACCTTGTCTAAACACTTTCATATCCTGCCCACATATATGTATAAGCCAGGAATATACCGTCACTGCGCGGGCACTGACGTGTATCTCCCAATGTTCTTCTTTTCCATTATTTTCCTAAAAGCTGTTCACGCCTCCCAGCCACATATGGATATGCAGTTCATCAGAACAATTTTCGTTGAGTTCATTTCCGTGTGAAGCAAATTCAAACTGAAATACATTATACCCTAGGAATGCGTAAATACATCATGGAAACATGCATTACTGAAGTGTGGTACGGTAAGGTTCATTTTCCTTTACACATAAGCAAGGAAAAATGAACACAACGTAAATTGTTCTCGTAAAATGCATATATACATAGTGTAGTAGTTATTGTGATTAGCTGCCACCCCTGGGGGCACGGATTCGATTCCCGACTCTGCCACGATATTACAAAAATGGTACGAGGGCTGAAACAGGGCCCTTCTCCCACTTCTTTTTCACCCGAATGCTGGGATGGTACCAAACTTAAGGCCAAGGCCGCTTTCTTCCCTCTTCCTTGTCTATTCCGTCCAGTATTCCCCCCTCCCTACAAGGCCCCTGTTCAGCACAGCAGGTGATGCCGCTGGGGTAGGTGCTGGTCCTCCTGCCCGGATGTATCCCTCGAACTAATGTCTCATGCTCCAGGTCACTGCCCTTGAGGCGGTAGAGGAGGGATCCCTAGCCGAGTACAACTCTGGGAGGTAAACAAATTAAAAAATAAGGAAGAAAATACATTATGCTGTAAGAGTACTTAAACATGTCATACAAACATACATTACTGCAGTGCGGTTCGAGTAACGTTCATTTTCCTTTACACATAAGCGTGGAAAAATAAACACAACGAAAATTGTTCTGATGGACTGCATATTTACACCGTCGTTGAAGAAACGAAACCTGGTACGTCACAATGCAATTCCCACCCATTACTTTTCTTAAGGCTTGTGTTGCCTCCCTGCCAAATATTGATATCGATGGCCTAGAATGAAAACCTCGTATCTCACAAAGTTCTTCATATCCAATATTTCCCTCAAGACTGGTTACGCCTCCCAGACACACATGAATATGCAGTCCATCAGAACAATGTTCGTTGTGTTCTTTATTCCTATGCTGACGTGTGAAGGAAAATGAACCTTACCGTACCGTGCTATAGGAAAGTATGTCTGCGTGACATATTTACTAACTCCTAGAGTATAATTTTTATAAGGTTCATTTTCCTTTACTCACCTGCATAGAAAAATAAACCCAACGAACATTGTTCTGATGGACTGCATATCCAAATGTGGCTGGGAGGCGTGACCAGTCTTAAGGGAAATATTGGATAGGAAGAACTTTTTGAGATACGAGGTATTCATTCTAGGCCATCGATATGCATTCCATCAGAACAATGAAGTATTAATGGAAATAATGGATAGGAATTGAAAGATGACATACGATGTATTGTTTCCTCACCGAATGCACACATTTCCACAAACTTCCATTAAGTAAATTAGAGTACGCAATGTACTTCATTTAACTGTAAAATGAACTGTATTTTAGAGTATTTAAGCCCTGAACGAATGTTTCAAACACAGTTAAAATCACATTATAAAAATTAAATTGTGTGTTACCCTTTAAACCAAACTACTTAAGCAGTAATTGTCATTTAATTGTTAATATGTTGTGCAATTAGAGTTAAAACTAACCATTTAAAAACACAAAAATAATGGGATAAAAATTAATGGTGACGACGCAATCCACACAATTATGTTGGTCATAAATTTGTGTCAAATGTTGTGTTATATACCTTTCGATATCTTGCCATGTAATTTTTCACCTTTCTCGAACATGAAACAATGTATAACTTTCATTTTTGGAAATAAAAGAAATTACCCCATAGGGTTTGTAAGGCGTTTCTACCTTGAACGAAGAAATCATACTACGGTTAGTTCTGACTGCGGTCCGATTTTCAAAGTAAACAATTTTCAATGCCTGTAATAATATACCCTCTCTCAGTTCCACAACTCCCTGGGATAACTTGATACTATCTCATGCGCCTTCTCTTTATCTACGAAACATAACGATAAATTATCATCTGTCCAATTCTCTCATAGTCTGTGGTCATGAAAGTCACTCTGTCGTCTGAAATTACATTCCATCATTGATGGCACCTACCCTGGCATCCTGATACCTGGAGAGTGGTTGCGATTTTTTCTGTTTCCTTGCTTGTGGATAGGGGCATTTTGTGCTTTTATCCAGTCACAAAGTATCCTACTCACATTATTTTTTTTTGCTAGGGGCTTTACGCCGCACCGACATAGATAGGACTTACGGCGACGATGGGATAGGAAAGGCCTAGGAGTTGGAAGGAAGCGGCCGTGGCCTTAATTAAGGTACAGCCTGGTGTGAAAGTGGGAAACCACGGAAAACCATCTTCACCAACTCACATTATATGCTCGTCTAGTACTCTATGAAACAGTTTCATTACTGTATTCCCACTACATTTCACCGTCGTTTCAGGTATAATTTCATCTCCCTCCTTTATGATACTTTAGTTTATTTGCCAAACTGTCCACTTCCTACTCAGTAATTACACAATTATCGCTCTTCGTCTCCCCGTGAACTCTATCTTTCGTGTCTTCAATAGTGATATGTATTTATACTTCGAGAAGATCTAAATTGCTTGGCCTAATTTATCTTTTCCCTCAATTTCTAATATCGTATATAGCAGGACGAAGAGAATCTGGAAAGGAGAGAAGGCAAATTCATCTGGTAAATAAGTTCAGTCGCGCTCCTCAGTCGGGCACAACGAAGTGAAAATAATAATAATAATAATAATAATAATAATAATAATAATAATAATAATAATAATAATAATAATAATTTGCTATTTGCTTTACGTCGCACCCACATAGATAGGTTTTATGGCGACGATAGGACAGGAAAGGCCTAGGAATGGGAAGGAGGCGGCCGTGGCCTCAGTTAAGGTACAGTCCCAGCATTTACCTGGTGTGAAAATGGGAAACCACGGAAAACCACATTCAGGGCTACCGACAGTGGGGTTCGAACGCACTATTTCCCAGGTGCAAGCTCACAGTTGCGCGCTCCTAACCGCAAGGCCAACTCCCCAGGTAATAATAATAATAATAATAATAATAATAATAATAATAATAATAATAATAATAATAATAATAATAAATAATAATATAAATGTGACCGAAAAAAGGCTATTTCAATGCAAGCTAAACTCAGACATTACAATACGGTGATTAAACCCGAATGTCTCAATGGCTGTGAATGCCTCCGAATTACTCGAAAGGCTAGTCTGAGAGAAGCTGAAAAGTTTGAGAGGAAGGTCATTCGAAAGATAATGGGCGAAAAGATGGTGGCTGGACAATACAGATTGCAAAGATGAGAGGAACTTTATCAGAAAACCGAACGACTGATGGAACCCATCAACAAGCGATGACTCGATTTCTATGGTTACATATTGTATTTAGAATGGAAAACAAGGCGTTGACTAAGAAAATGTTTACCATACTCGATAGCAGACCTAACACATGTGATAAGTGGTTCAGGGAGATGCAAATCGTGAAGATATTGATAACAGAACCAAGTACCGACACTAGATCAATGACTTCAAGGGGTTTCACGAAGAAGAAAATCAGAACAGTGGGTGGACAGCAGAAAGGAGACAGGTGCTAGCGATGGAATGCAATTATACTAGGCTGCATAGGAAGCTTCCAAAAAGGTGTAAATGTCGCTTATTGTGGTCTCTAAAGGCCGTAAACGTCTAAAAATATAATGTTTCAGCTACAATTTGCAGGTTGCCTACCAATGATACACAGGAAGGGATGGTGATGTAAATCATTGACTTCCAAGGATAGTATTATTCCATTATGTCTCTGTACGACGTTAAGATTATTATTATTATTATTATTATTATTATTATTATTATTATTATTATTATTATTATTATTATTATTATTAAATTAATTAATGTTATTTGCTTTACTTCCCACTAACTACTTTTTAAGGTCTTCGGAGACGCCGAGATACCACTTTGGACCGGCTTTTCTTTTTATTCTTTCTTGGAATCTTTCCATTATCAAACTGTTCTTTTTTTAATCTTTCTTTCTATAGTTTACTCTAATTTTATTTCTTTCTCAGTCTTTCTTAATGGAAAGTGCCGAAATCCTACAGTCAAATATCTTGTAAGTTGAAAATAGTTTGAATGGGTATGATATGAAACTAAGCCTTCCCAAGACTAGACTGATGTCAGTAGGTAAGAAATCCAAGATAATTTAATATCAGATCGGTGATACAAAGCTGGGACAGGTGGATAATTTCAAGTTTTTAGGAAGTGTGTTCTCCCACGATGGTAATATTATAAGTGACAGTAAACCTAATGCAGTTACTTCGCAGTTGCTATCAACAGTGTACTGTAAGGAGGAAGTCATGTCCCGGACGAAACTATCATTACGCTGGTCTGTATTCAGACCAACTTTGCTTTAAGGGAGCCAAAGCTGGGTCACCTCAGGATATCTCATTCGTAAGTAAAGAGTAAAGAGTAAGTAAAGAGAATTATTGCTGGCACAAGAAGGTGGGAGTAATGACCGGAGGGTACTCGGTATGAGGAGATAAAAGCTAAGTTATGAATGAACTCGATGGATGAAGCCGTAAGCATAAACCGACTTCAATGGTGGGGTCATGTGAGGCGAATGGAAGAGGATAACTTACCTAGGAGAATATTGGATCTGTTATGTAGGGTAGAAAAATTAGAAGGAGACCTAGACTACGAAGGTTAGACTCAGTTTCTAACGATTTAATGATAGGAAGTATAGAACTTAACAAGGTCATAGCATAGTTACAAATGGAGGATTTTGGCGGCGTGTAATATATACGCAGAGGCTTGCAGACTGTACGTTGAAAGGTATAACGGTCTATAGTGAAGATGTACCGTATGTATGTAATATTTCTTGACCTCTTCTATTCAGCACGTTGTTGACATTTTCCCCAAAGATAACTGAACATTTGTTCTGTCAATCTGTTATCATCCATTCTATAGGTACGTCCAAAAATTAGCAATGACTTTTTCTTATTGTTTCTGTTATATTTCCTGTGTTCTGATATGTTTCTTATTACTTATTATTTTCCATTGCTCTATGGTTATTATTATTATTATTATTATTATTATTATTATTATTATTTTTATTATTATTATTATTATTGTTCCGGGGTATTTGTGGACCGCAGACGTGAAAGAAGGTCCCGGGATGAATGGGTCTAACTACAATGTCAAGAATGGAATTTAAAACATAAACTGAAGGTTATATTTTTGAAAAACAACAAACTTAACAAATTTTCACTTAGTGAGATAACAATGACATTTCAGGTACAAAATAAAAAAATCCAAGATTTCAGAATTTTAACAATCTTGGACTTCAGGCCCCTAGTTTTACAATTTTTGAGCTCCAAGCTCATATTTACAAACGAGCACAAATTGGTTCGAAGAGCAGAAATCCCCTAATTCACGGAGCACTTGCTCCCCAACATACAACATATGGCCTTCAAGAGGCATAAAGTAATCTTACTATGAAAGAGAGCCAACAGGCTCTCAGTTTTTCAAGCCTACTCAAGGCAACATCAACTTGCAATTTCTGGATTATACAGGGGTAATTAATACCCAAACTACTGGGCCTTCATGGAACAAGAATATTGGCTAAATAAATGGCCCGAACACAAAATGAATGGAGGCAAATACTTGCACTCCTAGGTATGAACACTTGAAACCTAAAGGGCACTAGGCCGATGAAACAGGGGCTATTCCCAAACTATGGAGGTGACTCGTATAAGAATAAATTAAGACCTAACGGAAAGGAAGAAAACCAGTTACAAAACTACTCACCTCAAACCAATGTGAAGGGGAGCTCGAGAGGGTACAGCATTCTCTATCCCCAATTTAGAGTTAAAGATTTTATGAAATTTTTACGTTAGCCGGCAGAAAGTTTCATTTTTAGAAAAGTAGGTTACATAGTAAATGAGTTGGACCTTTCCCTCAGGTTAAGCTGCGGAGCTAGCAAGAAAGTAAGATGTTATGTGGCCATTACCTTGCTGAAGAACTGCTGCCCGATGAAAGAGGCCTCCTGCTTTGACACACACACTAGGTCAGATGACGATCAATTGGCCAAGAGACGTGAAAATCCGCAGTTTATTAACCCTCGGGGAATGTTCGAGACCATTGCAGATTAAACTAGCCACACCCTCTCATTTTTATTGGTGGATTTAAAAGTTACACTCAAAATCGAAGAATAAGGCTGTTATAGGTTGAAAATTAATCACAGAAATTTGGGATTGGCTAGATTCAAAACTGGCGGAAAGAAAAGATAAATATTGCCAACCCAAGAATAAATGAACATCAATTAGTAAAAAATACTTATGAATAAAAATATTCTTTAAATCAAAAGTTCTTTCACTTCGCACCAGGGTGCATGATCATAATTTTTTGTAGTGACTTCTATGGACGAATGTCCAAACTTCTTGATGAAGGGCAAACAAAACAAGTAGAAATTCACACAGTCCAGGAAACTTCAAAATAACAAAATTCCATCAGGTATTAGTGGTGACATCTAGTGAGTAAAGTTTTAAGTAGGTCTAGTTTCAAGTTGACTGTTTCTCCAGTAAAGGAGTTCTTTTAGGTGCAAGATTTAAATGTGCGGCGTTGGGGTGTCCCTGCCGGTACAATTATTATTATTATTATTATTATTATTATTATTATTATTATTATTATTATTATTAGTAGTAGTAGTAGTAGTAGTAGTAGTAGTAGTATTGTTACGGAGTTATCCGTGGTAGTTAGAGGTGAAAGAAGGTGCTGGGATGAATAGGTCTCAATCTACGAAATTAAAGTTAATTTAAAATTTAACAAGGTTATATTTTCTTTTCGAGATCAAGAAATAACAAATATAACAGGTACTCAGTAGCCGAACAACAAATCGAAAATGTACAATTACAGTGTTACAGGATTTGGGCTCCGAGAGCCAGACACACAATTCTTGAGCAGTAAGCCCAACTTTATCCGTATACAAGATTCAACCAAGGGGCAGAAGACCCCAATCATGCTCAAGAGCACTTGCTCCCAATTATATAGCAAAAATTTTTCTTTGAAAGAGCAACCCGCTCTCAAAGTTCCAGCCTATCAAAGGCCACACCAAACTCCACTTTCAAGTTGTCCTCTAAGGACATAAACACAGGGGTAAAAATAACCAACCTACTGAGGCCGATTTAGGAAATAACGGGAAAATTACAAGGCCCCAAAATACAAACTTGAGCGGAGGCGTAACTAGCACTCCTAATACACTTCTTTAAAACCTACTTGGCACTAGGCCACTAATGCAAGGGCTAATCCCATACTGAAGAGGTGACTTATATAAGAAAACGATTTACATTACATTAGAAGGGAAGAAACGGTTGTGAAAATAAGTTCACCTCAAAGCAATATGAGTGGGAGCTCAAGAGGGTTAAGCACTCTCTATCCCAATATGTAGTTACAGAGGCAGAATTTAAACCAAAAGTCTTTTACATTTTAGGGGAAAGTTACATGGTAAAGATTTCGAACCCGCCCCGAGGGTTAAACTGCTGAGCTGGCAAGAAAATAAGTTATAAAACGGCCATTACCTGGTGGTTGAACTGCTGCCCGAAGAAAGAGGCGCTTCCCGCCCCATGCTACATAATTTACACACTGAAAGATGTTACTGAAGTGGCGCAGAGACCCGAAAATCAGCAGTTTATATACCCTCGCGGAACATTCGAGACCTTTCAGGAATGATAACACCCGCCCACAATCATTTAATTGGACGGCCAAAAGATTACATGTCAAAACTGAAGAAGAAAACCCGGATTGGTGGGAAATTAATTACAAAAATTACTCATTGGTCGAATTCAAAACTGGTGGAAAGTGAAGGGTTATACAGCCAACCTAAACAACGACTGAAAGAAATTTAACAAAGAACAAACTTATGGACACAAAATTTCTCCAAAAACACAGTTCTTTCACTTCGCACTAGGGTGAATAATTGTAGTCCTTCAGTAGTGCCATCTAGAAGAGAATGTTCACACTTCTTACTACAGGCAAAACAAAAATACATCGAAAACGACACAGTTCAGAACACTACAAAATTTACAAGTAGGGACATCTTATGAGAAACTTGAGAATTAACACTGTAGTTAAAGTTCAGGCTTCCTCCAGTAGAGGAGTTTCAACTGGCGCAATGTTTGAATTAGCGGAGCGGAGGTGTACCGCCCGGTACAATTATTATTATTGTTATTATTATTATTATTATTATTATTATTATTATTATTATTATTATTATTATTATTATTATTGTTGTTGTTGTTGTTGTTGTTACGGGGCTACCCGTGAAATGTAGAGGTGAAAGAAGGTGCGGGCTGGAATGGGTCTAACTGCAAAGCTGAGATATTGATTAAAATTGCATTAAAGATTATATTTTCAAAAATAGCAAAACAATTTTCACATAAGATTTCAGATTTTAACAAGTAACAACAAGTCAAATCAGGTACAATACCAGGAAAGCCAAGATATTTTAACAATATGGGCCACAAGCCCTAATTTTTACAATTTCTGAGCACTCAGCTCACAACCACATATTACCAAAGGGCATAAATCCCCTCATTACATGGAGCACTTGCTCCCACCTAGCACTGTCAGGCCTCCCAGAGACACATATCCAAATACAAGAAAGAGCTGGCCCGCTCTCTATTTTTAAGCCTATCAAAGGCCACAACGGACCTTACTATTAACTGCCCTCAAGGCACACTTTCAAAGAAACAGGGGTATCTTGTACCCAACCTAATGGGCCTTAGTAGAAAAATAATAGGTTAAGTTAATGGCCCGCAACACCAGGTAGAATGGAGGCGAGTACTTGCACTCCTACATGTAATCTTTAAAACCTTAGAGGCACTAGGCCGATGAACCAGGGACTATTCCCGAACTATGGAGGTGACTCATATAAGAAAATTTAATACATTAAGGAAGAAAAAGTTACCAAAACGTAGTCACCTCAAGGCAAAAATGAAGGGGAGTTCGAGAGAGTAAAGCACTCTCTATCCCCGATTTACAGTTAAAGATATATGAAGTTTTACAAAAGTTACGGCAATTTACATGTTTGAAGATAGGTTACATAATGAAGGTTTCGGATCTTCCCCGAGGGTTAAACTGCTGAGCTAGCAAGAAAATAAAGATGTTAAGCGGCCATTAGCTTTGTGAAGAGCTGCTGCCGGAAGGAAGAGGCGCTACCCGCCCCCTGCTACACTTCCATACACTAGACTAGATGTTGTTCGAGTGGCGGAGAACCAGGAAAATCAGCAGTTTTTATACTCTCGGGGAATATTCGAGACCTTTCAAGAATAATTAAGACACACCCACAGTCGTTTATTGGGTAGCTTACAGTTACACATCCAAATCGAAGAAGAAAGACACGATTGGTCAAAAGTTAATTACAGAAATTCTGTATTGGCTAAGTTCAAAACTGGCGGAAAGAAAAGATTTATATTGCCAACCCACAAATGAAAGAACGAACTTTAGTAAAGAACAAACTTAAGAATACAGCATTTCTTCAAATAAAGTTCATCCACTTCGCACCAGGGTGCATGGTCATAGTTTTTTGTAGATACATCTATCAGAGACTGTCCACACTTCTTGATCAATAGAAAACAACACAAGTTGAACTCCACACAGTACTGACAACTTCATAATCACAAAATTTACGGTAGTGACATCTTCTGAGAAAACTTATGAGTTGATACAGTAGTTAAAGTTCAGAATTTCTCCTGTAGAGGAGTACTTTAAGGCGGAAAATTTAAATGTGCGGCGTAGAGGTGTACCAGCCGGTACAATTATTATTATTATTATTATTATTATTATTATTATTATTATTATTATTATTATTATTATTATTATTATTATTGTATTACGTTCCTCTAACTACGTTAACGATTATAAGAGATTTCGGTGTGTCAGAATTTTGTCTCGCAGGAGTTAGTTTACGTGCCAGTAAATCTACCGACAAGAGGTTGCAAATACCATCGGACTGAGAGAAACAGCGAAGATGGGTTCAGAAGGCCAGCTGCTCAGCCTGACATACGGGTTAAAGATAGTTGTTGCTTTAAACCCAATATTATCTCACAGATGACCCACTTATAGGCTGAAATAATATGAGCTCCTTACTGCGATATTTCTTGCTAACAAGCGGTGACCTGCTATTGAGCGAGATTACACGCTAATTGATGTTGTTCATCTGCTTTCAGGGATCAATTATTTTAGTTCGTTTAACCTTGAATTACGTGCTCTTTCTTTCATTATATATTATCGTAGGGCCTAGAAAAACAGCTGTGTAATAATACCTCAGCTTAGAACTCTCAGCAGTAAGGCTGTGCTGCGGGTCAGTATCATTCCCATTAACAGTGCACATAACGGTATTACGAGCTGCAACGGAAGTATATTAGTTTCCATATTTTCACTATCATTCAATTTTCAACGTGTCTCAGTGGTTGGCGGTGGTAGAAATATATCCACGGCATCCGCTGACTTGGGCCAGGCTAATGAAAGCCCAAGGTTCAACTCCGGCCAGGTTAGGGATTGTTACCATGGCTGTTTTGAGGTACAACCTATCTAATGACATTTCATGAGATACCTAACGGTAGTGTAGTGATCCTGTTTTAGAAAATAAACAATAGAGTCTGAGATTATTCGTCAGTCCATCCACCCGTCACTTCTTAATCTGCAGGCCTTCCGGGTGAGCAGCGGATGCTTGGTAGGCATCAAAGCTGGGGTGGTATGGCGTTCGGTTTGATAACCTTCCTGGTGTAAGAAGTGAATAAATGATGAGTTAGCAGGATTTCTGAGCCTGGAAGCGTGGGTTGACGACCAAGGGATGCCTAGATGAGACTTAAATTACTTCCACTTTCTTATGCCAGACTCACCGCTTTAACTTTCCTGTCCAACCTCAATATTGTTCTCTTCCAACCTCAACCGTATTTCGTCTGCAAGGCCTTGGCAATCTCCCAGTTTCACAGCCTTTTCTTTTGGTGACACCTATTTTCTTCGAATATTTGGACCTCTTCCATTGTTTCCTCAGAACTTTTCACCGTGATGTTGAGTTTAATAACAATAATCACCGCCAGCATAGATCCCAAGCACAAACAGAAATATGTACCTGGAAATAACTTTTTCACTTCGTATTCTTTATATTTCTTAAATGTTAATGTGAAACAAATGTTGATTTAGTCCATAAAATAGTACCCAAACAATGCCCCCATACCTTACTAAAGGTCTTATCCTACCGAGGCGAATGCTGCCCAACAAAATAGCCAGCAGCGTCACAAATTCTTCCTAGATGGAAAAATGTTGTCCGTCAGGAGTTATTTTATGTACAGATACATCAACCGACATGAGTTTGGTGAACTGGGGTAGCTTCAAATACCGTACCATCGAAGTGAGATGGAATCCCCATCGATTGTAAGGGCTCAGAAGGCCGTTCATGTCGGTCAATGGGAATGTCAGTACCTCTTATAGTGTATGACAAGCACAATGAGTTTCTCTCATTGGTTGGCCGGCAGGCGCGTCCAGCTTATCTGCTTCCCGTTGACTCATCACTTCCCGATACACAGCGCAGCGACAGTACGGGAATGTCCGTACTTCGCAGTTCAGGTCCGTGCTTAGAAAGTGTATTAAGTGTTGATCTGTCACTTCAACTGTTCTCGAGTTGTGAAGTTTGACTTCGTGGCATAATTCTCATAATGCATCCACATATGTACACGGTAGAGGAAAGTGTATTTATGTACTATAATTATGTGTAAACAGAGTCTTGCATGGAAGTCGTTAGACAATTTGTAACACAATTTCCAGGTGTACCATCTCTATACAGAGATACAGCGTGGAAATTCGTAAAAAATTTGAGAGAAACAGGTTCTTTATTAAAAAAGAAGTGATGTGTTAAAACACGTACATAACGAGGAAAAATGAAATTAAATCGGAGAAAGATTTGAACATATACGCCTACAAAATCCCTAAATCGACTTGAGTAGTATAATGGGACAGTTCGGCGGCCGCCGCCGCCGCACGCCTCCTCCTCCGCCGCCTCCTCCGCCGCCGCCGCCGCCCGCGGGAAATTTGAATTTTGGCGGGAAATTTGAATTTTGGCGCGAGATTTGAATTTGTAAACAAAGCCACGTGCTTTTTGACAGCTGTCATCGACAACAACGCAACGCTAACCTCACTGCTGCCATCTTGACGGGCCTAAACCTCACTAGTGCCAACTTAACCTAACTAGCATGAGGTAAACAAAGCCACGTGTTTTTTGACAGCCACGTGCTTTTTGACAGACAACAACGCATCGCTAACCTCAGTACTGCCATCTTGACGGGCCTAAACCTCAGTAGCGCCAACTTAACCTCACTAGCGCGAGGTAAACAAAGCCACGTGCTTTTTGACAGATTTGTAAACAAAGCCACGTGCTTTTTGACAGCTGTCATCGACAACAACGCATCGCAAACCTCAGTACTACCATCTTGACAAGCCTAAACCTCAGTAGTGCCAACTTAACCTAACTAGCATGAGGTAAACAAAGCCACGTGTTTTTTGACAGCCACGTGCTTTTTGACAGATTTGTAAACAAGGCCACGTGCTTTTTGACAGACAACAACGCATCGCTAACCTCAGTACTGCCATCTTGACGGGCCTAAACCGCAGTAGTACCAACTTAACCTAACTAGCGCGAGATAAACAAAGCCACGTGCTTTTTGACAGCCACGTGCTTTTTTGACAGCTGTCATCCGCCATCTTTGAGCACCGTGCTGTCCTCTTTCGTCACCTGTCATCGGCAGTGCTGCCATCTTGACGGGCCTAAACCTTAGTGCTACCAACTTAACCTCACTAGCTCGAGATAAACAAATCCACGTGCTTTTTTGATAGCTGTCATCCGCCATCTTTGAGCACCGTGCTGTCCTCTTTCGTCACCTGTCATCGGCAGTGCTGCCATCTTGACGGGCCTAAACCTTAGTGCTACCAACTTAACCTCACTAGCTCGAGATAAACAAATCCACGTGCTTTTTTGATAGCTGTCATCCGCCATCTTTAATCTATAGAGCACAGTGCTGCCCTCTTTAGCTACTTACCTTTGAAATGTGGTGGCGGATAATTTGAAAAATGCTTTTCGACAAGCAGCCATCTTTAATCCAGAGAGAACAGTGCTGCCCTCTATGTGGTGGCGGCAAATTGAAAAATTCCACGTGCTCTTGTTTGAAAACAAACTCACGTGCTTTTTTGACAGCTGTCATCTGCCATCTTTGAGCACAGTGCAGCCCTCTTTAGTTTGAAATGTGGTGGTGGTAAATTCCACGTGCTCTTGTTTGGAAACAAAGCCATGTGCTTTTTTGACAGCTGTCATCCGCCATCTTTAATCAACAGAGCACTGTGCTACTATCATGCGGGCAATTTCATCACCTGTCATCCGCCATCTTTAATCCACAGAACACCATGCTGCCCTCTTTGTGGCTACTACCTTAAGCACGTAGTAGCGGGCAATTTGAAAAGTTCTGTTAGCTATCATCCGCCATCTTTAATCAAGAGAGCACTGTGCTGCCATCTTTAGCTAGATACCTTTGAAATGTGGTGGCGGCAAATTGAAAAATTCCACGTGCTCTTGTTTGGAAACAAACTCACGTGCTTTTTCGACAGCTACCATCCGCCATCTTTAATCAACAGAGCATAGTGCTACCCTCTTTAGTTTGAAATGTGATGGCGGCAAATTCCACGTGCTCTTGTTTGGTAAACATAGCCATGTGCAGCTGTCATCCGCCATCTTTAATACAGAGAGCACCGTGCTGCCCTCTTTAACGTAGTAGATGTAAATTCGTCACCTGTCATCCGCAGTGCTGCCATCTTTTGCTAGATACCTTTGAAAAGTGGTGGCGGATAATTTAAAAAGAAAAATTCTACAGCAGCCCTCTCTCGACGCTAATTGCATAAGATGGCGGCTATACATGACTCCTTAAGGGTGCTTACGCAAGATGGCTGCTATACACAGGTTCTTATGAGACGCCCTTGGGATGCTTGCGCAAGATGGCAGTTATACATGGCTCCTTATGAGATGCCCTAGGGATGCTTGCGCAAGATAGCGGCTGCTCTTATGGGACGGCTTAAGGGTCCTTGCACAAGATAGCTTGAGACGCCCTAAGGATGCTTGCGCAAGATGGCGGACACAAGATGGCGGCTATACACAACTCCTTATGAGACGCTTTAAGAGTGCTTGCGCAAGATGGTTGCTACTCTTAGCTTAGAGGCTAACGTGTCGTGCTAGTTCGATTCATTAAATTTAGGGCTTAAATGCAAAATGTTAAATATATCGAAAACGGTGCACCGTAGAGCAAAACGGACAAAATTTTTCTGCCTAATACCTAGGTTCGCAGTATGAGGAACAAGAAAATCATAGTCTAATGATGGGATCAACGGTTCGGTTCCTACTTAGGCCCTTTGGCATTTGCTCTGTTTTAGCTTGTATTGAAGCGAGTCTTCGTAACATGATCAGGTCTAGCTATGGTAGAGAGTATAACGTACCGTGCAGGTTCGATTCATTAAATTTGGAGGCTTAAATGCAAAATGTTAAATATCTCGAAAACGATGCATCGTAGAGCAAAACGGACAAAATGTTTCCACCTAATACGTAGGTTCGTAGTATCAGGAACAAGAAAAAACATAGTCTAATGATGAGATCAACGGTTCGATTCCTACTTAAGCCCTTTGCCATTCGCAGCTATCTATTTCTACAAGATGGTGGCTGCTCTTATGAGAAACAAGATGCCTTGAGACGTCCTAGGGATGCTTACGCAAGATGGCAGACACAAAATGGTGACTATACATAGCTCCTTATGAGACGGCCTAGGGGTGCTCGCACAAGATGGCGGCTACTCTTATGAAGAAAGCTAGCTTAGAGGCTACTGCTCAAGATAACAGCTGCTGTTATGCATGTGGTGGAGGGCAATTTGAAATTCTATGTGCTTAATCAACAGAGCACCCTGCTGCCCTCTTTAGCTGAAATGTGGTGGTGGATAATTTGAAAAATTCTTTTGACAGCTATCATCTTTAAACAAAGGCGACTATACATAGGCTGTTAAGGCCTTATCATTCTCCTCCTCCTCCTCCTCCTCCTCTTCTTATGTTTCGAAAGTCTAAACATGCACAATAATGTTATCGCTGCACACGCTTGCCTTCGCGATGCAGGTTTAAACTTGTTCGATATAAAGCTATGCCTTGACATAAGAGGCGGAGGAGGAGGTAGAGAAGGAGGAGGAGGAGGGGGAGGAGGAGGAGGAGGATATGATAAGGCCTTAACAGCCTATGTATAGTCGCCTTTGTTTAAAGATGATAGCTGTCAAAAGAATTTTTCAAATTATCCACCACCACATTTCAGCTAAAGAGGGCAGCAGGGTGCTCTGTTGATTAAGCACATAGAATTTCAAATTGCCCTCCACCACATGCATAACAGCAGCTGTTATCTTGCGCAGTAGCCTCTAAGCTAGCTTTCTTCATAAGAGTAGCCGCCATCTTGTGCGAGCACCCCTAGGCCGTCTCATAAGGAGCTATGTATAGTCACCATTTTGTGTCTGCCATCTTGCGTAAGCATCCCTAGGACGTCTCAAGGCATCTTGTTTCTCATAAGAGCAGCCACCATCTTGTAGAAATAGATAGCTGCGAATGGCAAAGGACTTAAGTAGGAATCGAACCGTTGATCTCATCATTAGACTATGTTTTTTCTTGTTCTTGATACTACGAACCTACGTATTAGGCGGAAAAATTTTGTCCGTTTTGCTCTACGATGCATCGTTTTCGAGATATTTAACATTTTGCATTTAAGCCTCCAAATTTAATGAATCGAACCTGCACGGTACGTTATACTCCCTACCATAGCTAGACCTGATCATGTTACGAAGACTCGCTCCAATACAAGCTAAAACAGAGCAGATGCCAAAGGGCCTAAGTAGGAACCGAACCGTTGATCCCATCATTAGACTATGATTTTCTTGTTCCTCATACTGCGAACCTAGGTATTAGGCAGAAAAATTTTGTCCGTTTTGCTCTACGGTGCACCGTTTTCGATATATTTAACATTTTGCATTTAAGCCCTAAATTTAATGAATCGAACTAGCACGACACGTTAGCCTCTAAGCTAAGAGTAGCAACCATCTTGCGCAAGCACCCTTAAAGCGTCTCATAAGGAGTTGTGTATAGCCGCCATCTTGTGTCCGCCATCTTGCGCAAGCATCCTTAGGGCGTCTCAAGCTATCTTGTGCAAGGACCCTTAAGCCGTCCCATAAGAGCAGCCGCTATCTTGCGCAAGCATCCCTAGGGCATCTCATAAGGAGCCATGTATAACTGCCATCTTGCGCAAGCATCCCAAGGGCGTCTCATAAGAACCTGTGTATAGCAGCCATCTTGCGTAAGCACCCTTAAGGAGTCATGTATAGCCGCCATCTTATGCAATTAGCGTCGAGAGAGGGCTGCTGTAGAATTTTTCTTTTTAAATTATCCGCCACCACTTTTCAAAGGTATCTAGCTAAAGATGGCAGCACTGCGGATGACAGGTGACGAATTTACATCTACTACGATAAAGAGGGCAGCACGGTGCTCTCTGTATTAAAGATGGCGGATGACAGCTGCACATGGCTATGTTTACCAAACAAGAGCACGTGGAATTTGCCGCCATCACATTTCAAACTAAAGAGGGTAGCACTATGCTCTGTTGATTAAAGATGGCGGATGGTAGCTGTCGAAAAAGCACGTGAGTTTGTTTCCAAACAAGAGCACGTGGAATTTTTCAATTTGCCGCCACCACATTTCAAAGGTATCTAGCTAAAGATGGCAGCACAGTGCTCTCTTGATTAAAGATGGCGGATGATAGCTAACAGAACTTTTCAAATTGCCCGCTACTACGTGCTTAAGGTAGTAGCCACAAAGAGGGCAGCATGGTGTTCTGTGGATTAAAGATGGCGGATGACAGGTGATGAAATTGCCCGCATGATAGTAGCACAGTGCTCTGTTGATTAAAGATGGCGGATGACAGCTGACAAAAAAGCACATGGCTTTGTTTCCAAACAAGAGCACGTGGAATTTACCACCACCACATTTCAAACTAAAGAGGGCTGCACTGTGCTCAAAGATGGCAGATGACAGCTGTCAAAAAAGCACGTGAGTTTGTTTTCAAACAAGAGCACGTGGAATTTTTCAATTTGCCGCCACCACATAGAGGGCAGCACTGTTCTCTCTGGATTAAAGATGGCTGCTTGTCGAAAAGCATTTTTCAAATTATCCGCCACCACATTTCAAAGGTAAGTAGTTAAAGAGGGCAGCACTGTGCTCTATAGATGAAAGATGGCGGATGACAGCTATCAAAAAAGCACGTGGCTGTCAAAAAGCACGTGGATTTGTTTATCTCGAGCTAGTGAGGTTAAGTTGGTAGCACTAAGGTTTAGGCCCGTCAAGATGGCAGCACTGCCGATGACAGGTGACGAAAGAGGGCAGCACGGTGCTCAAAGATGGCGGATGACAGCTGTCAAAAAAGCACGTGGCTGTCAAAAAGCACGTGGCTTTGTTTATCTCGCGCTAGTTAGGTTAAGTTGGTACTACTGCGGTTTAGGCCCGTCAAGATGGCAGTACTGAGGTTAGCGATGCGTTGTTGTCTGTCAAAAAGCACGTGGCTTTGTTTACAAATCTGTCAAAAAGCACGTGGCTGTCAAAAAACACGTGGCTTTGTTTACCTCATACTAGTTAGGTTAAGTTGGCACTACTGAGGTTTAGGCTTGTCAAGATAGTAGTACTGAGGTTTGCGATGCGTTGTTGTCGATGACAGCTGTCAAAAAGCACGTGGCTTTGTTTACAAATCTGTCAAAAAGCACGTGGCTGTCAAAAAGCACGTGGCTTTGTTTACCTCGCGCTAGTGAGGTTAAGTTGGCACTACTGAGGTTTAGGCCCGTCAAGATGGCAGTACTGAGGTTAGCGATGCGTTGTTGTCTGTCAAAAAGCACGTGGCTGTCAAAAAACACGTGGCTTTGTTTACCTCATGCTAGTTAGGTTAAGTTGGCACTAGTGAGGTTTAGGCCCGTCAAGATGGCAGCAGTGAGGTTAGCGTTGCGTTGTTGTCGATGACAGCTGTCAAAAAGCACGTGGCTTTGTTTACAAATTCAAATCTCGCGCCAAAATTCAAATTTCCCGCCAAAATTCAAATTTCCCGCGGGCGGCGGCGGCGGCGGCGGAGGAGGCGGCGGAGGAGGCGGCGGAGGAGGAGGCGTGCGGCGGCGGCGGCCGCCGAACTGTCCCATTATACTACTGACTTGGATGAGAAGCCGGGGTATCGAAGAGCTCAGCAAAATGGGCTACAAGAATGTTAAAATTGAATCCATACAACCATACGTAAATGTGTGGATGCAGGTGGAGAACGTTTACAACATATCCTATCATAATGTTCGAGCTTATTTTCTTTATTCTTAATCAATTGTTTTCGGAATTCTTATTTTCTTAATTCTTATTTTGATTAATTTAAATTTTTTTAAAGTTTGCTTTACATCGCACTAACATAAAGAGGTGTTCTGGCGATGGTGGGATATGAAAGTGCTAGGCGTGGGATGAAAGCGGCCGTGGCCTTAACTAAGGAGTGAAAATGGCAAACCACGGGAAACCATCCTCAAGGCTGCCAACATTGGCGTTCGAATCCACTATCTCCCGGATGCTTAATTTTAATTGTTATCTAATGTCATGCACGGATAATATGAGCGAAGTGCTGTCCTTGTTGCTAATGCACGGAGCGGGTAGTGATGAGTCAACGGAGGGCAGATAATGTTGGTGCGCCTGCCGGAAAACCGATAAGGGAAACTCACTGCATTTTTACTATTAAAATGCTAGATCATTAATGTTTCTCTGTTGAGTTCCAACGTAGACTTATTTCGTGTGCTAATGCCATAACTGATAGAATATGTACAATTTTTAAAAGCCGAGTTGTGAATACAAGAATGCCGGTGAGAAAAGTTCTGTCCATCCTCCACAATTGAGCTGAAATTAATTGATGTCCCACTACCCAGCAATAAGATGGTTTTATGAACCAGTTTGTAAAGTCTGGCACAAGCGTAGTGAAGCTTTGTTGTACTTAAGGGGTCACTTTCTTGTCATTAGCGACACTAAGCTAGCGGCAGGGATTATTGCAGAACCGCTAATAAAAAGTGCCTTGGGGATACAGATTTTGAAACAAGAATGAAGGAGGTTAAGCAAGCGCTTTGGAAACCATTTTCAGTGCAGATAAAAAAGAAGGTGGGTGGTTATTTGGTACACGATTTTTAGTGATGTTTTATTTTACTTGGCAAGATCAACGCCTTCAGGCCTTCTCTTCCATCTAAACAGGCACTGAAATACACATAATACTTGTATTAGTCTAATTAAATTTGATACGAATTAAATTAATAATAAAACAAGAATGATGAGTGAAGGTATTAAATTGAGATGAAACCAATCTCAAAAGGAGATAGTACATACAATTTCATTACATCTGAAAAACAAATCGGGTAAGAATTTTGGACTAATATTCTACTAGGACAACAATGACAATGGAATGGTTGTGAGTAGCAGCATGAAGTTTACAGATGATCCTTACGGGTGCATAAAATGTCTCCAAAGTGCTTCCTTGAAGGTGCGATTAGCGCTTAATCATCTGATACCTTTGGGAAGGAGGTTCTTGTCACGACAGGCAATTACTGTCAATGATTTATCGTAGATGGCATTTCTATGGATAGATAAATCAAGCATGGAATTATTAGTAGATCTGGTGTTAGGACTTTGATAAGAAAATGGGTATTTGAAATATGAAGTAAGGTAGAACGGCTGTGAAGAATGATGGACTTTATGGAGAAGGCAGTGGATATGCACAGTGCGACGGAGTTACATGGTCATTGCACCGTAGGTTACAGATGTATCTCACACATGCATTTTAACCACGTTGTAATCTGCGCAATAACTTGCACCCAGTGTGTATGTAAATCGCCTTACAATAGTGGAAATGAGGGGAGACCAGAGTTTCTACCGGCATTTCTTTGAGTTTTTCAGGAAATATGTACTTATACCCGCGCACCATATGCAATGAAGAGGATGTTTTCTGGGTGATGTTCGTAATATGCGTTTTCCATGATATGTCATCATTGAAAATAACACCTAGGACTTTTACAGTTGACAGGAATGGTATGTTAGTATTACATAACATTATAGATTGAATCTCTGGTCAATTGATCTTCGCGAGTAGTTTCGGGTATCCAAGGATGATGGCTTGCATTTTTGCTGGGTTTAACGTAAGACCACATCTCAAAAAGACCAAGAAGAAAACTATGTTAGATCCTGAATTGATTTCGTCTATGGTCGTTATTAAACTGTAACGTAGAGTATGAAACATTCAGGATTGGCCAAGGCAAAACTTTGTCCAACAGTATGGGGGCCATATTCACCACTAGTTATCTCACCCTTCATCTCCGAGTTTGAATGTTGGGATGCTATGCCCCTTCTGCATCGTTTCGAAGGATAGACGCTCAGCACTTTGCTGGAGAAGCTGATTGAAGCTTTCGAAATTTATTTGTGCAGAAGAATGCTTCGAATATCCTGATTAAAAAGGGAGAACAATGAAGAAGTCCTCAACTTGTTAAAATAAGAGCTTCTAACAACTATCAATGAGCTAAAGCTCAGGCACATCATGAGAAGTGAAATGGAATGGCGTATGGCTTTTAGTACCTAGATGTGTCCGAGGACTTCGGCTCGCCAGATGCAGATCTTTGATTTGACGCCCGTAGGAGACCTGCGCGCCGTGATGAGCATGAAATGATAATAATGATGAAGACACATACACCCAGTCCTGGTGCCAGGGGAATTAACCAACTATGGTTAAAATTCCTGACCCTGCCGGGAATCGAAACTGGGACTCCTGTGAACAAAGGGCAGAATGATAACCATTTATCCATGGATCCGGACATCATGAGAGGTGAACGATATAAATTTCAATATCCAATTCATCATCGAGGGGAAAATTGAAGTGCGAAGATGTGTGTGGAGAGGGAGAGATTCCTGAGTTAGAGACCTGCACCGGTGGTATGGATGAACTTCCACTGAAATTTTTCGAGCCGCTGATTCACGAGCTATCATAAACAGTTTGATCGCCAAACTTCGTAGGGAGGTGGCGACCTGAGAAGAGGAACGAGCGTATTGGCTAAAGGAAAGTAGGACCATGAAATACGTGGTAGTGGCAGACTCCCTAGAACGCCCAGAATTAATATTCTCTGACTCAGAAAGAAGAGGAAAACCAAGTCAGGTCGGTAAAGAAAAGTGTAAGTCAGAGCCCGGCTGAGCAGCTCAGACATGGTGGCGACTCCTGCGTATTCGCATACCAGGATTTGTAGTCATTAATTTTGAAGTAAGGAATTTTAGAGTAAATATAATTTTTCCATCATGTAAACAAACTACTGTATATGTTTAATATGTTCGAGCTCTCCAAGGTCCTGTTATCACCTCTCAAGGGTACGTTGTTTCCTGGCAATTCGCAGTATAGGGATCATGAGAAGTTTGTCGTGTCTTTCTGGAACCTAAATTACTCAAGGGGTTCGAGGGGCAAGGACATTTGGAGACAAGACTATGAATGTTATGCCTTTGCTGGCACGGCCTAGTGTTTATAGTGCACTGTGTATTCTGGTATAGGCTAGAACAAATGTGTTACCTTCCTTTATCTGCCTGAGTCTCATCCTTGGTTTGACAACATGAAAGTGACCGAGGTATGAGCCATACTAGTAATGAGATGTAGCCAGTACCTGCTGTTAATGGTGTTAAAATGTCGTTCATTGCGTCAATTGGTGGGGGACATTTCAGTGGGCTTGGCAGACTGAGATGTGATAGCAAGTTCTGGATCGGTGAAGAAAACAACGGGAAACTACATCACTCCTCACTTCCCCAGTACGCCCCTTAAGTGACACCTGGACCACCAATGATCGCTGATGGTGGAACTGTTTAGGTTCAAACCATTTTCCAAGTTGAGCACTCAACATTCAACATACCTACTATGAATTTCGATAGGTTCTGCACATGCTCTTTTGCGAGTTGGAGTGGGTGGTGTAGAGAACCTCGGAACTATCTGTAGAATTTTCACCATTACTGGCTAACGTCGGTGTGCGGGACTTTCTGGAGACCCTACATTACTCACTCATCTCCAGTCAGACTAGGCCAATTGATGAAATGTATCTTACGATGCGGATCCTTTACCATCCAACTACAGTACTTGCCCATATGATTATCTCGTTCGTTTCTGGTATTAGATGTATTTTCCTGTGAAAAGGACTTTAAAATGCACAAATCATCGTCATGTGGCCTAAATCGTTAGATGAAGAGATGGGAAGTGTCAACAGCTAATGTAAGGGTAAGTCTGCTATTCTGTTTATGCGCATGTGCATAATTCTGTGAAGAAACGCAGACAGAAATGCTGCACACCCATCTGAATAAACCACGTGAGAATAGAGCACTAGTTTCCTGATCCCAAGCTGTCGAATTCAATCCAGGTTCGGTTCAAAGGTATTTGATGGTGCTGTAATACCCTAGCCTGATGGCAGTAGACATACTAACACATGAACTAACAACACCGGGACGAAATTCTGCAATCTCTCCTCACTGAAAACGGCATGCAAAAATAGTGTGTCGTAAATCCATGATAATAATAATAATAATAATAATAATAATAATAATAATAATCATCATCATCATCATCATCATCATCATCATCATCATCATCATCATCATCATCTGTTTACCCTCCAGGTTCGGTTGTTCCCTCGGACTGGGCGAGGGATCCCACCTCTACCGCCTCAAGGGCAGTGTCCTTGAGCTTCAGACTCTTGGTCGGGGGATACAACTGGGGAGCATGACCAGTACCTCGCCCAGGCGGCCTCACCTGCTATGCTGAACAGGGGCCTTGTGGAGGGATGGGAAGATTGGAAGGGATAGGCAAGGAAGAGGGAAGGAAGCGGCCGTGGCCTTAAGTTAGGTACCATCCCGGCATTCGCCTGGAGGAGAAGTGGGAAACCACGGAAAAACCACTTCCAGGATGGCTGAGGTGGGAATCGAACCCACCTCTACTCAGTTGACCTCCCGAGGCTGAGTGGACCCCGTTCCAGCCCTCATACCACTTTCCAAATTTCGTGGCAGAGCCGGGAATCGAACCCGGGCCTCCGGGGCTGGCAGCTAATCACGCTAACCACTACACCTCAGAGGCGGACATAATAATAATAATAATAATAATAATAATAATAATAATAATAATAATAATAATAATAATGTTAGGCTGTTTTGCTGAATGGTCACTGTAGTGACCTTCGGGTTCGAGGGTTTCGGGCTCGATTCCCGGTTTGGTTGAATATTTTTAATCTGAAATATTTAATTCCCTTGGCTCTATGACTAAGCTTTTCTGATTTCCCCAACTTACCTACAACTCACTTACCAAACACAATACTATATTCCCCTGCAATAACGCGCAGATGCCCATATATACAAAATTCTTATTCTTATGCGAGGAACTGGTAATAAATAAATAGAAGCAGTAGCAGAATTAGCGAGGAGCTTCGTGATAGTCGACTCGCTCTCGCATCTCTGGAGACCGTGGTAAGGTACCTCTTTTAGCCACTTCTTAGGAGAGACAACGGATACTGCGGATATATTCTATGTGGAGGTGAATAGCTCAGACTGTAGAGCACTGGCCTTGTGAGCTTATGTTGGTAGGTTCGATGTTCGATGGTATTTGCAAGTGTTGAAATACGTTGGTCTTGAGTTGGTACACTTACTGGCACGTTAAAGAACACCTCCGGGCCAAAATTTCGGCACCTCGGCGTCTTCGAAAATCGAAAAACTAGTTAGTGTAACGTACAATCCTTCTTGTACACAGAGTGTCCTTTAAAAGATTCTGATATTTACAGAGGGCGCAGAACGCAATAAACGAAGGCTGAGCGGTCTCATGAACATTGGTCGTAAACCTACTAGCGTGTTGTGTTATGGTCTTATTATTATGGGGCACCGACTCATTTTCGTCTTAGGGTTGGGCGACACCTATCACCCTTCTTCATTGATCGATGGATTGGTCGGAGAAGGCCAGTACTGTGGCCTGCCCGTCCGCCTGACAAAAACCCTTTACATTTTCAGCTTTGGGGACATGCGGAAACCATGATGTATGCGATCCTCATAAATGATGTGGGTGCTCTATAAGAACGCGTGTCCAATACCTCTGATGCAATTCGGCATCATACAGGGGTGTTCCCATGAATTCGTGATTCTATGCGACGTAGGGTGGAGGGCTACATTGCAATGTATGGTGGTCACATCGAAAGTATTTCAAAGACATTGTGTTTTGTCGGGTCGATCAAATACATGATGATCATTCATGGTAGTGGTAGCCTAATATATCTCAGAATATATTGGATTTACGAGCTACATTCCTTCTTTTGTTTCGTGCTACCTCCTCTATTAATAATGGAACGTTTTAGAAAGACACCCTGTGTATTATACCATCACATTTGGATTTATTCCATTTTTACTACCGAGTGACCTTACTCATGCCAAAACAGTGTGGAGGGTTGTATTCACTATTGCGTGTTTCTACGATGAATTGTTTTGTGATGTGTTATTTATGTACAAATACGTGTGTAATGACGATTAAAACCACCTAGCTCCAGATCAAGAGGAATTAACCAAACTTACGTAAAAATTCATGACTCGGCGGGGAAGCGAACACGGAGTCTTGTAAATTCAAGGCCATTACACTGACCATTCATTGAAAGCGCAATTGAAGGGCTGAGAACCATAGTGGGCCAAGTGCCATTTTTTAAAAAATGGAGAAAATTAAGGTTAAAGTTTAGTCACTGCTATAATTCACAGATACAGATTACAGAGACTACATTTGCATATTATAGTTAATAGATCCATTAATCACTACAAGGAAAAAGACAAAGATTATCTGGCTTTTTAATACAAATAAAAGGTAAATGAATATCATCATTTTCCACTGGAGTGGATTTGGCCCACTTTGGCTCTAAACAGAACGGATGAATTTTAACAATACGCCAGTGGGCCAACTCCACGTGGCGCTGTAAGGTACTTCATTTTGCCGTAGTTACATCACAATATTGCAAATCTTTAAAAAACTTACGATTAACTGGTGGAATGAATGGAAGCATGGGAATTAAATCATCATATCGACGGTTACTTCTAAAACCTCGTATCTCGCAATGCTTTCTCTACCAATTATTTTCCTCAAGACTGGTCACGCCTCCCAGCCACATATTGATATGCAGCCCATCAGAACGATTTTCGTTGTGTTCATTTTCCTGTGCCGGTGTTAAAGGAAATTAAACCTTAAATGCATTATACTGTAGGAGTGCGTAAATACGTGATGAAAACGACATCCCTACTATACCGTATGGTAAGGTCCATTTTCCTTTACACATCAGCATAGGAAGTTGTTCACAATGAAAATTGTTCTCATGGACTGCAACTTCATATATGGCTGGGAGGCGTGGCCAGGCTTAAGGAAAATAATGCGCAGAAAGAGCATCGGGACATACGAGGTTTTAGAAGTAAGCCGACGATATTTAGCTTTTGTCAGCTTAATGGGTGCTGCGTAAGTAGGACTCAGTTCCCATGATGAAGGTACTGAAGTTGTTACCTTTACAAATGGCCTGGCCTTACGAGAAGGTGAAATATCAAGGATTTTCCATTCTTCCATTTCGTTGAGTGTGTTCTTCTTTCTTCTTCTTTTCCTGCCGCTTTTCCCACACCTGTGGGGTCGCGGGTGCGAACTGTGTCGCACATGTGGATTTGGCCCTGTTTTACGGCCGGATGCCCTTCCTGACGCCAACCCTCTATGGAGGGATGTAAGCACTATTGCGTGTTTCTGTGGTGGTTGGTAGTGTAGTATGTTGTCTGAATATGATGAGGAGAGTGTTGGGACGGACATATACACCCAGTCCCCGAGCCAGAAGAATTAATCAGAAGCGATTAAAATCCCCGACCCGGCCGGGAATCGAACCCGGGACCCTCTGAACCGAAGGCCAGTACGCTGACCATTCAGCCAACGAGTCGGACCGTTGAGTGTGTACCTGAACTTAATCTTAAGAGGTTCATTAGACTGGAAATGAAACCACATAATTTTGAGCCACTCATCCTTCTCCCGATCTACTGTTTCCTTACGAATCACAAAGTTTATTGAGAGCTTCTTAATGTTCACAATTTTTTTCTGTTCCATTTTCGTCACACTAAAGGGCTTATTTATCCTACATTCCTTAACTAAAGTCACATAATCTTCTACCGAAAACAGTGATTTTGCCTTACATTTTGAAGTTTCGCTGGTACTAAAATCTCTGTCATTAGGCAAATATAAATGGCCAGGTTCTAGGAACTTATGATCAATAGTTTTGAATTGGGAATAATGAACTGATGTGTCCCATAAGATGCAATATACTGATTCCTATTCTGACCACCACAAGTGTCTGAATAGGCTATTAAATGATTTGCTGTTGTGCTGACGTTCCTCAGGTAATACAGAATACATGAACCTACTTCTGTTGGTCCCCTTTGTGCTGTATCTTCACCCCACAAGTACATGTACCCCTTCTCGTCCTCACAGTAATGTATTCCTATATTATACACCCAAAACTTCCTCTTGTAAAAATAAACGCTACTTGTTATTAAGGGAAGGAGGAGGGTCTGCTACATGTCAAATAACTGCTTCTATTTTCTCGTGGCCGATGTTCGCCATGATACTATGCATATCGCGTGACTCAGAGCAAGCGAGGGATTGGTCATGCGGATTTGGCCCACTATGGCACTACCTCCAGCGGCTAGTTCAATTTGGTTGATATTTTGTGATCCTGTAGCACATAAATGGGAAGACGTAGAGATAGCCCAGTTGGAGAGATAATACCTAAGACAGAAATGAACCGCTAGATGGCATTAACTCAATTTCGACGGTTGGTGGATTTGGCCCGCTATGGTTCTCAGCCCTTCAATTGCGTTTTACAGTGAAACTCTGAATATTACTCAGTCCTCCAATTTCCAGCTGTTTTTCTCTAAATGACAGGCACAGCATACAGATGTAAGAAAAACTGTTCGATCACTCTCTGGAAGAGAAACATTTGACTACAGTACACCATTTCACCCATAAAACCATATTTTAAATAATTTTGGAAGTACTAGATAATTCACTTACATACCCGACCAGTATTAGACCATCAAAATTTTGAAAATATAACCACATTTATATTATTCAGATTTTTATGTTAACCACTAAGCTCATAGTTTCAAATATTATTGTGTATAGTACACCCGAAATTTCTTTTAGGTTTAAAAATGTTTAGAAAGAAGAGCTCAAGAGAACTGGAATCGCTAGATACACACAGTTCCGTCAGTCACCTGCACTATTCGGAGTGATCATCATAAAGTTTCCCTTTTGCTTCCAGGCCTCATACTTCTCAAGAAATGCTGCACTTTAAGGTAGCGATAGGTTAACATTGAGATTTCGAACCAACAATGTCAAGATTGGCCAAGTTAAATACACAACGTTTGGTTTATCACTTGGCAGTATACGTTCTAAAAGATAATACTCCATTCATTCAATGAGAAATTTGTAAAACAATTATCCCCAAGTGATGCAATTCATGCTGAAATAAAATGTAACGCCTTCAGCAGGAATATTCGGTTTTAGCCCAGCAATATTTCACAGCAACTGATATTGCACGGGAAATTCGGAAAAGGACCTTATTTTCTACCTGCCTCCTGCTTGAATGAATCATTTCAGATTACCGAGGAATGAGTTATGAAAAACTTGAACTTCTGCCTTCAATGTCGTACTCGGTATGAATGCGTCACTGAAAGATGAATGATGTCGTACCTGATTAAAAGAATGCCTGCTATGCATCGCGCTTGTGGCGTTGGCATTCTAGTGATATTACACTGAACCGCAAGAGCGACGTTTGTTCTTGTATCAGAGAAGAATGTGAAGGTGATACTACTTCTAAAATGCTCTATAAGTTGTCTAATTAACATGGGAGTCTGAAGGACAAGAATAACTGGTCATCGCTTGCGATTTAACAGAGCTTGGGAGATGCAGCCATTTCCCTCGAGTATCTACCTCCCACAAGACTGACTACAGCGTAAATTGTGGCTTTGTTCGTCGACTAGTTCCTCGGTAATTAAACGCCATGGGCTTGGAGGCATGGTATTGAGAGACATGATGAGACTGCCGGTAATAGTAATCACAGTGCTATAATTTAGCCTGCCGCTACAGTTTTAGAGGCCAGAGCAGGAACTATATGCAGTCCATAATTTAACCAAAGTTTATTCAATTTTAGCACGTTTCATTGCTTAAAACAATATACCGAATATATTCTTATCTGAATTTAATTAATTATTACCAATTTACTTTCATCGAGTTATAAAAATAATATCGCAGTGAATGATTTTTTATTCATCGTAAATTATCAACTCTAAGATTTGGTTACGCTTGATTTAATCCCCTCGGCTGCTGAAATGGACATATAAATTTCAAATAAATCAGGTACTTCCTTAAGTCTTCATTCCATTCCTGACCCGGTCGATTGACTGGAAACAGGCTGTGGATTTTCATTCATGGCTACTGGGTGGGCCAATTTTCGTGTTGATTTTGATGATTCTATCTTTCCTATAAGTAATTTAAAGAATGAATTATGCATGTGAAAAATCCAAATTTACTTAACATCGAGAAATAGAGAAAAATCAAATTTAACCCTTTCCCGCCCGCATTTTCACTCCGCTTATCCCCAGGTTTCAACCTATTATTTAACAAAAACTGAAACAGACCGTATTGTTTCAGAAAAAGTTAAATACAGTAAAAACTATTGGTCACAATGAATTCAAATTTTCAATAACATATACCAACACATCCATTTCTCTGTTTATTGAGTCATAATGTGTTCCTCCCCCCCCCCCCACCCCTCGTGATACTCGACAGTCTGTATTTGTCACATTCCCATGTTGTCTGAATCCCTGAAAACCAATAATCACGTGATTTTGGAAGTGGAATGATGCCCATGTATCTAAGATTTTATTTCATCTGGGCAAGGGTCTGTTTTTATCTTACCGGAGTGCGACTGTTTGAAGGCTGTATTGTTATATGCACAATAGGCTATGTCACTGAATAGTTTTTCTCCTCCTAACATACGTAAAAACAATCTCTTTCCCCTAATACACTTTCCGAATTATGCGCAGGTTTAACATCATCCATTTAATCATTTGGAGTAACGAAACGTAATATTTGTGTTACCTGAATTGCCGTGCATTGCCATCAGGTCCGATTTATCGATATTCGTTTTCATTCATATCACTGTTACCACTAAAATTATCTTCGTTGATACATTATTCACTCATTAAAAATTCACCTGCACCCCTACTCAAGGATTCTGTGTCACTTTTTTCGCCCATATTCAGCTTAGTTTCAATATACGCGATATTCAATCCCGCCATGTTTACGGACGAAACAGCTGACCCACGCTCGCGGAAGTTCAAGACCGTTGCCTAGGCAACGTCAAGACAGATTATCTCTCTTCCTTTATTCCCTAAGACTTGTAGATTGCACTGCGCGTTCATAAATGCCTTATAAACACTTCTCTGATGAGGAAAATAAAAAACTATCGCACAGATCGCAGACGAATGCAGATAATGCAGCCGGGCGCTTTCGGGCGCTAAGGACCGGAAAGGGTTGAAATGGAAACAGATACGACAAAAGTCATAAGAGCAATGTTGTAGATCACTTCAAATTGAACGGAGATTGTGCTATCCGTTATGTGATACGTCTCCCCGACTGTCTGCACCATCATAAAATTGCCTCCATATTGCGATATTCTTCGGGGATAAAAAGTGGAAAATTTAAAGAAGTTTTCCGACCTTTACAGGCTAAAACGTATAATTTTGGAAAATTTCAATATTCATGTTCGTCTGGCAGAATATGCCGCAATCTGGATTTTGGGCGAGGAGGTAAAAATTAGGACGTTCAGAAAACTAAACCCCCAAAAATATGCAAAAGGTCATTATTACCCTTAAACGGGTCCACTGCATTTAACCTGCAAAACCGACCATTCATGATATCTCCCTTATTAATCCTCCAGTCGAAAAGATGGACATGAAAATAAAACGTTTTAGAAAATGAATTTGCATCGAGTTGGGTCGATTTCCAATCAGCTTGGTCTTGTACTGTATATATTGTGGAAGAGTAAAATCACCATTTCGGTTCCCTATAAATCGTCAGCCCATTCCGGGAACATGAAATGTTATTGACCTTTAAAACCTACCTTTGGACAGGCGACCGCTAAATATAAAGTTTGATTCTGAGACAATAATTTACGATACCCTCATTTGTTGGACATGTATATCGATGGCCTAGAATGAAAACCTCGTATCTCACAAAGTTCTTCCTATCTATTATTTCCCTTAAGACTGGTTACGCCTCCCAGCCACATTTGAATTTGCAGTCCATCCAAACAATGTTCGCTGTGTTCTTTATTCCTATGCCGACGTGTGAAGGAAAATGAACCTTACCGTACCGTACTATAGCAAAGTATGCCTGCATGACGTATTTACTAAATCCTAGAGTATAATTTTTATAAGGTTCATTTTCCTTTACGTATCAGCATGGGAAAATAAACCCAACGAACATTGTTCTGATGGGCTGCGAATCCAAATGTGGCTGAGAGGCGTGACCAGTCTTAAGGGAAATAATGGATAGGAAGAACTTTGTGAGATACGAGGTATTCAATCTAGGCCATCGATATTTGTGTGTGGGGACTTTTATCTGCAATTATCGGCCATTGTTGAACTGCCGTTAAATTATGTGCCGGTACTGTGGGTATTTAAAATGCATTTAAAATCCATTATTACGTCAATAATTTTGATTTTCCTTATTGGCCCAATAAGCTAATCCTTGACTTGAGCATGCGTAGTGTCTCTCTTGAAGGGAGCGCTCTGCAGTTGTTTTGCTGTCTCGTCAACTATCGAGCAAGAAGTCTTGTTCTGACCGAGCAGTGAGTTGGACGCCATTAGCCTTGTTCCTTAAAAGACTTTGAAGATTGGCGAAATGGAGTTAGATACTCCCGGTTAGACGGGAGATAGAATAGGCTATGGCCTGAATACGTTTTCTGTCTTGTTATGTTCCACTAGTGATAGTAACTTTGTATTTTGGTGATTCTTTTATTTCTACTATGTGAGTGTTGACTGTGAGCCTGCGTGCCAAGGCAGGCAGGTTACCTCTGAAAACATGTGTCTGGTGTAAGTTGTGATAAAGGATTGCACTAATTTGGATATAAAACCACCAGCATGTAAGTAATATTTATTCAAAAATTATCTTGGAGCAACGCGTACTTCAGTGGATTACTTGGAGGAGACATTGTTTACAACCGTCGTCTTGGAATTTTCAAAAACATTATCTTGTCCGTTAACGAACCAACGTTATCACTGTTATTTAATTTTAGGCCTACCTCGAGTTATCGCCAATGTAGTGTGAATTGAATTTGAACTCTATACCCGGTATTTGGAAATTTACTAGCCGACTGGAAAATTTAAATCACTATTGATAAAATTCTCATGTAAAAGTGATATGTAAATTTAATTACGAGGCGAATTGGAAACTCGCGGTGAGCATATGTGCTTTATGTCATTCCTTCCTTGCTGTTATTGAGATTGTTGTACGTTTTTGGTTTTCTGCTCCATATACGGTGTGCGTATTGTTTTGGTTGTTCGTATTGTTATTTTATTATTATTATTATTGCTCGGTGTGTTTCTCTCTCTGCCTGTTTTCTCTGATTTTGAAATGCGTACCCTGATTGTATCGTATTTAGTGTGATTTTCCAAATTGTGTCATGTTGCTATGTAGTCCTTTCTTGCCGATATCTCCCGCGTTCGGTCTTATCTCATGTGCTCATTGTTGTGGTTCCAAGGCCACCTCGTAGTAAATTTAATAACGACCATCTTGGTCTTATGTAAAATTATTCTTTATAGGAAATGCCACCTTCTATGAATTTAATCTCATGATACATGTAATTATAATTTTTTTATTATTATTATTATTAGTCATGTCAGTACTCCTTGGTTGTAGAAATCTGAAATTTCTTTGCCCGGTTCATGAACTTCGGGGTGATTAACGCTCACATTCCTTATTCTTACGTAGTTTTGTTACGTCACTAGCCTAAATACTTATTATCTGGTAAACGCTAAAATTTTGGCAGGCTTTGCCGATTATTAAATGAAATTTTAATAGCTTGGGTCGTGAGTTGCTAGTGGACCTTTAGCGTGTGTGGTTGTTCGTTTTACATTGTGGAACATAATTTTTTTTTCTCCCCTTGTAATACTGTATGAATTTGGGGAATATTTTTCTGGTTCCTAGTTATTAACTTTTGGTTCGTTTCTTTAAGTTATTTTGTAATTTTGGTTCTGCGTGCCACATATTTCGGGTTTGTGTGTATGGTGTGTATTGCCTAGTGATTGACAAAAGGAAGATTGAATCCTTGTTGCAACAAGTTAATTATCTATGGCCAGTAATTAATTTACAATGGTATACCTTAAAGTTTAAAGTCTAATATTAAAATTAAAAATAATATTTTTTTTACAAAAGGCATTTGTTAATAAGATTGTAATCCTCTTCTGTATTATAATTCTGCTACTGGTCTGAGTTAGTACCATTTAATTTTAATGAGCGTGGTTACGATCCACGGACCTCTGGGTTATGGGCCCAGCACGCTTCCACAACACTACTGCAACCTTACCAAGAAAAGCACCAAACAACAACGAAAACCAAACTCAATACTTACCATAAGGGCAGTAGCACCAAATACGAAGCGTGGAGGGCAAAATAGGGAGTGAAAAGGGCAGGATCTTACGTTAACATTTGACAGGTTGGCAGGTCAACATTGTTAACTACTAAATGACAGACGAAATAAAATTGTAAATAAGATGTTTACTTAAAGAGAAGAAAAAAACAATTCATAGCATTTATGGTTAAATAAACACTTTCTTTCAAAAAAAAAAAATAAAGGGTAAATAACTTTCTTTCAAAACACTTAACATTTAAATAAATGAACTGAATTCATTAAAATTAAATGGTACTAACTCAGACCGGTAGCAGAATTATAATACAGAAGAGGATTACAATCTTATTAACAAATGCCTTTTGTAAAAAAATATAATATTTTTAATTTTAATATTAGACTTTAAACTTTAAGGTATACAATTGTAAATTAATTACTGGCCATAGATAATTAACTTGTTGCAACAAGGATTCAATCTTCCTTTTGTCAATCACTAGGCAATACACACCATACACACAAACCCGAAATATGTGGCACGCAGAACCAAAATTACAAAATAACTTAAAGAAACGAACCAAAAGTTAATAACTAGGAACCAGAAAAATATTCCCCAAATTCATACAGTATTACAAGGGGAGAAAAAAAAAATTATGTTCCACAATGTAAAACGAACAACCACACACGCTAAAGGTCCACTAGCAACTCACGACCCAAGCTATTAAAATTTCATTTAATAATCGGCAAAGCCTGCCAAAATTTTAGCGTTACCAGATAATAAGTATTTAGGCTAGTGACGTAACAAAACTACGTAAGAATAAGGAATGTGAGCGTTAATCACCCCGAAGTTCATGAACCGGGCAAAGAAATTTCAGATTTCTACAACCAAGGAGTACTGACATGACTAATAATAATAATAATAAAAAAATTATAATTACATGTATCATGAGATTAAATTCATAGAAGGTGGCATTTCCTATAAAGAATAATTTTACATAAGACCAAGATGGTCGTTATTAAATTTACTACGAGGTGGCCTTGGAACCACAACAATGAGCACATGAGATAAGACCGAACGCGGGAGATATCGGCAAGAAAGGACTACATAGCAACATGACACAATTTGGAAAATCACACTAAATACGATACAATCAGAGTACGCATTTCAAAATCAGAGAAAACAGGCAGAGAGAGAAACACACCGAGCAATAATAATAATAATAAATAACAATACGAACAACCAAAACAATACGCACACCGTATATGGAGCAGAAAACCAAAAACGTACAACAATCTCAATAACAGCAAGGAAGGAATGACATAAAGCACATATGCTCACCGCGAGTTTCCAATTCGCCTCGTAATTAAATTTACATATCACTTTTACATGAGAATTTTATCAATAGTGATTTAAATTTTCCAGTCGGCTAGTAAATTTCCAAATACCGGGTATAGAGTTCAAATTCAATTCACACTACATTGGCGATAACTCGAGGTAGGCCTAAAATTAAATAACAGTGATAACGTTGGTTCGTTAACGGACAAGATAATGTTTTTGAAAATTCCAAGACGACGGTTGTAAACAATGTCTCCTCCAAGTAATCCACTGAAGTACGCGTTGCTCCAAGATAATTTTTGAATAAATATTACTTACATGCTGGTGGTTTTATATCCAAATTAGTGCAATCCTTTATCACAACTTACACCAGACACATGTTTTCAGAGGTAACCTGCCTGCCTTGGCACGCAGGCTCACAGTCAACACTCACATAGTAGAAATAAAAGAATCACCAAAATACAAAGTTACTATCACTAGTGGAACATAACAAGACAGAAAACGTATTCAGGCCATAGCCTATTCTATCTCCCGTCTAACCGGGAGTATCTAACTCCATTTCGCCAGTCTTCAAAGTCTTTTAAGGAACAAGGCTAATGGCGTCCAACTCACTGCTCGGTCAGAACAAGACTTCTTGCTCGATAGTTGACGAGACAGCAAAACAACTGCAGAGCGCTCCCTTCAAGAGAGACACTACGCATGCTCAAGTCAAGGATTAGCTTATTGGGCCAATAAGGAAAATCAAAATTATTGACGTAATAATGGATTTTAAATGCATTTTAAATACCCACAGTACCGGCACATAATTTAACGGCAGTTCAACAATGGCCGATAATTGCAGATAAATGTCCCCACACACAAATATACATGTCCAACAAATGAGGGTATCGTAAATTATTGTCTCAGATTCAAATATCTTCATTACTTTTCAACTTGTAATAAATACACTTAACACGCACCCGTTCTTCAGTTAAGTCCGGTGGAACTTGTACCGAAAAACGTTCCGTTAATGATATCTCCCTTATTAATCCTCGTATCGAAGTGATGCAAATGAGGAAAAAAGTTTACAGGTATATTTCCATTAAGTTCGGTTGTGTATATTTTGTGGGAGTGCAAAATCAATGTTTAGTTTCGTATAAACCCCCAGTCAGTTCAGGGATTTAGAAACAATATTTGCCCTGAAGTGAAATGGCGTATGGCTTTTAGTGCCGGGAGTGTCCGAGGACATGTTCGGCTTGCCAGGTGCAGGTCTTTCGATTTGACTCCCTTAGGCGACCTGCGGATCATGATGAGGATGAAATAATAATGAAGACGACACATACACCCAGCCTCCGTGCCATGAAAATTAACCAATGATTGTTAAAATTCCCGACGCTGCCGGGAATCGAACCCGGGACCACTGCGGCCAAAGTTCAGCACGCTAACCATTTAGCCATGGAGTCGGACAATATTTGCCGTAAAACCTACCCAAGGACAGATGGATTCTAAATATGAAGTTTGGTGGACAGACAGACAGACAGACAGACAGACAGACAGACAGACAGACAGACAGACAGACAGACAGACAGACAGACAGACAGACAGACGCCAAAAACTAAAAATATGCAGATGGTCATTATTACACCTGAAACGGATAACTGTAAGGAAATTTCGCCAAAATGATCAATGTACAGACACACTCTAGAAGTACAGACCTTTATATCGAGAGTTGCTGCTTTCAAACTGTACGACATATCTACAAACGGACTTCACCATCAGACGCCTCTTTCAGTGAATTATATGGCTGGTCCCATGACATCTTCTCGTATCTCCTATATTTATAGGTTAGATTGAGTTAGAGTCATTGAATGGGGTGAAATTTTGTACAGTTTTCACATACTACTTTATATTTTTGATACTCATGTGACAGCTAGAATTATAAAATTTGGCTATCACATGGCCACTGGTCATGTCAATGTGCGTACCGAATGACATGATTCTCTCTTTCCTATAAGTGTGCCAAATGGTAACATATACGTGTAAAAGTACAAAATTAAATTGAAATCGAGAAATACAGGTCTATTTAACGTATACAGGATAGCATTACGACAAAAAGTCATAGGACCAAAGTTGTAGATCTCTCCAAAATGAAACGCGATTTTGCTTACTGATTTGTACAGTTTTCACATACTACTTTATATTTTTGATACTCATGTGACAGCTAGAATTATAAAATTTGGCTATCACATGGCCACTGGTCATGTCAATGTGCGTACCGAATGACATGATTCTCTCTTTCCTATAAGTGTGCCAAATGGTAACATATACGTGTAAAAGTACAAAATTAAATTGAAATCGAGAAATACAGGTCTATTTAACGTATACAGGATAGCATTACGACAAAAAGTCATAGGACCAAAGTTGTAGATCTCTCCAAAATGAAACGCGATTTTGCTTACTGATTTGTGATACGACTTACTGATTATCCACCAATTATCCCGAAACGAAGGTCTGCACCCTCGTTAAAAATGCATCCATATTTAGATCTTTTTCCGGGGCCAAAAGTTATACATTTGCATAGCTTAGAATATTTCCTCAAAGAAAATTATGTCCAGCTTTCGGGATTAGCCTTCGCATACATAAAGATCAATTAAGGAATAAAATAACACAGTTAAGAAAGCTGACATTATTAGAAAATGGATTATGACTGATGATAGCAGGATGACGACGTATATGTAAATACCAAGTGAATGTATTGGAAAATCAAATGCCCCTCACCGCCAATATCCCGCAGAATGGTCTATTGACGCCTCTGTTGACTTCTACCCAAGGAACAACCACGAATTTAAAGGCATGGAGAGGAAAATGGCAATACGTTACTTCCCTGCTCGCAAGCAGTCAAAGACGTTGACATGGTAACCTGTAGGTTCGTTGTCGGTCTGTCGGTCACTCAATGCAGAGCATGATACCCGCAGAAAATAGTAAATTTATCCGTCATTTGAAGAGTAAGGCTAAATTATGGAAATAACTAAAGTTGTTTATAATGAAGATACGCTTCATATACGGTCCACGGAGTTTACCGAAAACCAATAATATAAGAGAAAATGGAGGAAAATCGCTCTGGTTTTCCTATAAACCCCCTGTCTATTCAAAGATTTTAAAATGATATGCATATCTAAACCTTCCTCGGGATGATTATAATCTAAATATGAAGTTTGCTTGCGATCTATCCAACCGTTTCGCCATGATGGTGGAGCAAACAGACAAACAGACCAACAGACACGAAAAATAAAAGCCACTGATTCGGTATTGGGTTGACCTAAAACGGATAAATATCTGAAAAATTGGCAAAAGAAACGAAATTACAGACAGCGGAACCCCTACAAGTTTATTTATATAGATAAACTGATAAAAACTCTTATTAATACATAATAAATACAGGTTAAATATGATGATTTCCAGATCATAACCTTTACGCACGTTTTCAGATAACATCGAGGTCTGCATAGTGGTACAAAGACACCAGTCGATATTGTGCTAAAGTATGCAACCGTTCCAAAAAAAAAGCTATGTTCTAAAAGTGTTGATGCTACTCGAAATAACATCAGTGCTGCGTCACCAGTTGACAAATATCACAATTCATCTGTTAGGTATTAGGAACTAAAATAACACTCACCGGTGCACAGTATTGGGAACTGAATTTGCTGACGTCACCTGGTTGAGAAGCAAAATTTTCTCAAATTCCAAACTGACTTCCATCGTTACTTTTAGACTACAAATACAACTCAGACACCTTCAAATAACAGTGGATAAACACCGGAATGATAAATTTTAAAAGTTTGAGATGGGTAAGATAGGGATTTTTCAGGATATTTCTAATATTATTTCGAAATTAGAATTCAAATGTGGATCCAACACGAACAACCCTCAAGTTGTCAGGTTACTTTTCTTGAATGTCAACCGATGTCGAAGAGATGGTCGTCCTGTTGTGGGAAAGACTTGATACGAGTCAGTGACAATGCCATAAGTGAGATCCGATACATAAATCCATTCGAATGATGAATTTAGGTAGATCACTACATTTCTACATTTTGTCAGTTTAGATATCCTTATATATATTATGTTTGTAGGCTGACGATACGAGTAAATAATCTAAGTAAAATCTCCTTTCAGGGCAAAAAATTAATTCAACCAGATCATTCTAAACGAAGAAATACTGCAGTGAAATTGAAACAGATGAAAGTTCCGTACGTGCGGTAGAAAATGTATGCCATTAGCCGTTCTCTCTGGGGACTATGTTTTAATGGAAATATATTGCTAAGTAGGAGCAAGAAGAATTAAAGTTGTCTCCCAAGCTTAATACAGGATATAATGATTTCATGCTCAGCTGTATAAGATCTAGTGATATGAAGTATCTGAAACTTTCAGATCTTAGCAGATGATTTGCATTAAGTAACAAACATATTTCTAAAGGTACGCATAGCCACATAGCGGCGTGGATGGAGAAGTTGCCTAGACATTGCAGTGCAAGGCGACCTGTGTTATCGCTGATGTAGAACGGGTTGTAGCCTCCCCAGGATGAATATTCCTGCTGTATGGATTACAGTACGAACGAAATTATGTCCCTTCCAGATACACACACTAACGAGGATAATTTGTATAATTCATATATAGCGCACTTTTATCCTAATATCGTAAATTATGCAGTTGTAATGTCCAGAAGCCTGCTACCGGATGTAGACTAGGACAGGAAGTATTCATTAAGGGTAAAAGCTTTGTGTAAATAACCTGCTAGTCCCGAGTGGAAGGTAAGGTATTAACATCCTTCCTTCTGAGTAAATGATCGTCGAAAGCAACGTGAACAGCGTATATGAAAGAGAGTTAAGGCTCTGTCAAACAGCAGGCGGCCTACAGCAGCGGACCAGACTAGTTCGCAGCGGACTGGGGAGAATTGTAAATTTGCATAGAGTTCGCGCGGCCAACACTGAACAATATCTTCAGAAGATATGCAGAAATGAATTGATCTAGAGCGTGGCCATGAACACCTGTACCACACACGGCACGTCTATTACAAAGATCACAAGCTGTTTCATGGTTCTAGTGTCATCATTCCTTGGTGGCCCCTTTAAGTCTCCTCATACGACAGGTAGGGATACCGTGGGTGAATTATTCGTCTGCATCCCCTACCCTCAGGGGCTGCTGGATATTTGATTAAAATAACGAAATGATAACATGAGTTCAACAAAGAAAATAAATGAGTCGGTACGCACTTGATTGCGACTGCTTTCACATTGGTTCAACCTGACTTGTCCGCATTCTATTTCACTACAACAGTCGGTGATGGCCTGCGGTCATTTCGTCCGCGATGACAGTCCGCTTCCTGTTTTTCAGAGCCTTTAGTCGAACTCATAAATAATTTGAAACATTAATTCGATATCTCGCGTCTTTGAAATTGTATGAAATGCTAATGTTAGCGAATCAGGTCACTTCGTGGGTGAATTCAAATGCGCTTTGCGTGGCGATATTGCTAAATCTGAACGTGGAATAAGAGGGGCTTGAGCGCACGAATCTAAGAAAAGTCTTCGCCATGGAAGGGTTTTGAATTCCGATCTCCAAGCTGACAGGTTTGTACCTGAGCAAGTACGCTGAAACCCACGGTTTGTTTTTGAGTGATGCTGATTTCTCGCCAGCAAGTCTAAGCCACCTGCATATTTAGAAACACGGTTGCACAAAGCCCATTTGACTTCCCCCGCAAAGAGATCTGATTCGCTAATTTCCTCAGATGATGAAATGACAACGGTGCGGGATATCGAATTGTTATTTTTAATAAGGAGCATGAGCAGCTTCTCTATGGTATGGATATGAAAATATTACGTTGGGCACTGGGGCTTACAAGACTGGACCATATCAGAAATGAAGATGTCCGAAGGCGATTGGGAGTGGCACCTGTCCCAGAGAAGGTCGAGAAGCACGACTTAGATTGTATAGTCATGTCGTACGAAGCCCTGCAGTCTCAGTGATACATACAGCCATCCAATTTGATGCTGGAGGTTCCGGATTCCGAGGTCGTCCCAAGAAGCGATAGGTCGACTGCATCAAGGAAGACATGCGTATTCTGGTCTTCAATGAAGCTAATGTTCTTGATCGCAGGAAGTGGATGATGGCATGTTTCAATCCGGACCCTGCACTGATGAGGGACTAAGCGCTAGGAAAGAAGAATTACCAACTCTGTAACGCTCGTATACAAGGTTCACGTTTTCCCCGACAACCACTGTACTGGAACTCCACACACGTAGCGGTCATGTTCGTAAAGACGTCATTGGTCTGACACCAAAGTTAGCTGGTTCAAATCTCTTTAGTTGAAAAAATTCCCATCAGAATGACGGTCGGGAGGGTAGAAAAGGTGGTAATATACGATTTCTAATCACTTGATTCCGTGGCAAAAGCTTGGATTCAGTTCCAAACATATCTACACTGTTCAAGTGGAGTGAAGTCATAAGACGCTATTGATGGTAATTAGTCCGTCCGATAGCTACGTTAAGCTTTGAGCAGACACTTGGTGTTATTTGACAGGAGTAAGTCACCCTTGGCGTTTTGCATGTGCTAGTTGTTTGCTTGAGGCAATTCCTCACGGAAATGAATGAACGCAGAATGAATTATTACGTATGTAAGTCAATAAGTATTTGCAGTTTTGATGTAAATATCTTTAGGTCGGCTCTATGGCGTTGTATGCTCCCCAGACGCTAGACAGCACCATTGTCTACCTCTTTGGTAGGTTTAAGCGTTATCAGATCAGTACAGCTTGCGCTGTTACGAAGTAAATATGGTCGACCCACTGTCTGTTTGCACCATGCAAATACAGCGTTCCGCAATCCGTTTCCTTGGAATGAGGGTGTACTAGGAGCGGATATTCATAGATGACTTTCAGCACAAAATGGTGGCAATGTTTTGCCACAGCTAAGTGTTTACCAGCAGATTGTACAGTACAATTCAAAAGGGGTCGCACGAGCGTGAAAGATGAGGAGAGTTCCGGGCGTCCATCTGCAGGCGTAACTGATTCCAATGTATAACAAGTACGTGATTTATGATCCTTAATGACAAAGGAGTTATTGTTTTATGAATTTTTGCTCATGGTACACCCTCATTCCAAGGAAACGGATTGCGGAACGCTGTATTTGCATGGTGCAAACAGACAGTGGGTCGACCATCTATACGTCACAACAGCGCGAACTGTACTGACCTGATAACGCTGAAACCTACCACAGACGTAGACAATGATGCTATCTAGCGTCTTGGGAGCATACAGCGTCATAGTGCAAACCTAAAATTAATTAGAGCAAAATTTCAGATACTTGTTGACTTGCCTTCGTATATCCTTAGGATAGGCCGAAATCGAACTGTTATATCATGCCGCTGGCGACTAATGCAATGTGCTCGGATATGAAGAGAAACTTAATGTCTCCCTGACAGCTCCAAGTCGTACCCGCCACACTTTCTTTCTGCTACTGTAAACTGGCTACAACCTTATTGACTGGATGTCAATCATAGGCTTAGCAGACCACTCGCTTAACAGTAACTGCTCTTACAGTTGCCAGTTCATATGCATTGAAACGAGGAGGGTTAAGGAATAATAATTCTCGGAAATATTTAACGTATTAACTTCCTTCTTTCTTTTGGTAGAAAATTGCTTTTCTCACGATAATGTCGCTTTTATTTAATAATTTCTCCTTTGACCGTAATGCCGTAATCGTGAGGTGAAATCCGTAGTAATAGTTTTCATCCCTGCCTGCGCTGTTACATTCACGATTTTTTATGGAACTTTTCCCTAGATACAAACTTCCAAAATTATTGTTCCCCAGGCCTGCCATACCATACCTTGGCCCAAGTCTTTTCCTCCTATACCCACTTTTCCCGTTGCTTCGTTATCCAATAACAATCAGATAGGCCATTTTCACTGAAATGTACCGTCAAATATAGCGTAGGTATATTTCGCACAGTGAAATATTGGCAGACTCTCATTAAATATTCTAACATCCTTTCCCCCTCGTGATAAACTCTGTAATCCGGGATATTTGAAAGTATACTTTGTTGTAGTTTGAGTCATTATCCGTACAGTTTAACTGTCATTGTCAGGTGTAGATATAATTGGTTTAATGCCTGTTCAGCGCAGTTCCAGTTTTGCTTTGTTCATTTTGTAACGAGGCTACATATTAGGAAGGGTTTTTTCCATATCTATATGAAGCCTATTATGGCACCCTCTAGAAACGTTGCTGGTATGACATTGACAATGAATTGTCACATTATAACAATTAAATTGTTCTGGAGGGTATCTACGTGGAACATGGCCTTTTATTTATCTTCCTCATCTACCAGAGGTATGCGTGGTATTGAATCATGCTGAAATTTCACCAAGAAATACCTTTAACAATTGCTCACATAAATCTGAAATACCTTTAACTGGTCTGAAGGCAACAGCTAACACTGCAGGCATTCCTGTTCTTAATAATATATCATTAGGGTCACTGAACTTGCCTCGTAATACTTCACTTTATACCTTGTGGAACACTGGCTGGTACAAGTACAAAAATGAATCAAGGGATGTATGTACCAGGAAAATTGTTTACGTTGAAAACATTTTTAGCTGATAATGTAGGGGCCCCCAAACTTCAAAAAACGTAAAACTAAGCAATTTTCTCAATTATGACGAAAGCTGAAGGGCTAACGGGAAAGAGAATGGTTTCAAAATATTCGTTTTGAATAGCAATATCAAAATAAAAAACAAATTCCGAAAGTCACTTTCGGCCTAAATGCAGTTCCGGAAATAAAGCCCAAAATCGCTTGTTTACTTACTCGTTCTCTTTTTGAATCAAATAGTAACAAAATTAACTTATTTATTTATTTATTTATTTATTCATTTATTTATTTATTTATTTATTTATTTATTTATTTATTTATTTATTTATTTATTTATTTATTTATTTATTTATTTGATTTATAGTTCAGCAGGCATTTCTGCCCACTTATAGAACATTCCCATTTCTTATTTCTAATTTTATAAATAATTTAAAATACAAATTAAAATATAAACCTAATATTATACTTATGAACTATGGACAGTGGTAAGTGTGTGTTTCAAATTATTTTAATTCCTCCTAAAATATGCATTATTAATCTAAATTAATCTAAGGACTAAATTATACATGGTACACAATAATGCTATTCTATTTACTTTATGTCTTCTCTCTGTGCGAGTTCCCTTCTGACTGACCTTAACAAGATACTCTCGTCGTGAAATATGTCCACGTTTGGCATTTTATTAATTAACTGACATATTCCGTTTAATGGCGAATTCGTATTGTGATTTGTGTTTGACCTTTTAACAAAGAAAGTTAAATTATTTCTATTGCTTCCAAACGGTGCATATAAATTTATTTGGTGTGTACATTGATTCAATATCCTTAGATATTTTTTGATTTATGAAAGGTATCTGCACCGAATGTAGTTATAAGGACTTATGTAAAACTCTGTATTGACTTACATTAGTGCCCGTAGCGGTAGAAAAAGGCACTCTGCTAATCTAATCGACTGGATAACGATGATTAAGAAAAGGATGGTAAATTGTAGGAATAAATGAAGAACATATTCTCATACATTATTATATTTTATTTACCTAAAATACGTAACTCATATCACTGGAATGTTTTCAACATAAAGTTGCTTGCCTGAAGGCCTAGAACTGTGAATGTTTGACTACGAAAGAGGGTAAATAAAGTCATAGATTCAATGGGATAAATGAAATTGTTATCGAATTATATAATAATTTAGGGAATAACAAGTATGATGGATAAAAATTGGAAATAACATGCCGAGGGAAATAAAGAACTGAGGAAGAATTGCAATAGAGAAATATTATCTAGGGGGAGAACATCGCTAGGAAAGAATCTCCGGGAATGGCTCTGTTAACTTTAAGATGAATATATTTTGTTTCGCAAGTGGAGCGGACACTGCCATTGTGGCGGGGGTTATTCAACCGCTGAATAGCTCATCTTCTTTGAAGAGTCTTGTTATTTAGTTCGGACTGTGCTCGCTTTATTCCGCCTCACTTCACTGTCGTCGTTTTTGCTTCTCTCTTACGTCTGGTTAGGTTGTTGTCTCCAGTCATAAATGCCAGTGGTCTGATCGCAATCCTTCATGTCGTGATGAAGGTGATGTTGCTTCTTATTCTTCTGTTCTTCTACTGATTTTCCCACATCTGTGGGGCAAGAGTTCCGACTGTGTTGCACATGTGAATTTGGCCCTGTCTTACCTCCCCCTGTGGGTGGGGGCGGTAGAATAACATCCACGGTATCCCCTGCCTGTCGTAAGGGGCGACTAGAAGGGGCCCCAGGGGCTCTGAACTTTGGAGCGTGGGTTGGCAACTACGGGGCCCTTAGCTGAGTCCTGGCATTGCTTCCATTTACTTGTGCCAGGCTCCTCACTTTTATCTATCCTATCCGACCTCCCTTGGTCAACTCTTCTTCTCTTCCGACCCCGACGCTATTAGGTTTGCGAGGGCTAGGGAGTCTTTCATTTTCACGCCCTTCGTGGCCCTGGCTTCCTTTGGCCGACATCTTCATTTTTCGAAGGGTCGGTCCCTTCCATTTTTTCTCTCTGATTAGTGTTATATAGAGGATGGTTGCCCAGTTGTACTTCCTCTTAAAACAATGATCACCACCACCACCACCACCCTGTCTTACCGCCGGATGCCCTTCCTCACGCCAACCCTATATGAAGGGATGTAATAACTATTGTGTGTTCCTGTGGTGGCTGGCAGTGTAGTGTGTGGTGTGAATGTGGAGATGAAAGTGTTGGCATAAACACAAACACCCAGTCCCCCAGCCAAAAGAATCAATCACACTCGGTTAAAATCCTCGGCCTGGCCTGGAATCGAATCCGGAACCCTCTGAACCGAAGACCTCAATGCTGACCAAACAGCCAATGAGTCGGACGATGAAAGTTACGACGATAATTTTCGTTATTTTAAAATTATTACGCTATATTTGCGGTTATTATCGTTAATACCGTCCCCATTCTCTGACAGTAGTGAGGTTGCCCCCTCCTGGCAGTCCTCGCGTTCAATTCATGACCAGGTCAGAGTTCTTTACCATCGTCTGACGTCCTGTTGCTACCCCACTCAGCCTAGGTTAGCAAAATCTATGAGCTATCAAACGGTGAGGTAGCAGCCGCGAAGTAGAAAGCAAATAATAAATCTTAGTGGGTTATTCATACTGATTATGCGTCATCTCGCACTCTGCAGCTTTAAGAGTGAGCAGTGGTCACCTAGTAAGCCAAGCTATATCAGGACTGTAGCACTGTTATTCTTTCGCGTATAATTATTATTACTGGCTGCACTCATAGTAGGCCTAATGCATCCTCTAATTGCTGGGATATCCAAAAGCAGAGCTTTAGATAAAGCAGCAAATGTTGTTGCGCTCTTAGCAGCACCTGGGGATCTAGATAGGCTTTATGGCGACGATGGGACAGGAAAGGCTAAGAATGAACAGAAGGTGGCCGTAGCTTTAATTAAGGTACAGACCCATCATTTTCATGGTATGAAAATGGGAAACCATAGAAAACCTTCTTCAGATTTGTCGACAGTGGGACTCAAACACTCTATCTCCCGAATGCAAGAACCGGCCACTTGGGCGGTTGCTGTTTTTTGACACGGCCTTCAGTTAAACGGATGTCTTTCTCTAGAATAGTTGATAATATACTAAACATGCTGCGAGTTACCTACAATGATTCATAACTGAATAATCTCCTCTTCTAAACAGGTTTACCATCCTCTTTTCTGTCTTATTTGAATGCGGATTACTTTATTTGTTGAAGACATGACTATGACATGGAATATTTATATGATTTATACCGATTAAATTAAGATGTTAACTAACTTGCGGTGTAGATGACAGAAAGCAAATTCCACAAATTTATTTCATTTAATGAGGGTTATAATTCCTAAAATTGGGATTTTTCCTACATTTCTCAAGTCGCAAAAATAAATTGGGACAAATTTGCATTCAGTTAAATTTGGGTTGCAGGGCATCTTCATAAACTATAGAAACTGGAGTTGAGCTTAGGGCTGAGAGAATGACAGAAGCTCTGTCTGAGTGAAATCCTTCAGATATTGAAAGTGTTATAAACCTTCAGCTTGAGCTGGATTCCGCTAAGGATTTGAAGTTGAGGTCTATGAAATGACGTAACAAGCTCGAAACCATTAACGAAACGTAGACTTTGTGACCGGGAATTTGTATTCATGACTGATGTTTTGTAAAATAGTATTGGGCTTACTAATTTATCAAGAAATAAATCGTCTTTATTCCTAAAACGCTATGTGATTGTATTTCAGGTTAGAACTCTGACCACCGGGCGAGTTAGCCATGCCGTTTGGGGCGTGCAGCTGTGTAGTTGCATCCGGAGATAGTGGGTTAAAACCCCACTGTCGGCAGCCCTGAAGATGGTGTTCCGTGGTTTCCCATTTTCACACCAGGCAAATGCTGGGGCTGTACCTTAATTAAGACCACGGCCTTTCCTATCCCATCGTCGCCATAAGACCTATCTGTGTTGGTGCGATATAAAGTAAATAGCAAAAAAAAATTAAAAAATTCTTACCAGAATGGTTCTGGCGTCTAAGGTTTAGTATTGCTTGAACTATATCAAAGAATTTTCGTTCGAAGTGATACACGCTGTGCGGGTCAGTATTTCTCCGCTTAACATATTCATACAACGATATTCTAAGGTGCAATGCTGATATCCAATTTCAATAGCCAAGTGTGTAGTTGTTCAAATAGAGAACTCTAGCGTTTCGGGAGCCCATACTTTTGACTTCAGGACAGTCGTATTAATATAAGGCGTGGTTAAAAAGTTTCGATTTCAGGGCATTGCTGCAGCGGACATGAAACTTATCGCTACTCTGATGCGGTTATATAAGCGCGGACATGTAGGCAAAGGGATAGGTTTGTCAGTCGTGTCGTGCAGAGGTGCGTGCGTTAAATGCGTCCACGTGAACTATGGCGAAGTTATTGCCTAATGCGTCCAAACAGGACCAACGTGATGTTATTCTGTTGTTGGCTTCCGAAGGACAAACACTGGTGGACATCCATCAGAGAATGAAGACTGTGCTTGGGGAAACATGTCTGTCGAAAACCACCGTTGTGGAATGGTGCACCAAGTTCCGTTTCGACACAAGACTCCGATCGATCTGGGAGGTTAGCCTCATCCATTACGGACAACAACAAGCGGGCGGTGGGTGAGGCATATAGTCATTATTTCTCCCCATGAGATTATCACGCCTTCGGTCTGCACAGAAAGACCTTGAAGTTTCGATGCTTCTTTTAGGACGGTGATGTGCAGCAGGCGGTTACGGACTTCTTCACGCAGCAGGACATGGTGTTTTACCACATGGGGATCTTCAGCCTGGTGGGATGGGTGCCTCAGTTCTCACGGCGATTTTGACTGATTGGCATCGCGGATCATGACTGAACGGCTATCGAAAGGAAACTTTTTCATCGCCCCTTCTAATTAAGGAAGTACTTGCAATAATAGCTATAATGGATACGAATTATAGCTAAGATTGCCAGTTAGATGTTAATATCCTCTTCCGGATAATACCACGAAAGCACCCACCTTCAATCGTGTACGTATTAAGTATGAAAACAAAACTTCCGTGAATAAGAATTACTGCCGTGCACTTACTCGACGTTAATAAGTTAAGGAGAATTCATATTCCAAACCCAATAGCTATAATTTCGTGTGGCTATTTCTAGCCGAGTGCAGCCCTTGTAAGGCAGACCCTCCATGAGGGTGGGCGGCATCTGCCGTGTGTAGGTAACTGCGTGTCATTGTGGTGGAGGATAGTGTTATGTGTGGTGTGTGAGTTGCAGGAATGTTGGGGACAGCACAAACACCCAGCCCCCGGGCCATTGGAATTAACCAATGAAGGTTAAAATCCCCGACCCGGCCGAGAATCGAACCCGGGACCCTCTGAACCGAAGGCCAGTACGCTGACCATTCAGCCAACGAGTCGGACAACCCAATAGCTGATGCTGCATGATAGGGAATAATGCTCACATTAACTGCAGAGTCAGGGAAGAATGTATGTGTTTGTCAGAGTCTCTTGTACTAAACTAAGACAGAACACACGGTCTTCGTACTCTGTGCTACAGCAGCTGCCGCCCAGCTTTAAGCGTGAGTACAATTCTACCTTATAAAAGATGTAGAAGTTTCATCCTTGCTGGGTTATACAGGCATTGTATCTAGCAACCACATTATGGCGGACGCGAGTGAGTTCCGCCACTGTAATGTTTATGATTTCATAGGTAGTTTTCTTTCAGTTCCTCCAATGTGTGAGAATGTGTTGGATAGACGTTTCCTTTCAGTTTATCCCGCAAGTAAAATTCACGCACTGTTAGATCCGGAGAACGAGGGGAAAATATACCAGTATTGATCACTCTGTCTGCAAACACTTCCGAGATTGTAAGAAGGGAATATTCTGCTTATGAGCAGGGGCTGAATCTTGTTGAAACTACACACGCGATTTTCCTCCTTTCGTTAACTGATGGAAGAACTGCGTCAATATGTCATCTTGGTGCCTCTCTGCATTTACTTAACAATTCCGTCTCGAAAAAATTACGCACAATTATTCGTCTTGCACTAACAGCACACCAAACACCAATCGTCCCATCATAATGAGGGGCTTCGTAAAGGACTTTTTGCACAGCAATAGGGATAGTTATGACTGTTGACGCGACCATTAAGATGGAACCAGAACTTTTACATACTAAAGTAGAGTGTTGCAATGATAAATGTCCCACCATGCTAACAGCTGGGATTCAGACTGGCGAATGATGCCTGCCAGGTCGAACACATGCAGTCTGCTTGCAAGGTCAAGAAATACACGCACGCCTCCCACATTGGAGTTTAGGATTTGGAGAGTAAAAACGCCACTTCGACGGTCTTAGTTTCTATGAGAGGCCGTGTGAGTTTCCTAATGACCGATCTATTGTCCGTGATAATAAGTGGATTGCGATCTTTGTTTACTTTTTGCGCACCTCTTTCGACATGGAGTTAGTTACTCTTAGTTTGAGGGACGAAGATCATTACTTGTGAGTGTGTATTCCTGAGTGTAGTGTGACGACTCCTTGTAATGTGTTGCAAAGTGTTTCATGATGATGATTTTAGGAGAGTTTGAAACCCGATTTTGCTTCATATCCTATTCCTGTCGAATAGGTACGAAGGTGTCTGTACAATGCTTAAAATCTCCATTCGACGAACGAATTTCCATCAACTGTGTTATATACCCTCATTCCGTATGAGCGCTTTGGATAGGTTTGGGATTGAATCCAAGCTTCTGGCATGGAATCTGCTATTCGGAATAATGTACCACCATCTCTCGTACCTCACCGACCAACCACGGTTTCAGACAGCATGTACTTGACGTCCTAATGATGATGACAGGCTTGACGGGAAATGTGCTTGGGTACAAGCCAGATAGAGTTAGCGCGAACAAAGAGAGTGTTATACTCCGATGTTTTTCTTGTTATTTCAAGAATTTCCGTCTAACATCTTGCATCACTTTACAATGTAGAAGGAATGTGAATACAAACTAGGAACTTGCTTGGACAGACCCACAGCTCGACAGAAATCTTGATGAGTTTCATGTACAGTATTATTAATATTATTATTGTCTACCACTGTGGTGCAATGGTTAGTGCGATTAGCTGCCATGCACGGGCCTGGGTTTGGTTCCTGGCACTGCCAAGAAATTTGAAAAATGTTACCAGGTCTGGAACTGGATTTACTCAGCCTAGGGAGGTCAACAGAGTTGAGGAGTGGGGATCAATTCCTTCCTCAATCATCATCAAAGTGGTTTTCATGGATTCCCACTTCTTCTTCAGGCAGATGCTGGGATGGTATCTAACTTACGGCCACGACCGCTTCCTTCCCTCTTCTTTGTCTACCCCTTCCAATCTTCCCATTCCCAAACAAGGCTCCTGTTCAACATAGCAGGTTAGACCGTCTGGGGGAGGTACCCGTCCTCCTTCCCAGTTGTATCCCAATGGAATATTTCACGCTCAAGGACACTGCCCTTGAAGCGGTAGAACTGGGAACCCTCACTGACTCCGAGCGAGAAACCTAAAGTGGACTTTAAAAGTCACTAAATCAAATAATCGTGTGGCCTCAGATATCATTGGCAAGCATTTTAATTTGACGTCATCTGGCTGCTTACCCTGAGAATATTAAATAGAAGGGGAAACTGAATCTCTCCTTGGCGTCTATGGTTTACTTACTAATGAATTTTGTCTGATAAAAAACAAATGTGTCACCAGAAATCTTTTACATGTCGACATCGACGAATGGAGTGTCGAACAGACTTTTATTCCGTCCTTCAGAAATCCGGCTACCTCTACTGGGTTTGAACCCGTTATCATTGGTTCCAGGGGCCGATACTCCATCACAGATTTTGGCGTCTCTTTACACCGGTTTACGATAGAGATAAGTCATGCGACAGTTGAAGTACCTGAAAGGAAAGATGCTTCTTAGGGACACACAAAACCGGCCCAACTAATACTCTTACTTGTTGTTGTGTTGTTTGAATCATCAGGCCATAGACTGTTTTGAAGCACCTATCCTGCCCTACACTTTCCATTTCTACGTAACTATTGCATCCTACATATGCTCTAATCTGCTTGTGATAGTCGCACCTAGGTCTTCCCCTTCCGTTCTTATCGCCTACACTTCCCTCAAAAACCAACCGAACAAGTCCTCGGTATCTTAAGATGTGTCCTATCATTCGATCTTTTCCTCTCCTCAAATTTAGTCAAATCGATCTCCTCTCACCAATTGGATTCAGTACCTTTTCATTCTTGATTCGATCTACACATTTCACCTTTGCATTATTCTGTAACACCACATTTCAAAATTTTCTATTCTATTTCTTTCTGATCTACTTATAAAGAACAAATAAAATTGAGGCAGTCTGCGAAATGTGATCTGTTTTGTGTTCCTCTTGACCGACCGACTCGACATTTATCCTGTACACAGACCAATGGTCACTGCCTGAGCCGTGACACGTTTTGTTATCTAACCAATCTTGCACGATCCAGTTAAAGAAGCGTTATCGACATATTATTATTATTATTATTATTATTATTATTATTATTATTATTATTATTATTATTATTATTATTATTATTATTATTATTATTATTATTCGGGGCTAAACCAAACAAGTAAGCTTGGAATTATACGCGACTCTTGATATCATGAATGTAGCCTCAAGAGCTCCTGCTACACGTAGAATTCGAACCGTAGTGTTTATTATTATTATTATTATTATTATTATTATTATTATTATTATTATTATTATTATTATTATTATTATTATTATTATTGCAAAAATGGAATATGTTGGATTTTCGCAGTGATTCGAACGAAGGACCTTTTTGTGAGACGATGATTATTGATGTAAAGGGAAGTACAACTACTCTAGGCAACCATCCGCTCTTAATATTAATAAGAGTAATATAATAAAAGAAAGAGGCCAGCGGTCGAAGGAAAGGAAAGGGTCACGAAGGGTATGGAAATGGAAGAAGTCCTAGGCCTCACATACGTAATACTCTCCAGGTTGGAAGGAAAAAAAAGGATGACCATGAGAGATCGGATAGGAGTGATGGAAAGTAAGAGGCCAGCACAGGCTAGTGGAAACTATTCCAGGCTCAGCTTCGAGCTTCTTACTCGTTTACCCACGTTCCCAATGAGTGCTCTTCGGATCTCCATTTAAGTGGCCTTTTTACAGCAGGTAAGTGATACTGTGTTTTGTATTTAAAGATCCATCCCCAGAAGTCTGTGGGGTGCTTTGTGAGAGGTCATTGGTTTGTAGTGTGATGTGTAGTGGGTGAATGAATAGGAGTAAGTGGATGACAAACACCCAGCCTATGAACTACAGGAGACCGGGCGAATTGGCCGTGCGTTTAGGGACGCGCAGCTGTGAACTTGCATCCGGGAGATAGAGGGTTGGAACCCCACTGTTGGCAGCCCTGAAAATGGTTCCCAGTGGTTTCCCATTTTCACACCAGGAGAATGCTGGGACTGTGCCTTAATTAAGGCCAAGGCCGATTCCTCCATACTCCTGGTCATTTCCTATCCTATCGTCGCAGTAAAACTCATCTGTTTCGGTGCGACGTATAACAAATTCCAAAAAGAACTACAGGAGTTAACTAGACGTGGTTAAAAGTATCCGAATGGTCGGGAATCGAACCCAGGGCCATCTAAATCAAAGATTACTAGGCTGACCATTCAGCCAAGGAGACACTTCATTGTAGATGTTGTTACATAATACTCTAAATGACCACGAAATCGAATGATTGTTAACAAAATAATGTTATTGATAACTGCTACTTTTACAGTTTTAGCACACGCCGAGGGGCCGGAGGTTTGACCCACAGGAGTTCTTTAACATTCCATTAAATCTACCAACAAGAGGCTGACGTATGTGAGCACTTTAAAATACTACTAGACAAGGCCATGCTCTATCTTGCCAAGTTGGGCTCAAGAGGCTAGAACCGCCCGAACTACTGAGGCCGGTAATTTGCTAATGTCTCATCATAATGCTAACAGTCTACGCTTGACGGATAAGAGCTAAAGTAGTTCAGTGTTAGCCATTAATTCAGAGCACGCCCTGATGAAGTAATTACTCAAACTCGATACGGAGTGCCGAATGTAATTCGTTACTAATTTAATTCATCATTCCTCATATCCAATCACTTCTGTATCAGATATGATGAAATCTTCGTAAAATATTTAAGTTTAAACAAAGAATTGAAGAGAGTTTCGAGCTAAAAATAAAATGCATTGTATTTATTCCATTTCAATCCCACAAAGTTAATTAATGATTTTCTCATTAAAGTAATGTGATACTTGTTATGAAATTCCTTAATGAATTTTGTCAAAATTACTCAAGTTCTGACGGACTCTCAATGAAAATTCTGCATTATCAGAAAAGGAAATTGACACGCAAATCTGTCATTTAATCATTCCCAGTGAAATTTGTTCGTTGGTGGTAGAAAAACGGATCATTGTACTATCACTTCATGTCAAAACTTATTTTAAATAATTATTAATAGGAAATAAAACACGAAAAATGAAGTGGACCATGATGTACGCACACGCAAAATACACTCAAGAAACAAATCATAAAAATAAATCTTTATTGGTACGTTATTAATATTTAATGTAGCCTGAGTACATTTATCGCACCACATAAATATGAAAATATTATAACTGATCCACTCAAAGTATATTTTAATATTACAAAAAATAAAACTTACTCTAAACATTTTCACGAATAAAAATTTCTGTACATCTTCAGAGAAAAAATAATAATTTGCGAATTTTAGAGTTAAAAAAATTACTTAAAAACGATAGCATTAATTTTATTTCTAAATATCTCCTACACATGCCAAAAGCCGTTAACCACACTCACTGAAAGTCCATAATCCATGCTACTTGATGGCCAATTCAGCGCAGGTGTTCTACGTAATCTACCTGAGCAAATGTACTCTACTTCCGTAGAGTGATGTCTCAGCTATCCAGAAAAAAGATATGTTGCTGGCAAGGAGAGAGTCTAGGCACATCGATATTACGTATATTAAAATTATCTCCTGCATATTTAATGTATGCCAGCCTAGTGGAGTAACGGTAGCGCGCCTGCCTCTTAGGCGGAGGCCCCGGGTTCGATTCTCGGCCAGGTCAGGTAATTTTACCTGGATCTGATGCCTGCTTCGAGGTCCACACGGCACACATCATTATAATTGAGGAACTATCTGACGGTGAGATGGCGGCCGCGGTCTAGAAAGTCATGAATAACAACCGAAAAGAAGATTTGTCGTGTTGACCACACGACACGACACCTCGTAATTTTCAGGCCCTTGGGGTGAGCAGCGGCCAGTTGGTAGGCCAAGGCCCTTCGGAGCTGTTGCGCCATAGGGTCTGGTTTGGTATATAAAGCTTACTATTCAGTATGTCTGCAGTGCACCAAATTTATGCCAAGGTTGTTCACTCGTATTGGCAGTGATAGTAATAACATTGTTCCCTTTACATATTTTTACTGGTTATACGTCGCAAGTCGTTCGTGGCGACAATTGGAAAGGACGGGGCTATAACTGGGAAGGAAGCGACCGTGCCCTTTAACAAGGTACACACCTCGTATATGTTTGGTGTGTAAATGAGAAACGATGGGAAACGATCTTCAGGCCTGCCGACAGTGAGGTTAGAACCCAGCCATCAGCTGCAGCGTCTAAACCACGCAGGTATTTCGCCCAGTGTTAGTTGTATTAAGGGGAAGTGCAGTACATCTAGGCAACCGTATCCTTTTGACTCTCATATAATGAGGTCCCATTCCACGAGGAGTGAAGGTATGGGCTGTGAAGAATTAAAAATTAAAAACTCACTAGACCTCAGAAACCTAATACTATTAGCGTCAAAGTGGGGAGCCTGGTTCATGAAAGTAGAAGCCATAGGTAATAAATTGTACAGAGGAGCTCGGCCACCAATCTTGCGTGGAGCTGAAGACATTAGCACAAGTCAGAGACTCTTGGGGAACTACTGCGAACCAACCTCACGGTTGATAACCGTAGTCAGAACGTTAGTTTTTTCGTCAATATTATCCAGAGTACACACACCTTAGCGCAACTTATCTTTGATAAAGATAGATTTTTAATTTTCGAAGGGATTTGGCGATACAATTCGGACCGCGTAGCTGTGATCTTGCATTCCCGAGATGGTGTTTTCCCGTTGTTTCACAGGCTGGGACGGTATTTTAAGTAAGGCTCTTCCTGAAGACATTCGGTGTGTTAGTGTGACGTTAAAATTGTAGCATAGAAATCTAAGTGTGTCCAATATTACCCCAAATCACTCTATAACATGCCAATTGACACAAACTCTGAAATACTTTACCAGCATAACAAGTTATTTCTATCTCAAAAGTAATCTTAATGTCTATGCATAGTTTTCTGTGGATTTAAGGCAAAAATGAGCAAGTCTGAAAACAAGAGAGTGCGTTAAACTTTGAAATACTTGCGATAAATCACGGATTTGTTTTCTAAAAGTACTTTAACTTAATATGAGAACGTAATTGTATTTACAACGTTGATATGCGACGGAATGTATCATTTCATTAATTGTCTTCGAGGTGCATGACTTATCAGAGTGATTAGGAGATATGAAATAAGCTAAGTAAGTGCGCATAAAAAGTTGTACTTTATTTTATTACAGTGTTTGGTAAAGCAAGAAATGCAAAGCAAAGTCTTCTCCGTACAGGCCATGAAGGCCCTTGGAGGGGTGGAAGGTAAAGGCGTCCACTATCCTTAACATCGGCACTTGATGGGGTAGAGTGGTTAGCTCTACGCCCGGCCGCGTTTGTCCCCAGGAATTAACCTGGTACTCATTTTTGGTGTAGGCTGAGGGAACCTCAGGTCCGTATGCACCTCCGGAAGTGGACATCTCATTTCTTAAATTTTACGACTTCCTGACAGGGATTCGAACCCACGTCCTTCCGTGCGAACCGAACACGCCTTTGCCACGTCGGCCAGGCAGCCCCTAAAGCAAGAAATCCATTGATGTATTTCGGTAGATCTTCCCAATCGGAAACTGAAAATATGGTTCATATAATTTAGATAAGTTATATTTATCCACAGAGCCTCGTTGTTTGAGGTGGCAGTGCACAGGACTCCCAGCGCTGGGTTCCGTGGTTCATATCCTCGTCACTCCACGTGAGAATTGTGCCGGATAAGGCGGAGGCGAGGGAGGAATTTTCTTGGGATACTCGCGTTTCCCTGTCATCGTTTATTGCAGAAACATTCTCCAATATCATTTCATTTCATCTGTCGGTCATAATCATTACCCCAGAAGAGTGCGACAGGCTTCGACAGCTGCACAATTCCTATCCTATCCTCTAGATGGGGCTTCATTAATTCCATTCCTGACCCGATGGAATGACTGGTTAGTGGATTTTCAGTATTTACCCATACTAAAATCTCCCAAATATTAAGCTCCAGGTAGTGAATAAGAAAAATCATGAGATTATTCAGGAATACCTAAAAATGCATGTGAATGCTGACCGTGGCAAGTAACATAAACGGACATGTGTTTTGCTCAGCCGAAATGATATTTTCTAATCTTCTTAACTGTGCGCTTTTGACCAACTGAAATCTCCTATAAAATTGTGCTACGAGTTGCGAAGTTTCTCTCGTGAAGACGCAAACGAAATGATAATACTTATCATATTAACTAACACGTAAATAAAATTGTGCTTAGTTCATTTAATTCGAATACCTCGCATTTGATTCTAGACAATTTGCTTAAACTGTGCTGTATAACTTTGCTATTACTGATATTTCGCTCCACTTCTAAATTTATATTTCATACATCACAGCGTTATGTGCTGAGGGTTCTCTTCACTCACAGGTACCTCATCTTGCTATCACCTTCCGCTCTACTGCGCTCTCCCGTGTTTTCTCCCTCTCACATTTGCAAGTCTGATTCATCAGGTCGTTACGTACACTCCATAAATATTTCACGGAGGCACTACTACTGGACTCGCATGGTTCGTGCAGAACGTTATTTTTGCAAACAATGAACTGAAAATATCAGTGTCTTCATTACCATATAGGGCTGAATATCAAGGCTATTCGTATCTGTTCTTCGTGATTTCTTAATCCCTCTCTCAACTTTCAGTGTTTTAATACGTGAAGTCAATGTTTGAGAAACCTTAAATCTTTGAACTTCAATATTACCCGTAAACGGGCTTCATAACTTCGCTACGCGTGCTTTAAAAATAATTTCTTGCAAACTTGTGCTCAATACTTTAAGATCAAATCACCGTATGTAGGGAAATCCTTTCTGTAAAAGTTTTAAAAATCGTTTCAATAACTGTTAGGTTCATTAGTCTGCCGAATCAATCAATCAATCAATAAATAAATCAATCAATCAATCAATCAATCAATCAATCAATCAATCAATCAATCAATCAATCAATCAATCAATCAATCAATCAATCAATCAATCAATCAATCAATCAATCAATCAATCAATCAATCAATCAATCAATCAATCAATCAATTAATCAATCAATCAATCAATCAATCAATAATGAAATATCCCTCAGATCAAGGTAAAAATCCCTGATCTCGAGGGGAATCGAAACCGGGGCATAGAGTAAGAGGTAGGTACGCTATACCATGGGGCCGGCTGAATTCCACCAATATCTTCATCAATTTCCACTAATTTTGAATAAATAAATTTCTAAACCACCCGAAAAAGGAAACATGCATATTAACAGAATTATACCTGAAAAACAAAACATATATTAACAGAATTATACCTGGAAAAAGATGTATCAACAGATTTAAACCTGAAAAAGAACACATACATATTAACAGAATTATACCTGAAAAGGAAACATATATATTAACAGAATTACCTGAAAACGAAAACGTATATTGACAGAATTATACCTGAAAAAGAACACATATATATTGACAGAATTATACCTGAAAAATAACACATATATGTTAACCGAATTATACATTAAAGAGAGAACCTGTATTAACAGAATTATACCTGAAAAAGGAAAAAAGGAAGGGAACCGAAACGGGGGCATACGAGTAAGAGGCAGGCACGCTACCACTATACCACGGGGCCGGCTGAATTCCACCAATATCTTCATCAATTTACACTAATTTCGAATAAATACATTTATAAACTGCCCGAAAATGGAAACATATATATTAACAGAATTATACCTGAAAAACAAAACGTATATTAACAGAATTATACAAAAAAGAACATATATATTAAAAGAATTATACCTGAAAAATATATTATATATTAACAGCATTATAACCTAAAAAGAAAACATATATATTTACATAATTATACCTGAAAAACAAAACATATATATTAACATAATTATACCTGACAAACAAATAATATATTAACGGAATTATACCTGAATATGAAAACATATATATTAATAGAATTATCCCTGAAAAATAAAACATGTATTAACAGAATTATGCCTGAAAAGGAAAACATAAACATTAACAGAATTATACCTAAAACATATATTAACATAATTATACCTGAAAAAGAAAACATATATAAACAGAATTATACATAAAAAAGGAAACACACTTTAACAGAATTATACCTGAAAAGGGAAACATGAACATTCTGTTAATATATGGTTTCTTTTCAGGTCTTTTTCAATTTGTTTATTCAAATATTAGTTTCAGCACACTGAATAACCCATCAGTCATAAATTAAATGTGTCGAAACTGAAAAGAGGTGGATTCGAATATCACAAATGTTAGATATCAGTCACTGTAGAACTGCGTTATGAAAGTCGGTCGCAGGTAGTTATAATTCTCCCTGCCACTTTCCAGTTTTTCCCTCAACCGGTGAGTTGCTTACTCTCGAGGTGTTTTGCCATCAAGAGTTGAGACAAACTCTGAACTGGAAGCTTGCTTTCGATTAATGAAACTGTGCACATGAACCAGCTACATTGCATTCCTTTCCTAAATATTTCATTTCTCCACTTAGTAGTATTCATTCAGGTCACATCGACCACGTTCATAAACATGGTTCATCTAAAAAAGAAACTGAGCCTTAAGGGGTGTATCAAAGACCTATCGTGATAATATTAAATTTAACAGATTTACATCCTAGTTTCTTTGAAACCGTCCTAGGTAAAAAACTAAATTTTGGTAGGATGTAGATACATATCTACTACATTCACTGGTCTACTTTCTTGATTCTAGCTTTATTTAAATCAAGATATGGATTTTTAAAATCAAGTTTATACATCATAAAATTTAATTATTTAAAGAAATTATTTATGATCAAAATTTGTGTCATGCGGGTACCATTGTAGATTCATATAAAAACAATGATGCTGCTAACGAGAGAGAAAAATGCCAAAGCTCTATCACAATATTACTGTATGAGAAAGTGGGAAACATTCGCAAAAATAAAAATAAAAAAAAATAGTCTATCTGAAATCACCCTTGAAATTTTAATGACACATGGCGTGGATGGTAACATGCTTCTTAGAATATAAATACCAGATATGGTGTAATATCATAGCAATCAATGTAGCCAACTTATACAACAGGATGTTACTATAAATCAACATAAATTACCGCCATCTAGTGCATATAATTTCCGACATATCTTGTCTTAACTGAACAAGTGCTCATGAAATCTGGTGAACGTCTTGTGCAGTATAAAATTATTATTAGATCATCATCATCATAATCTGTTTACCCTCCAGGTTCGGCTTTTTCCCTCGGACTCAGCGAGGGATCCCACCTCTACCGCCTCAAGGGCAGTGTCCTGGAGCTTCAGTCCCTTGGTCTGGGATACAACTGGGGAGAATGACCAGTACCTCGCCCAGGCGGCCTCACCTGCTATGCTGAACAGGGGCCTTGTGGAGGGATGGGAAGATTGGAAAGGATAGGCAAGGAAGAGGGAAGGAAGCGGCCGTGGCCTTAAGTTAGGTACCATCCCGGCATTCGCCTGGAGGAGAAGTGGGAAACCACGAAAAACCACTTCGAGGATGGCTGAGGTGGGAATCGAACCCACCTCTACTCAGTTAACCTCCCGAGGCTGAGTGGACCCCGTTCCAGCCCTCATACCATTTTTCAAATTTCGTGGCAGAGCCGGGAATCGAACCCGGACCTCCGGGGGTGGCACCTAATCACACTAACCACTACACCACAGAGGCGGACTATTATTATTAGATACCGGTACATAAATAGTTACAGTCATCCAAAATCAATGAAACATACATAAAATTAAAGAGGAAAATCCAAACAATAATTTCCCATAAGAAACTAAATTGGACATTTTTACCATTACCACTTTAAGGCGACATAGTGCAAGGACTGTTTTTGAAACCAAATTCTTGTCGGAACTTCGAACATAGAAGAGGAATGGTTCCTCTACCCCATTTCACTATTCATCAGACAGATAGTACTGAATTTAAGGATACGTAAGTCTTGTCTCGCTGTCTGCTAAGAGGTGAGTCTAATATGTGCAATCATTTAGTGTATTATTGATACAATAAATTCGGATGAAATTGAAGGAAAGATAGTAATTAAATAAAACTTCAGATTTGAAGTTCATTTCTCTGCGGCTTACACGAGTGATTATCCAAGTAACAAAGGTTTTGGTCAAAAATTTTCTGCAAAAAAATCGTGTTGTTCCTTGTATGTTTTATTGTTGCCATCACTCTCGATCGCGGAGCTTATAAAGGAATATGACAGCCGAGCAAAGGGCAAAGTGTTACAGGGTAAGGGTTACTCAGAGCCGCCATCAATCTTGTAGAGTAAAAGCCTCCGGCTGTGTAAGCGGAACGTTGGTCTAACGTGAAATGCAGCAGAATATCCCCTTTAATTGCACAACGGTCCCGTTTTAAAGAGGCTCTTCTGATCCAGTGAATGAGTAACAACAGAGTAATTACCTAGGTAGATCCATCTGCGGATGAGTGGTAGAGTGTCTGCCTACGTATTCCAAGTCAATGGGTTAAAACCGGAAGAGTGTGTCCGATTTCTAAGGGGACAGAAAATAGTCCATTAAATACTTCATGCCCGCAAGTATAGGATCTCTGGTGACATACGCACTATTTATCCAACGAAATAAATTAAAACTCAGCCATTGATCCCTCAGAGAAATGCGGTTCATGTTTTCATTTAATAGTATGGGATGGAAAGTAAAAACCAACACACACGATCCTAGATGGACTCAAATTGAAATGCCTGCCCTCGATAGCTGACGACATACAATTGTTCTTCTGCCACCAATGATTTTAAACCTTAATGGGGTGGCAGGTGTCAACTGTGTCGCATATATATTTAGCTATGTTTAATGTCCGGCTGACCTTCCCAACACCAATCCTACGTGAGGGGATGTACTATGTTCCTGCAGTTGTTTAGGAAATAATTCTGAAGATAAATTAATTTTACCAGCCCTCACATCCAGGTAAACATCCCTGACCTGGACGGAAATCGAACCCCGGGGCCTCCAGGTAAGAGGCAGGCACGCTACCCCTATACCACGGCTCCACCTATTCAATACCAATTATTGCTGTTAGAAAATGGTCTGTATAAAATAGTACATAGTAGGACATGTTTCGACCTAGCCGCCTATAGGTCATCTTCAACTTCAAATACACAAGGATAAAAGACATTTATAAAAACAGTGATGCAATAAAAAACTTAAATGAGATACATTTCAATCAGCAATTTCAATAAAAATCCATGACCGGGAGAGTTGGCCGTGCGGATAGGGGAGCACTGTTCTGAGCTTGCATCGGGGCGATAGTGGTTCGAACCCCACTGTTGGCAACCCTGAAAATGGTTTACCGTGGTTTCCCGTTTCTTCATCATTTAAATTCTGGGACTGTATCTTAATTAAGGCCAAGACCACTTCCCTCTCCTAGGCCTTTCGTGTCTCATCGTCGAAACAAGACCTATCTGTGTCGGTGCAACGTAAAAGCCAATTGGAAAAATAATGCACGTTTAGAAATGTTCATTACTTCAGTCTTGTAGTAAGACGAAGCTAGTTGTAACATTTGTGGCTCCAACCGTGTTTACCACAACTATTGATTGGCTGGAGGAATACGAATACTTTAAAATTTTGAGTACTGTCAAATGTTTGTCACACTTCCTGAACGGAGTGAAAATTTTAGTTCCGTACATCTCTTCACGGAGAATAAAATTTTAACCTGTATTTCCTCTTTCCTCCTGCCCTTTACACTGTGAAGGTCAACACCGACCCATCTTGAACTACAGAAGCACCGATATGAAGTTCATTACCTCTAGTTGTTGTTAGTGTAATATGTCGTGCGTATTTCAAGAGGAGAATATTGGAACAAACACGAGGTTCCTGAAGTTCCTGAGCCAGAGGAAGTAACTTTACGCGATTATAATCCTCGACCTGGCGGGGAATCGAACTAGGGAATCTTCTGAACCGAAGGCTCCTATGCTGATTGCTCAAAGCAAGCATTCGGACTTAAAATGAAATGAACATGGATTCTCGTATTGTAATTCCTCCTTCTTTTCTTAGCTTCTCGCAGTCATTTGCAAGGCAGCAGGAGCCATCCAGCCTCATTGTTCTTGTGTTAGCCGGGGTTTTAAGGCCCATTGCCCTTCATGACGCTACTTGATTCTTGAGGTGAATATCTCAATCCTGGATCGACGGGGAATCAAACCTCAATATTTCGGGTGGGAATACAGTAGCTAAGCCACTAAGATAATCACGTACCTCATTATTATTATTATTATTATTATTATTATTATTATTATTATTATTATTATTATTATTATTATTATTATTATTATTATTATTATTATTTAATTTCCATCTCGGCCGTCTTTGGACCAAGTTTCACAATCTTTGCAGTATTTTTTGCCTTCTCTACCTTCGCTCTCTGCCACTACCTTTACATGTTTTCTCCATCTTCCTCCTTATGCTCTCCTGTATAAGATCTCCCTTTCCTCACTAGCGTTTCCCCAGTCTCCTGGAAACCACGGAAGTTTATAACGAGTTGTGTAAATTGATCTCAGTCCAAGATATAATATTTCGGAACCCCCACCTTCGTCAAGTCCAACCTCACTTCTCGTAACCATTTCAGCTGTGTCTTCCTCTTTCTGAATAATTCAAAGTGTCTCTTCGTCAGTACGTTACTATCCATCCTCAACAAGTGTTCATAGAAATGTGACATTCCCTATATCATCAGTTCAACCACTCCTTCAGTTCTATGATACAAATCTTTGTCAGATTTGAGTCTACTCTACCCATTTTTAACATTTGGGCATAACATTTTTCTTATTATTATTATTATTATTATTATTATTATTATTATTATTATTATTATTATTATTATTATTACTATTATTATTATTAATTTGCTTCTTTCTTGAAATTTTTAGTTAGTGATATGCATCTATTGATCAGGGTTTGTGAAATGTACAATGCTTCAGACTTAATTACGGTGTTATAGCGTGTTAATTTAGAATTCGAAGATGTTGATATTTTGTTGTACCTGTTCCATGTGGTTTTATGGGCAGTTTTAATTTAGGAATTATCTTTCTTACGCTCTCAGTTGTTACCTCGTGGTGGTATAGACGCGAATGAGAGCCTCTCCAGTATTTATCATTATGAAGATGTCATGAGACGTTGTTAGGTGTATATCAAGTGTGTACTCAGTGGTGTTTTAACTTGTGCATGTGCAGAAGTACTTTAATTGGAAGAAGATATCGTGATTGTAGTTATATTGAACTGCACAATCCACCTGTCCCTTAATTCAGAATAGCGAGTTTGGCAAAATTATGTTTTACTGTGAAGTAGTAAAATAATATTTTGATTTTAATTTTAAAGATAGCCCAAGGATAGAACCTCACACGTTTGACTTTAACATCCATTTCTATACAAATTCATTAATCACAGTGTCCTTTTTCTGCCTCGTCACACCCGTGCAAGTTTTCTGTTCATTCTTTCTGCTATGACGTCCTGGGAATCGTCACATCAGTGAGAGGATAAATGATATTTGTTGAACGACGGCCCCCTTTGTGAATCTTCCCCTTGGCAAGAAGCACTTTGGTAAAGGACACAAAATATCATCCCCATCCTTCTCACTCGGCTGCTCTCAGAGAGATTACTTCTGAGACGACAGACTCGCGTGATGTGACTTTTTCCCACGACAGGAATGAAAATATGAGCTACATAGGACGTACATTTGGTAGCTAGAAGAAGAATATGTCCTTTGCAGTTATTAGAAGTCGATTCACAAAGGAAATATTATGGCAGAATATTATATAAACACATTTATAATTCGGTATTGTAAATAATAGAATTAAAATGTAAAGATGATTGAAAGGAAAATTAAAATACACATGAAATATAATTAATAATATTGTTGTGACATTGAAACACCTCCTCCTCCATCCTCTTTGTCATAATTTCCCTGTACCTTTCATTCATAACTTTCTCGTCCACCTCTATTCCGAATGGAATATTACGGTATACTCTGGAAGTTCGAAAATTGTTCTTATGTTGTTCTAGTGGTAAATTTACTTCTCTAAAGTTATTGAAGTATTACTGCCATTTACACTGACTGACAGAGCAAATGCAACACCAAGAAGGAGTGGTCAGAACTTTATGCCAATTGCAGGGTAGACTGACGTCACTGAGGTATGCTCATGATGTGAAATGCGCCGCTGTGCTGCGCACGTAGCGAACGATAAATGGGACACGGTGTTGGCAAATGGCCCACTTCGTACCGTGATTTCTCAGCCGACAGTCATTGTAGAACGTGTTGTCGTGTGCCACAGGACACGTGTATAGCTAAGAATGTCAGGCCGCCGTCAACGGAGGCATTTCCAGCAGACAGACGACTTTACGAGGGGTATGGTGATCGGGCTGAGAAGGGCAGGTTGGTCGCTTCGTCAAATCGCAGCCGATACCCATAGGGATGTGTCCACGGTGCAGCGCCTGTGGCGAAGATGGTTGGCGCAGGGACATGTGGCACGTGCGAGGGGTCCAGGCGCAGCCCGAGTGACGTCAGCACGCGAGGATCGGCGCATCCGCCGCCAAGCGGTGGCAGCCCCGCACGCAACGTCAACCGCCATTCTTCAGCATGTGCAAGACACCCTGGCTGTTCCAATATCGACCAGAACAATTTCCCGTCGATTGGTTGAAGGAGGCCTGCACTCCCGGCGTCCGCTCAGAAGACTACCATTGACTCCACAGCATAGACGTGCACGCCTGGCATGGTGCCGGGCTAGAGCGACTTGGATGAGGGAATGGCGGAACGTCGTGTTCTCCGATGAGTCACGCTTCTGTTCTGTCAGTGATAGTCACCACAGACGAGTGTGGCGGTGGCGTGGAGAAAGGTCAAATCCGGCAGTAACTGTGGAGCGCCCTACCGCTAGACAACGCGGCATTATGGTTTGGGGCGCTATTGCGTATGATTCCACGTCACCTCTAGTGCGTATTCAAGGCACGTTAAATGCCCACCGCTACATGCAGCATGTGCTGCGGCCGGTGGCACTCCCGTACCTTCAGGGGCTGCCCAATGCTCTGTTTCAGCAGGATAATGCCCGCCCACACACTGCTCGCATCTCCCAACAGGCTCTACGAGGTGTACAGATGCTTCCGTGGCCAGCGTACTCTCCGGATCTCTCACCAATCGAACACGTGTGGGATCTCATTGGACGCCGTTTGCAAACTCTGCCCAGCCTCGTACGGACGACCAAGTGTGGCAAATGGTTGACAGAGAATGGAGAACCATCCCTCAGGACACCATCCGCACTCTTATTGACTCTGTACCTCGACGTGTTTCTGCGTGCATTGCCGCTCGCGGTGGTCCTACATCCTACTGAGTCGATGCCGTGCGCATTGTGTAACCTGCATATCGGTTTGAAATAAACATCAATTATTCGTCCGTACCGTCTCTGTTTTTTCCCCAACTTTCATCCCTTTCGAACCACTCTTCCTTGGTGTTGCATTGTCACTGTCAGTCAGTGTATATTGCAATTCTAATTAAAATTTCGATTCGTAATGTGGTGCATTACATACGATACGACTTTACTTTAAAATCGCTTGGTAAATCTGTTTTAAATTATGATTGTTACATCTATTTCTGTCATACTTATTACTGACATTATTATTTGCAATATTTACGTGCAGTTGTTACTAGAAATAGTGCATTAGGCTGGTTAAAAGTAAGAAAGGTAATGAATATCTAATTTCTGCAAGGTAAATAACATAATATTTCACCTTATGAGTTAATGAGTCACTTACAAAACCAAACCCAACTCCATGCTGCAACAGGGCCGAAGGGCCATGGCCTACCAAGCGCGAGGGCCTGCTATTATTCTTGGCTTTCAGCCTGGGAATGAGGCACTTAGGAAGATAAAACTGGGTACCTTCTGCTCGTTCCACTCCAAGTGCCATGTTAGTCCCTCAGGCGTTGTCGATCACACTGGATAATGCCCCCCTTTTATTTAGCTAACCTGAAGAATTGTTCGGTATTGTTGATGCCAGTCCAGTCTTTGAAGATTTTGGGCCATAACTTCAGTGGTCTACCAGCTCCTCGCTTGCCTCGGCTGTAATAGTACGTAATTTCTGCCTCGCAGAATATGGCTTTTATAAGCTGATTTCCTGGCTTTGATATTTGCCAGTTCTTACTCTGCTCTAGTTATCCTTAAGCATTACTTGTTACGAAGTATATCCAAGGTATTGTGAGAATTCTCCTATGCAACCACATTCCAAAGGCCTTCAATCCATTTATGGAGGAAGCTTTGACAGCTCATTTCTCTACACCATGAATGAATGTCGACCAGACGTAACATCTCGACATCTATTCACTGAGTCGGAAGTTAAATATAGACAGCATCTTCAGTAAGGATGATCTAGAATTCACAATATGGTGCCTGATCAATTTTCTATGGTACCAGAAATTTAAACCTACTACTTTAATAATGACATCCAATATTTTTGTTTCTGCTTTCGATAATTCGTGTCAAAAACTTATGGGCAGGTAGTCAAAAATCCTCTGGGACAGTGAGTAAATCAATAGCAAACTACCTGACACCTCAGCGTGCTTAGTACGCCTGATTACACTACCGCCATCGTTTTGTGCGGGTTCCTTTTTAACTGGTGCTCTGTGAGGATCCAAACAGCCTATTCCCTAATGATTGGATGGAGAGCATGTTTCGAAATTAATTGTATTACAAGAATGTATGCCACCTCCTCGGTATCTAGGGCTACAAAAGTAATATAAGATAAGATTATGTTCCATTCTATTGACTAACATATCATCCCAATAACATTTAGGTCAAGATTAATAATTTTAATAATAATAATAATATGTAGAACAACGCTTTAATCTGAAGAGCATCTTACAAATACGTAAAAGCAGACAAACGGTGACAGCTGGAAGAATTTAGAGTCGATAAGGAAAAACAAGGAATTTCATCAGACAGACACCAACTGACACCATGTCCGGCTCTTATGATGAATGGTCAACCTTGAGGCCACCGGTTCAGAGGGTCCCGGGTTGGATTCCCGGACTGGCGGGTACAGTGTAGGCAACACAGTGTACACTTACGTATTTCAGTCAATAAGTTTGTGGATTATCACCTAAATTGAAGGCAATACAGCGTACAATTGCGTACTACCGTCGGTCAATTCTTGGACTGGCCACCTAGCCTTCTGACGTGAATTTTCGCTACTCTTTCCAGTCATGATTATACAGCCGGTCTCACCTTCATCACCTCAAATGTTTCCCTAGCGGATTTGCCTCATTTTTTGAAGAACCGTAAAAGTTAAATCAATTTTCAATTAAAATTCGCTGCATCAAAAACCTGTACTTGAGGTGTGATGCAGAATATATCACTTCTGATTGCATAATCGTACTTTCTGAGATATCAGACTGTCATGGTCTAGAACCTCAAATGTTGTGTACTATCATGTACTGAAGTAATCCGGTCATTACCTTACAAGAGGTGTTCAAAATTCCCGCCTTTGCCATACAGAAGGCTTCAGCTCGTCGTCTGATCGAAACTGCCTGGTTTTATACGAATTGTTTGAAGGAACCTTAATATTCTTGCATGAAGTGTTGCCTTATCGTATACAGAAGTCATCTACACCAATGACTTTGTGTAATCCCACACGAAAGAATCCAACAGGTATAGATCAGGTCATCGTGAAGGCCAAGAAAGTACGCTCTTACGAACCTATGTCCATACACAAATTTTCCTTCTCTATATGTGAGGAATCGAACCCAAAATTATTCAGTGTAGTTTTAGAAAAACCTGTATAACGTGAGGATATTGTCAATACTTCATACAACGTGAAATATCTGCCTTTAATGTACTAAGTAATAGCAAATCCAGAAAATATTTTTATTTTTTTACGGAAAGGCATATCGAAGAAGTGTCCAGCTCATTAACTGAGTGATGAGCGTACTTGGGTACGATTTTCGGTCAGGCTGGGGATTTTAACTGCGTGCCTTTACCTTCTCCGTCTAGGCAAATAAGTGTTATGTTCCTTGTAATACACATTTCATCATATACACACAATAAACAATACTACCAATCATCACAAAAACACGCAATAGAGAACACATCCCTTCGTACATTTTGTGATTGAATTGGGCATCCGGGCATGAAACTGGACAACTCGACATTAATTCCGACTGCAAGAAATTGGTAAAAGAAAATGCAGATGATTTATTTGAAACAATTTGATTTACGTCGCACCGACACAGGTAGCTCTTATGGCGACCAAATGATAGGAAAAGGTTAGGAGTGAGAAGAATGCGGCCGTGGCCTTGTTTAAGGTACATCACCACCATTTGTCTTCAGAGCTCCCGACAGTGAGGTTCAAACCCACTAACTTCCAAATTCACAGCAAGAAGAACCACAAGTACACTAAGAAAAGGGCACCGAGAGAAAGTTTTTCGAAGACTGTTAGGCACGCTTAGTCGAAATGGGTAAAGGAGTTCAATACAATTTATATTTTACGATTTTGATGCTTCCGAATTTTGCTTTAGAGGAAAATAACGATATTAGCATTGGAGCATTGCATGACCGAGTATAAAGGTAATAGGTTGATTTAAATTGTTTTACGCCCTGCCATATAGGCAAACCACCCAATGTTTCTGTGAAGCAGTATTGTACACTACAGGTGAGTTTAACTAATAATAGTAATAATAATAATAATAATAATAATAATAATAATAATAATAATAATAATAATAATAATAATATGCTTTAGGTTGCCACTAACTACTTTTGCGCAATTCGGAGACGTCGAGGTGCGAGAACTCAGTCCCACAGGAGTTATTTTATTTGCCAGTAGTGAGTTTTAAATTTCCCGCGATTCTGTTTTCCTTTGATCCTTTCTGTCTTTGTTAAATGTGTCCCTTTAGGTGTTTCTTTTGTTTACCGTAGAACTGTAGAACCAGCAGCACAAACATAGTCATGCAGTACATTTTGCCTGTTTGAATTACTATTATGAATGGGAAAGTAATTATTTCCCGATTTGTATACATCATTTATAAGGAATATTTTTATTAAGGCAGTGACAATACAGCGAAAATGCAAGATTTAGAACAAGAAAAAATAAATACAGTATATGAAATAGCAAAAGAGACGTTCATTTTTTAAGACATACGGACTCAGGAAACACTGCCCTATACAACGAGCTATGGAGAACTCTTAAATAAAATGTAAGGGAAGCAATACGAAACATGGGAAATATTTTATGTCAATGATGCTCTAACGTCGATAGAGTGGACAATTAGTGGAAACAAACTGAGACACTCAACAACTCGTTTTTCCATACATGGGTTTCATCACAAGGTATACCAACTAAAGAAGTATCATGTACCGGATTATTCACAAGGTATATACTCGTATATGTGGTGTCATCGGCAGTGGTGACCGATACCCTTAGATTCTTAGAAAAGTTTAGTAATGAATATCGTTATATTCAAAACTGACGCACTGACTCACGACTATCTCGTAATCCACTGGCGACTGGTTGAAGAATGAATTATATCAGCTGGGTCAGTTCTGTATGTCGGCTAGCGGGAGATTCTCGGAGTTTTCGTTTCCGGATCATTCTATGTGTCATACGAATTTCTAATCAGTTTACAAATTTCTTGAAAGGAGCTTTCTCATTCGGAGATTCAACAATGCACCAGCAGTACTGTTTTGCTCACCGCTGGTCTGCACACACTGTTACCACTGCGGACGCATTGTCAGCTCTCTCCAGCAATGCAAATTCCCCCTGCACTCCCTTCCTTCATCATCACAAGAACTCCGTAGCAGCCAATGAGATCATTTCTGCTTCTGAACTTCATCAGGTGTGCATGCTTCAACAGGTATTGAGGAGCCACCTTGACGGACCTTCATGCTTGATATGGGAAGTGAGGGAAGAGCGAATAGACGGATAAATGCAGGAAAAGTAAAGAGAGGCAGGTAAGATTCCTTGTAACTAGTTAAATGCTAGTATGGCAGAGGACAAATTCAAGAAGGGAAAGACATGAGCAGATCAATATGCGCTTGACCGATGAAGTAAAAAAACAGAGAAATATGGGTATGAAAATGTGAAGACTAATTATTGTTCTTTTGTACTTTCATTTTCGTACGTGTTGTTCCCGTTCCGAACTCTAACTCTTCCTAGTGTTTCATCTTTTATTCTGTATTCCCATTAATGATCGTATCATTCTGTTTATGGCTTTATATGCACTTATTTATTTATTTATTTATTTATTTATTTATTTATTTATTTTTATTTTTTATTATCGTATTGTTTTCTATGGCTTGGTTCAGACTATATAGCTTGCTATTATGCCCAACCATAATATACTGTTTAATTTGTTAACTTCTACAACGTACTAAAATTGTGTAACTCATAGACTAACTAGAAAGTTTAACGTATACTTCTTATGGGTAATATTTGCATGAAGAAAGTAAATTATCTTACATATATGCTATAGATTGTTCTTGTATGTTTCCAACACCTTCTTTTGAACAGCTTAATAATAGGAGTATTTCTAATTTCATCCGACAGGGAATTCCATTGGCTGTTCTATGTGGCTATGGATGTCTAACCGTAACTAGTAGTGTAACGGGTAAGGAATCTTAGCATGGAGCTAGTTAAACACACGTTATGGTGATCATTTTTGGACGATAACTACTGAAGGTCATCTCCCAAGTAAACCGATGCTTCGCTCTGTAGAACGATTTGAATAACTGACACAGAGTGATGATTTCGTCTCTCCTCTAAATTATGGTCATGATAACTGACTGAGGTTGGGGGAGCTACTTTATATTATTCACGTTGACTTGTAGGACTCTTTTTGTGTTTGTCCTGCGTTCCTACAATTCGGCCGTTCATATTCATCTCTATTATTTATCTCCAATTCTTCTGCATTTATGTAGCTTTCTCCTTATTCTCTACATAGCTAAATGTCTTTGTGAATGGCCGCCCAATGAATTTTGAAATCTGCCTATCCTAACATATCAGGGAATCAGTAAAGATGTCAAAGAGTTTTTAGATGAAATGGGTGTAAAGGCAATGGGATTGATGAGGAGGCGATCTGTCTACGTGAAGATGAGTATTATCCTTGTTCATTCGTGTTTTCATGTTTGTCCCTGTCTCCCCTTTCTGCTACTCCCTCTACCCAAGGTTACCTCTCCATCTGTTTATCCCATCATTTCTTACGGTTCGTCTTTCTGACTTCCTGTATCATTCCTTCGTTACTTATATTTTGAAATAGTGTGGTTATCAACTCACAAATATGAAACTCTACGCTAATATGTGCTCTCAGACCTTTCCTTGGGTTGTAATCTCTCATAACCTTATTGCTAATTTGACTGCCTGTTTAGTAAACCATGAGATGAAATGCAGGTTTTAAATATGTCCTTCCAACGTGGCGCTATTGCTGGTATCATTAATTAGATGCGGGCATGTTTACTCTTCAACCCAACAAGTGCAAATAGTATGATTAAGTAAGTTACTCAAAGTGAGTTGAAATTAATTAACTGTGGAGTACATTCCTAAAGGAGGTCAGTTCCTTGCCCTTTCCATACCAGTCTCATCTCTCCTCAGGACTACGTACATCATAGAATCAGTCCAAACTAATTAAATTATTAAAATAATCAAGATTCAAACGAGATGTCAATCAATCAGTGTTATATTAGTTCAATCGATGACACCATTTTTTATATTCATTGTTACAACAGACTCAACAACCCCTGTGATTCCTATTAGTACAGCCAGCTCCGCGGCTATAATTAGTCATTACAGTTAGCTTCATAATTGAATAATGGTGGGTTGAAGTGATTTATGGACCTGCAAAATGTTTCAGGTAAATTTTTCAAAATGCATGAAATGGTAGTTTAGGGGAAGGGACCTAAACTTTAATACCTATATCATTGGTCCTATCAAAAGTTGTACGAAGGAAAAGTTATAGAGAATACAATTTCCGATGATTAATTTCCTAAGTATGCTAACAGAATTCATTAACTTTGTCAGTGAATAATAGAAACCATTTTTATGTAGGAACGGTGTGCTCTCTAGAAGACCATTTCTATGAATAAATCAAAACGGTGATGTCAAGAAAATTTTAGTCTAGAGATAATCTAAAGTCCTTGTGGTATTTGAAGGAAATATTTCAGTAAAAACTTCTTGGTATAATACGTGATTTGAAACATTCTTCGGGGCCCTTGGATTGTCTAATAATGTTCTTACTTTCTTCACTGATATATGAGTTGTGAGCCGATGACATGTTTTTAAAGACAAAGACAGATATACAAAGTCTAGTAACCCTAAAAGTTATTCATTCTTCACAAAATTGACGTTGACGCTTGGATTAACCCTTTATACGGCAAAAGAATGGGGCTCTTTATATAAACATCAAACTTGGCTATTATACATGTTTTGCCATTTGAATGTAAGATGTGAATAAATGTGACTGAGGTATGAGCGATGCTAGTAATGCCATTCATTATGCAGCCAGTCTCCGCTATGAATGGTGTGAAAATGTTGCTGATGATTCATGCATTTCAGTGGGCTTGGCAGACTGATATGTAATAGCAAATTCTGGCTCGGTAACGAAAGCAAGGGGAAACTACCTCACTCCTCATTTCCCTAGTACGCCTCTTCAGTGATGCCTACGCCATCTATGACAGCTGATGGCGGAGCTGTTGAGGATCCAACCAGCCTTCGGGCTGAAAACTGGACATACATACACCCATTCCTGTCAAACATGTACATCAAATGGGCAGTAGTATAATGCTTTACCTCCTCACATTAAGGGGAGATTGTAGCTTGTAAACTGGCAATGTTAAATTTGTTTCATTTAGTACATTTATCTCAAGAACCATGGGTGTTAAGAAAGAAAAATCTTAGTGACTGATAGAGCAGGATTGTCTCTTACATAATGCCATTTTTGTAGATAGATAGTTTGCATAAAGTGTTTTTAGAAGTCATTTCGTATGTTATTAAACGACCAATATTCTTCAGCTTAATTAACTTATAAATACCAAACTATTTTACTCAAGTTCTTAAAAAATATGCATAAATGATCTTACAATTTTTGTAATATGTCTGACTCGTTAGCTGAATGGTCAGCATACTGGCCTTCGGTTCAGAGGTCCCGGGTTCGATTCCCGGCCAGTTCGGGGATTTTATACATTCATTGGTTAATTCCAGTAGTCCGGGGGCTGGGTGTTTGTGCTGTCACCAACATCCCTGCAACTCACACACCACACATAACACTATCCTCCACCACAATAACACGCAGTTACCTACACATGGCTGATGCAGCCCACCCTCATCGGAGGGTCTGCCTAACAAGGGCTGCACCCGGCTAGAAATAGCCACACGAAATTATTACTATTATTATTATTATTATTATTATTATTATTATTATTATTATTATTATTATTATTATTATTATTATATTTTGTAATATGTATAATTTTTATTGTCTAAGATGGTTAGTTTCTGAGAAATTGGTGATTATCAATTAATTAAATTGAAAAATATGGATTTCTTAAAATAACCTACGAAATGATTTCTAAAAACCAAGTTATGCAAACTATCTAGCTACAAAAATTTCAATTGGAAGAAAAAATCATGCCCTATCAGCCAGTAAAATTTTACTGTCTTATCAAGCATAATACTTGAGATAAATGTACCTAAATGAAAAAAAAATTAACATTGTCAGTATACAAGGTACAACCTCCCCACAAAACACAATTTAGAAAATTTTCAGAACATAAAACTGTAGTACTTCTGATGAAAAGGCTTGAAACAAAGTTACAGGCTTTGCAAATAATATTACTGCTTTTCATTATGTTTGGTGAATCACAAGGCGCATCTGGTATACTTTGCAACTTCTGGTATATGATTAGTTGTTACCAATATTACAGAGTACGAGAATATTGTCTACAGTGAGTATGGGTCCTGGGTTCTTACATTTCCTTTCTTTTTACAGTGTAAGGTGATATATTTGATATACCCCCATATAGGGGGATTTTTCTGCCCGTCTGTAATCCGCTACTTCGGTCATAAGCGAACCCACAGACTCAGGAAACGCAGGAAAACACAGTACTACAGAGCCACAGCAGTAGCTTTAATAATAATAATAATAATAATAATAATAATAATAATAATAATAATAATAATAATAATAATAATAATAAAAGTAATAATAATACATTTTAAAAAGACAACAATCACAAGCAATATACTGTACTAGGAGTTTCTCGAACCTACGGTAATCTTTTCAGATTGTAAGTTATATGAATGTCAAGTTTGTATGAGAGCCATACTGGAACATACACACATTTATCCGTAATCTCTGTCATTTGGACATTTCCGTTTTAATCACTTATCCCCTGCTATTCCACTGGGATTGAACTTGGACTTTATAGATGATAAACGAAGATGATAAGTTTTAACAAACACATCAGAATCATTACACACTCTTGGGTAGCCAACTCGCTGATTAGATTTGTCTAGCGGTTTGCTTACATTCCCTTACTTTCTTTTTCACCCCTTCTCACCTCTTATGCCGCACTACCACTAAAATCTCTTTCTAACTACTACCTAAACAAGAACAAATTGTGAAATTTTCAGCGAAATCGGTCCAGTAGTATTTAAGTCTGTTAATCTTAAATATTCTAACATCCACTTTTTTATATAGACTAGCAAATGTACCCATGCTATGCTGCGGTATTCTACACTGTACACTGTAAAAACTGTATACGGATATCGAAGTAAATTACTGTACGTGCAATGAATAACATTATTTTAAATTGCATGTCTCTTAGCGAAATCCGAGGAACAGCATGAGCAGGTCCCCATACGTTGTTTCCAATGCAGAGTGTGAGTTGTGGAGTTGTAATGATAACGGCAGGCCATTCACAATCGAGTTGGGAAGCTTACATTATCATGGCAGGCGTCATTGCCTACTGCACGGTCACAATCGATTTAGGAAGTTTTCGTTACAATGGCAGGCCCCCTTTAATACTTCCAGACATATTACAATTGACGAGCCTTTACTACAATGGCGGACAACGTCAGCACCGCCAGTGAAAATTGAGTAGTGCTCTTATCATTATAATAACAGGTCCCTTTTCCTATTGCCAGCCAGCCTACTGCCAGTCACACCGAGCTGATGAGTTTCCATTAAAATAGCAGCCCGCTATGCCCAATGCAAGTCACATTTTCGATGGGTACATTTGTTTATATTGGTGGGCATCCTTGCCTACAGCCAAACACAACCGGGTAGGGGAATTTTGAACAAAATTACATGCTCCCTTGCCTTCTGTAAATCAAATCGAAGAGGGAATTTTTCATCACAATGGTAGGCTCACCTTACAAATGCCAGTTACAAAGGAGTTGGAGCAGCACCCCACTCGTACCACAATTCAAAGTCAATGTGTAGTGTAATGATTACAACAGCAGACACGCCCTTCCTCCTTCGCTACAAATAGACATCAGTGAATATATGTAGATCGACATATGATAGTATATGCATGTTTACAATATGCAGAGCTTCATTTACAGACTAACTGCTGCTAAATGGTACGTCATATAGACAAACGAATTGTACCAAAAGGCACCGTATTTAGTGGTCTAAATGGCTGGTCCTATGATATGTTCTCGTATCTTATCTATTTATGGGTCAGATTGAGATAGGAACGTTGAAAAGGTGGAAAATTAGCTAAGATAGCCTCATAATGCATTACGTTTCGGATAATTATGTGACAGCTACAAACATAACAATTGGCTTACATACGGCTACTGGGTTGGCCAATGTTCGTGTGGGATTTTATGATTCTAACTTTGGTATAAGTGATTCAAAGTATGAATTATGCACGTAAAAACGCAAAATTTATTTACAGTCGAGAAATAGAGACAAATCTAACGTATAAGGGGCAGAGGTACGACAAAACCTCATAGGAGCAAAGTTATAGATCACTCCAAATTGAACTGAGATTGTGGCATCAATTTTATGATAGACTTACCGTTTAGCCACGAAATTCCTCGAAACGAAGGCATGTACCGTCATTAAAATTGCCTCCATATTTCGATATTCTTCAGGGATATAAAGTGAAAAATATGAAATTTTGGGAGTTTACCTTTGGTTACAGTCTTAAACCGATTATTTTTCAGAAATTCAATTTTCTATCTAGTCGGCCAGATTGTGCCGCAATCTTTCTTTTGCGGGAGGGGGGGGGGGAAATTGGAATTTCAGGAAACTGAAGCTAAAAATTAACCCTTAAACGGGTAGCTGCACAAAAATTTCGCCAAAAGAGTCAATGTACAGACGCACGGTCGTTACAATTTTATTTATGTAGATAGATAACGAATCTATTACACGTCCGTTGGACATAGCATGCAAAACCGACTGTTCATGATATCTCCTTATTAATCCACCTGTCAAAAATGCACCATCAATGTTGGCCGATTTCCACTCAGGTTGGTCTTGTTTATATTGTAGGAGAGTAAAATCACTGTTTCGGTACCCTATAAACCCCCCAGCCCATTTCGGGAATTTGAAATGGTATATACCTTAAAAACCTATCTTTGAACGGTGAATGCTAAGTATACAGTTTGGTTGAAATATCTTACGTAGTTTTCAAGTTATAAGAAATACGCTTTACACGGACCCACTTTTGAGTTAAGTCCGTTTGGACTTGTGCTGAAACACCGTTCGTTAATGATATCTGCCTTGTTAATCCTCCTATCGAAATAATGCACACGAGAAAAAAGTTATCGAAATTGATTCCCATTAAGGATGGTACATTTCCAGTAATTTTGGATGTGCATATTTTGTGGGAGTGCAAAATCACGGTTTTGGTTTCGGATAAACCCCCAGTATATTTAGGTATTCAGAAATAATATTGGCCCTAAAACCTACCCAAGAACAGATGGATTCTACAGTAAATATCAAGTTTGGTAGAACTATATCCAGTAGTTTTCAAGTTATAAGAAGTCACATAAACAGACAAACAAACAGACATCAAAGCTAAAAAAATATGCTGATGGTCATTATTACACCTGAAACTGATAACTGTACAGAAATTTCACCAAAATAATCAATATATAGATACACGGGGGTTACGATTTTATTTATATAGATTAGAAGCTTCTGTTAGCTTTTACAGAATTGATTTTACGGGTACGTTCGAGCAAATTTCGTTACATTTGGTAAGCGGTAATAAATATGAACTTCTGAGCAATTGAAATTTTCTAATTTTCTTTCGAATGCTCCTTTGTGAATAAATAAAAATCACATGTTGATACAGTGGATAATTTTCTTACCACAAACAATGGCAAACCAAACCGTACGGGGATATACTATTTTAGAGCAGCATATTTGGAGTATTATTTTGTGAGAACCTGTGACATTGTACGCAGTATATTGCATTTTTGAGATGAGCAGGTATGTAGTGACCAGTACTAATCTCATCGTCAGCGACTGTGTGCTAAAATTACAGTGCTGTCTATACACATGCACTTACCACAACAAAGCGCGCGTCCAGAGTGAACAGTGAGAATTATTTTACCACCATCCTACATTTCATTACCTAGATGCAGTATTACTAGATGAACAGCGTTGTGCCAGCGCCAAAATAGCTATCCATATTAGAGCCAATATTGCATGTTTATAAACGCGTTCACTCAAGCAGAAAACAGGAATTAGAAAGGTGATAAATAAAAATACCAGTAACCTGTAAAGGGTTAAACACTCCGTTGCTTCGGAAATTGTCTTGTAAAAAACAGAAACTACTTTAGTGAGTCCCTATCTGAACAAAACCGCAAATGACATCGAGAAAACTTTGTCCTGAAATGAGCAATTCTTATAGATTTAACTAATGAATAATAAAATAAGCTATTCTTCCTTTTCTGTGTTGTTCATTATTTGGTAACAGATTTATATTATATGCTACGTTATTTTTATGTTTTGAGGTTAAATGTAAGGTAGAATGATACTGTCGTAAATCTACCACTAGTAAATACAACTGCTTTACCCCAGTATTGAGAGTCGTATTAGGAATAATGTAGCATCTGGTGTGCCTGAAGTACTCTCATCTGTCAATTGGAATCGTTCAACATAGTCTAATAAGTTTTATGTCAGAATTAGAATCAGAATATTTTCATGGTATTAATGTCCAGCATTGCAAAGAACCACTTCGATACCGTGGAATTGAAATTCCTGGTTTCAAGACACTCGTGCAGGCAGTGCGTTAGGAAATTCATCATTATGAAGGAAGGAATGGTTCCAGGACAGTAATGGTGAAGTTTTCAATCCTAATATCATCATCATCATCATCATCATCATCATCATCGTCATTCTCTAAATGCAATGCCTTGTCCATCCAACCATTTCTTCTCTGTCCTCAGATCCTCGTTTCATTTCAAAGGAGGAACAATAATGTAGACTCTGCCAAGTCTTGAATGAATATTTTCCTCGGCCGTCCTCGGTCTTTCTTCCCCGTCATTTCTCCTTCCAGCAAATTGGTAAGAAATGTATTATGTCGCAAGATGTGGCCAGTGAATTTGGCTCTTATTCTCTGCATTGTTAGCATCAGTTTTCTCTTCCAATGAATTTGCTGCAGAAAGCCATTGTGTGTTCTCTTTTTAATCCATTTAACCCTCAGCATTCCTCTCTGGAATCACATCTCAGACGTTTTCTATCCTGATTCTTATTGTCAGAAGTTCACAGCCATACAATAGCATACTGCATACAAAACAAATCACAAATTCCTTCTTAATTATAAAATCGAAATTTGCACTGATTAAAGGATATCTCTTATTACTAAACGCTTGTTTAGCAAGCGACATCAGCCTTTTGATCTCTTTGCTGCACCTATTGTCATTGGTGATCTCAACATACTGGTCAAGGAAGGAACATTCTTAGCTGATTTTCAATTCTTTAAAATTTGTTATGAAAATTTAATGTAGGAGGGGCAGAGATTGCTTCAAAAGTGACAGTAAATCGAGGCAATTAATAACTTGAAGATATTTCAGCATTTTGAAGGATAAGCGGTCTTTCATGGCACAAAATAAAGAGATTTTGCCGTTGATGGATTTCCCCGATGAGAGTTGTCTAAGTTTCTTAATAGGCGAATGATTGCAAAATCTATATAAACTCTAACATTCATTTCCACTGCTTAGCCAGGGACCATTGACCACCAGGCATCCCGATCCGCTATTTAAGGGCGGTAGTCTGTCCGGTTAATTTCCGCTGTTGCTTTGGCCAACATCACATCGTTATCCTTCCAAATGATGACCGTGCCCAATGTTGATACCTTCGAAGAATTAATGGGATAAAATTTGCAACATGACTACACCATTGGCAACAAATAGTATTTGCTTCCCTCCACCCCTCTTCCCACTTAAATGTTGCTCACTTGGCACTTTTAATATTTGAGTTGTCTATTAGAAGAACCAGCCATAACCAAATGGTTAAGTTTTTCAGGAGACCAAAAAATACGTTTACAATCTAAATAATGATATTTAGAATTATTTGTTTTTGCTTAATCGCTTGTAAATAGCATTGCAATGAATGTTACAGAATGCCAATGTTTTATTCGTTTAATTATTTGAAATTTTAAAGTTCAAATTTGGAGAAAATAAAGAAATGAAAGAGTACATGCTTCATTTAAAATTTAACTTAGACATCAATGCAGAATAAAAAATACAATGTATTTACACAAAATAACCATAATTAAACGTTAAAAAATGAACATAAAAAACATTAAATTAAACATTAATGCCATTGTCTACACTGTGCTCACATGCATCTCCCGCATCTTCTGGGTTGTTTTTTGGAAGGTAATTGTTATCAATGAGTTATTTGTAAAACTTAAGCAGTCAAACATTTCTCCACTGAGTCCCAAAATGTTTAGTCAATAGAGATCCAATACATTTATCCTCTAAATCGTTTACTATTTTACCAGCATGTATAACTTTTGGATTCATCATCAAAACATCTTTGCCTTTCTTACAAACCCTTTATTTTGATCCAACGTCTATTCTGTAGTTGGATTCACCTTGAATTAACACTGAATTGTCTCCTTTTGATTTGATCAAAATAACTCTTATCGCAGCAGAAAATTTGAAGCGCTATTTCCCTGTAGGCTTGAAAAGAGAAATACATCCTGTTTTCCAGTCTAAGCCTGGAACATTGTCATCATTTCCTGGATGAAGTAATTTTCCATACTGTGAAAGAACATTATGAAATTCCTTAGGTTGTTCTAAAGTTTCTATTTCCTTAGTTTTTCAATGAGCCCGAAAACTATATCGGATGATAAAAATGAATGGCCTGTAACAGGGAAAATTAACTAAATTTCCTTAATGCTTTTTGGTGCCTTTTTGACAAACCAAGAGGAGAGAATTGATGTCATAATATCATTTTTGTTCTGCCCCCCCCCCTCCACATCCATCAGTAAAACACCTTATAAAATAAACACTGGACACATAAGTAGAATTTAGGTTATGGTAAAGCCCTGGTGCTACTTCATTGGCTCTTTTCGGCAAATCATTTTCATCCCATGAATAAATAAATGTGCCAATGGCTATTATGAAGAACCACTCACAATGGTGAAATTGTACTAATACACTTGCCTACTATGATATGTTGCCTGGTGTGGAATTTTTGGCGTAGGGAAATATTTTTGACAATCAAAAGAGAGAATCAGCAAATCATCTCTCTCTCATTTCATTAGTAACTAACTGCATCCCTCTTTTGTGAATATATCTGGGTTCTACCGTCACCTCCCCTATTTTGCTTTGGCATTAAACCAGACTTTTGAAAACGTTTTGCCACTCCCTATATTCTGTGTTTTGTAAACCTGAACACACTCAGAAATATTACCCTTCACACAGTAATTTTGGTTGTGTTTCTGTTCATATAATATACTATCGAAAGTGGTTTTTCTTCCCTGGTGGCAACACTAGGCGTATTTCGAACTGGAGGCATTAAGTCAATGCACATCAGAATGAAGCAGTCTTGTTTTATTTTATCAGGATATCTGTAGAACTGATCATTAAAGGTACACTGAAGAAAATGGAAATTGCAGCACCCAGAAGGAGGGGTGCTACATTGCTGAAAATGAACATGCAGGACCGGTTTTCGGTTGTGATTCGATGATTACACTTTCAGGTCCCTCTGACCGCAAGTTTGGACAACAGTCAATACAGGATGTGCCCACACGAACTGCAATACATTGATGAATTCGTCTAGGCATGGAGTCAATAAAGCCCTGGATCGCTTCCTGAGGAATTGTGGACCATGCTTGCTGCACTGCACGGGTCAGTTGTTCCACAGTTGTGGGTGGCTGGGGACGGTTGGCCAGTTTTCGACCCATCATGTCCCACACATCCTCAATAGGGCTGAGGTCCGGGGATCTGGCGGGCCATTCTAAGGTTGTGATGTCGTGGAGAGCTTCTCTGGAGATGCGTGCAGTGTGAACCCGGGCATTGTCCTGCTGAAACATCCCATTAGCAACGTTCGCCATCATAGGAACAACCACTGGATTGAGTACCCTATCAACGTACTGTCGAGCAGTCATAGTGCCCTCAACAAGCACTAATTGTGATTTCACATTAAAGCCAATAGCTCCCCAGACCATAATACTTGGTCTTGGCCCTGTGAGCTTCCCGACAATAAGATCTGGGCGGCCCCTCTCCCCGGTACGTCGGCGCACACGATTCCGGCGATCACTGCGGGCAAGACAGAAGCGCGAGTCATCACTAAAGACGACCCTATGCCATTCGTTGACCCACGTTGATCTTTCTCGACACGAGGCCAGCCTTACACGTCGCTGTTGTGGGGTCAATGGAACACCTTCTGCAGGGACATGGGCTCGTAAGCCAGCTGCACGCAGGCGATTACCAACTGTTTGTTGTGTAACGTGGGGTGCCACAGCTGCTCGAATTTGCGCTGCCGTTGCATGGGGTTCCATCCGGGCCATCCGAATGATGCGGCAATCCTCTCTCACAGCTGTCTGTCGCGCTGGGCCTGTGCCAGGTCTATGAGTGTGAGTACCTTCATTTGACCACTGCTGCCATACATGTTTACCGTAGATGTCTGTCGGCCAACACGTGCAGCGACAGTCCTTAGCGATAATCCAGCCTCACACAGCCCAATTATACGAGCCCTCTCAAACGGCGACAGTTGTTGACAGCGTGCTCTTCTCTGTCGTCGAGGCATGTTTGACGGGGAACACTTCACTGCACAGACTGCAAGTCAACTACGCTACACCGGAGTCCGTATACTGGAGTTGATTCTTCCGCGACCAATCACGTGGAAAGACCTGAAGCAACAATCCAAAGGGTCTGAAACTTTGATCGTTTACATACCTACATCGCATCGTTCCATATCTTGAAAATCAGCACAAACGACCAATGCCTTCATGGTGTTGCAATTTCCATTTTCTTAAGTGTAGTTATATCAGCTTTCTTTACAGTCATACACTGGTGAGTTTATGTTGAGTGCTCTCACATTTGAAGTTTCGGCCTGTCGCTTGAATTACAATATTTGTTTGAAAACAAAACACCTTCCTTAGTGTCAAATTCTAAAATTAGCGATATTTAAACACATATTTCACTGAAGAATATCAAAACACAACCTTAAAAGATACACTTACCTTTCCGTTTTCTCGTTTCCAAGAAGACGGATTCCTCTGACTTTTTCTGGCCCATTTACGTATCACTTCATCAATCTTAGTGTCCGTTCTTTACCAATATAATTATTATATCTGCACAGTTCGTCGATAGAAACAACACATTTCCTTAAAACAGAAGTAACAACACCTACAATAGCCACCATGAATCAGCTGTTCCTTCCCGCACAATTGCTGCGATTGCTTTGCCCTCTAACGTTAGAGGAGATGGCCGGTATTGCAACTCATAACCATACACGGACGGCCGTGTTTGCAACTAACTCCAATTTTTTTATGAAGTAAATAGGCTGGTTGGAGGCCGAGTTTTCAGCTACCTTGTGTAAAAGTGGAACACATTCAGCACAAAAGGTGGATTTCAAGTTTTTGAGAGATGACGGCTTTGCAAACAGACGACTCATTTCTCCTACTAATACTCCGCTAATCAATGTTTCCCTAATATATTTTATGCGTACATGGTTAAAATACTGACATTTTGAATTTAATTGTTATAATATTCCATCGAGACCACTGTGCCGTTTCATGTAACGTATGTATAAATGAGCAGGGAACAAGAAAAGAACATAAAAACCGAGCTTAGTGGGTCGGACAGGATAATTTTTTAGCTCAGGTTGGCATGTTCGATTGTGGTTAGTTCGATGGTATTCAATAATGTTCCACAATGCCATGATGTGTCACGTGCCTATCGTTCCATTAAATACTTAGTTTAGTTCAAATCGGTGAAGTCTAAGATGGCGTCCGTAATGGTCACTTGTTTTCGGGTTTTCTCCATACCATAAACATCATACTTGGCCAATGCGGACTTTCAAACACACCACCCTTTCCTATGACATTGCTGTCACCGGACTTTCGGCTCAACCAGTTGAATATTATTGCAGAATAAATTTTAAGCTTAAAAGTAAAATCTTTAAAATATTCTAACTTATTATAACTTTACCGAGCGAATTCGCCATGCGGATAGAGTCACGCAGTTGTGAGCTTGCATTCGGGAGATAGTGGGTTCGAATTCCACTATCGGAAGCCCTGCAATTTTTTCCGTAGTTTATAATTTTCTCACCGGGCAAATACTGGAGTCATACGTTAATTAAAGTCATGGGTGCTCCCTTCCTATGCCTATCCCTTTCTTAACCTATCGTCGCCATAATACCTATTCGTATCGGTACAAGATAAAGCAAATTGCAAAACAGAGTAACGAGCAAGAATGTCTATTCTTTTAAAGTTCTTATGTTTTTAAGGCCAACGGCCGAAGCCGTGTTGCAACATCGGATCTCGTGAATTCTCCGAAGTTGAGCAACAATGGACGTGGTCAAGATGTGGATGGGTTGCCACGCGCTGTTGGTGGTGAACCCTTAAACCGTAGAATTATGGGTTCAGTGGGGGTAAGGGAATGGAGAAGCGGAAAGAACTGGCCACCCTGCCGTACGTCAACTCCGGCTCAGGCACACCTCTGCGGAGGTTCGGACCTGCCTTCGGGCAGAATACACTCTTACCTTCCCTATGTCTTTAAGCGTTCGGTCTGTAAGACGCTGTTAAATAACCAAGTATCCCCTCATTATCCTTTTTGTACTTCGTTAGTTTCATGGCTCCATGGCTAAATGGTTAGCGTGCTGGCCTTTGGTCCATAAGGTCCCAGATTCGATATCTGGCCGGGTCGGGGATTTCAAACTTCATTGGCTAAATTCGGTGGCCAGAGGGGGACAATCTTCATAATTATAATGCATCATCAACAGTGTCCCAACCTCATAGACGCGTAGATCACCTATACGACGTCAAGCCGAAACACCTTCATCGGGCTCATCGGGGGCCACGTGCTATTGTTAGTTTCGTGCCATTTGTCATCAAAGCATTACAAATCAGTCTAACAATTCCCCCTCGGTCTCCCGCTGGCTCTCTTACTCTCGATGTTCGAGTCCAATACTCTCCTAAGTAACCTATCCTCTTTATTAACCTGACATGACCATCCTGACAAAACTGGTTTAAAGTCACAGCTTCATCTAAAGAGCCCTTACTTCGTTCCTGTGCGTGCCCTCACCTATCGTTCATACCGGTTTGTACCAGCAATCATTTATTCTACCTTCATGTCCGCCACTTTCAAATTTTAATAAGGTATGCTTGGTCCACCCTGCCTTTACTCAAGTAGAGAAAAGCCAGTAGATATAGATGTATTTTCCGAAAACTGGCATATTTCTTCTAGAAAGGAACGCACCGATTGAGTTAATTCCTTTTAAGTAATTTTGTGTGATGTACTGTGAGTCTACGGATATGCTCAATGCTTTCAAAACTGCATTTAGTATTCCAGCGTCTGGCTCCATGGCTGCTGGCCATTGGTCCAGTGGATCATGGTTTCGATTCCCGGAGAGGTCTCGGATTTTAACATGCATTGGTTAACTTCAGTGGCTCGTAGGCGGGGTGTGTGTGGCGTGTACCGTCTTCAGCTTTAGAATTCATAATAGGTAGGGCACCATCCACACACACGTGCAGGTCGCCTATACGGCGTGAACTCGAAAAGAACTTCACCAGGCCCCATCGGAGGTCAATTGCAATTATTATTATTATTATTATTATTATTATTATTATTATTATTATTATTATTATTATTATTATTATTATTATTATTATTACTTTATAGTATTCCAGATCCCCTTAATAAATAAAATGAGAAATATGCTACTGTCTCGCATTATCGCTACCTAATACTACTACAATCAATAAGTTCGTGGACTGGCGCCTAAAGTGTATGTAGCACGCCAAACACTCATGTAATACAGTCAATAAACTTATAGACTGGCGCTAACAGTTCAAGGATCACTTCGTCATTTGTGATAACTTTCCGCGGCGTTTTCCCTTCGTCGAGATTTGGGCAATTTTTACTTCGTCAATTCAAACGTTCTGCTTGCAGGTTTCTAATATGTTAGCAAAACTTGAAATTGGCCCGTTGCTCAAAGTACGACATTCTCAATTTCTTACGCTGTTATTTAACTACCCTACACACCATAAACCGTAGTTCTGTTAATACTGTATGCAAAAAACTGACTCTTTCTGGGGCTATCTGAGATCTGTCAGGGCAACTTCCTGTAGTGCGAACTCTTTGCTGAAGTGCCCCAAGGTGACAATACAGTAGACGAGAACGCCACCAACTTAATGGTTGTACTACGTGTGTGTTTATTCCTCTCCCTGATAGCCAACACAAACCCTGTCTTACAGACCACGAACCACAAGATTGGTTACCTAATACTGGTGCGTTCCTGCGATCCACAAACCATAGAATATCGAATCTCATTGTTATCCTTCTGCAAATGCAGCTTCAGGCAATATGGATTTGGTTTTCTAGTAACTTCGTGTCTCTTTTATGACGGCGTCTGTTCTGATGAGCCCAGACTATGGATGTTGTAACTTCAAGATATAACGATCGTAAAACAAAAACATGGCGCCGAAGTTATTAGAAGTGCTCGTAACAAGCTCGTAATGGGAGATAAATGATTGGAAGATAAATTCGTTCACTCTCATTTGTTCATGAGGAATATTAATGTTCCCTTTGGGATACTGAATGAACGCCGAACTTTTTCTACTACTACTACTGCTGTTACTACTACTACTACTACTACTACTACTACTACTACAACAGAATATCCAAAACCTCGTTTGCCTTAGTAGTCACCTCTCAGGAAATGCTAATATAGATGTTGAAATTCAATAACGTCTGAATGTTGCTAGTGCATCATTCGGTCGTCTACAGCAAAGGGTACTCAGACAAAACTGATTCCTATGTACTACGCTATTGTAATACCAATACTTTATGGATGTGAAACTTACAGGAGGCACATAAAGAGCCTTGAGAAATATCATAAGAGCTGTCTGAGCAGGATCCTTAGGGTTGAATGACAAGATCACTGAACTAACATCAGTATCATGCAAGAAATCTGTACCATCAGCATTGAGGCTATAATCACGGAACATCGACTTTAATGGACAGGTCATATCGGTCGTATACCTGATTCCTGCCTCCAGAAGCAAATTATACATGCTCAACTGAAGGGTGGCTGTCTCCACCAGGGTGGACAACAAAAAATTTCAAGGACATACTAAAGTCAGACATGAAGCGTTGCCATATCAATATACCTAAATGTGAAGGAAAAGCAGCTAACCGCCTGGTATGACGTCGTCTTATCCACGAAGGTACTAATAACTTCTAACAACAAAGCCGGAGATTTGAAGCTGAGAAGAGAATTGCTCTGAAAGAGCTGGAGTTATTCAGGATGCAACTCGACAACTGGACCTCAACGCTGGCAATGTTTGCCACACTGTGGAAGAATTTGTGGCCCGAGGATTGGCCTACACAGTCACCTAAGAACTCATAGACTCACTAGTAACATCTCAGGAAGACAATCATACGCGTCAGCGAGTGATAGCCTATCATCGTCGCTACTAATACTAAAAGTTTCTATTCCGTGCCCTGAAGGGGTACGACGGATTTCCTCTCTCAGTCCAGGAGAAGTGTTGCGGTGATTTGAGGTTCAGAAAAGATTGAAGTGCAGTGGCCGTGTGTCCTCTAAAAGGAACTGTCCCGGAATTCACCTTAGTGTGAAGAATGGAAAACAACGGAAGATCATTCTCAGCGCAGCCATCGGTGGGACCAACCACCCACCTCTCGAATGCATAGCTGTAGAGCCGAAGCCACCATTAAACCGAAGTAACTCTGCTTGATCCATTTTGCGAATGTTCGTAATTCATAACTGGTAGTGCTAGTCGGTATAAGCACGGAGATAGTTTCTTAATAAAAACTAGGGCGGGAAGCTTACGTTGTGGTGGTGGCCCCTCGATGCCGTCACCTGTGGCGACCATCCGCACAGTTTAGGTGCCCTTTGTAGTCTCCGGAATCCTTTCGGACGTGCACCGAACCTACGAATGCCTGTGTCGTTAAAAAACGAGTGCGGACTGCACAGTAAACGACCTATGCAACACTAGCATATCTCTTTCTTGTATTATTATTATTATTATTATTATATAATTAAAGTAATCGTTTAAACTGCAACGGGAAATGTTCCCACTCTCAAATAACCCATGTAATCTTAAATAAGACGTAATGCTTAACCAATAGTATCAGGTCCCTGTACTTCAGTCAGCGCGAATTTTCATACTAAAGAACACTGCCCTTCGGAAAGCAAAAGTCACTCAGGTGGTCACGAAGTATACCTTTTTGAACATCTATGTACATTTCAGAGTCTGGACCAGGGTATATAATGTGTTCGCAATTTTCAAGGAAAGATGGTGTAATTCTAATAATAATTTATACAGTATTATATTTATGGCAGTGAAATGACATTTGACTTAGCCAATGTAGTACAAATGTACGGTGCATACACAAATGCACATATTTATACACTGTGTAATGATGTAATGTGCTAAACAGTTCTACTTAATATTTTTTAATCCTTGACTTTGTCTTTGTGGCGCACAACGAAATAAATTCTACTGGTCAATAGTTCATGAAAATAAACATTTTCTCAAATCTTAACAATGATCTCCCAGACTGGACAGGGGTGTTAATATCTCTATCATGGTAGCCAGCTTGTTAAGAGTAAACATGTTGGGGTTTGAATTCTTCTGTTCTAGACACGGACAAACACCTCAGTTTCGAAGTGTTGGACCCACTTTTAATTCTTCCCACGGATTAGTATTAATAAAGGGTGTTTACCTAGATGTAATTCCCTTGAAACAGTAATTGCCACACCACCACCTGCCTCTTAATTACGATTAATTTCAAGAAGCATCAACTGACATACATTAATTCTTTTCGTTAACAACCTACAAGGGCTGTAAATAAAGTAATAGGACGCAGTATTTAATGAACTAACAAGTACAATTCCATTACATTCCATCAATGTACTCACACGTAAAGTGTCGAATGTTCGGGAGCCATTGGGGACCGTTCGCAAGGTATTCTCTGTTGATGACAGCGACGGGCCACCCTACTGCGCAGAACTACAGATGACACGTCAGTATATCGGGGGCCTCGGAGGGGTTTCGAAAACAGGTCGATGTCACAAGGACTCATGTCTGGTGAATACGGAGGGTGTTCTAAGACATGATCCCAATCTGCACGAAACGCCTTGACCCATCGTGCAACCGTTCTATACGCTAATACAATCTCGCCGCAGGCTTCACGTAATACTCGATAACATTCTGGAGCATTTTCACCGTGGGAAACCCGGATTTTAATCCATGAACGATAAAATTTCTAAAATTTGCTTTAGAGCAATGAAATCAACACGCTTCACTTCAACGCCACACAGCAACGACACTCCCAAATAGCTGGCCGTCAAATGCACACTACAGATCGACAACAGTGCCACGTGACCGCTCCCGTTTCCTATTTGCGCATGCCCGAACCCCTTCGTATCCTTGACGTACATGAATAACACGAAAGTAATTAAGTACGCTGGTACAGAGTCACTAATCTGTTCCATTCTTTTGCTGGCACAACTATATATGAAGATCTAGAACAGAGATTTCTTAATCTGAACTACGTGGATTGGCTACAGGAGATGCCTGATAATCAGAAAGAAAAATAACATTTTCATTGTCCATAATGTTGTTTTATTTTTAGCTGCATGGTAATAATAAGAATTGATAACACTCAGGTTTTATTAAATGACTATCAAGTGTACCCGCGATTCAGTACGGTATTCTATATTGTATGTGTATTTCTACATAAATTACTGCACACGCTGTGAGTAAGATTTTATTAAATTGCATGTCTCTTTACATTATCCGAGGAACGCCACTGGGAGTTCCACATACCTTCTTTCGGAAGCAAGGTGCGCCTTGGCAGGCCACGTTTCTTACCACCATTTACAGTCGTGTTTCGGAGTTTCCAGTACAACAGCGGGCACACTTGCCTACTGCCATTCACAATCGAGTTGGATAGTTCTCTTTTTAATGAAAGGTATCTTTTTAATCATAATGACAGGTACTCCTTCATAATTCTAGTCACAATCTAGTTGAGGAGTTTTGATTATAATAGCAGTCATACTTGCCTACTAAGTGTTTCATTGGAAAATGGAAGTTTCGATTATAATGACAGGTACCCTTGCATGTGGTCATTGAACTCTGAGTTGAGTGCTTTATAATGGAAATGGTACGTCATTTATATGAGAGGCAGACTTTCCTACTGCCAGTCACAGACGAGGTGGACAATAAGGTTTGTATGCTTACACTTGCGTTCTAATGTTGAGCTCTAAATTTCAAAACCAGTAGAGGGTTGGATCGTACCTCAGTTCAACGGTATGTAAAGAAGTGTCGCTCATGGGAAGCTGGAAATTTGCCATGCTCGTATCGGCGTACACCTGTACATAAATGAAGTCTTGCGGCGCAAAATATCTGGGTCTTCTGAAAGCTTGGGACATAAAGGAAAATTATTCAAAGCAGCCTTAATGCCCTTGTTTTTCAATGACTTTCTCTCAGGTTAAGAGTTTCCTGAAAGTTTTAATTTTCACCCCATCCCCAAATCAAGATGGTGGATACAACCTGCCAGACGAGCTAGAAAATTTAAGTTTGTCAAGCTTATAGCTCTTAGCCTGTAACGGACGGAAATATTCCAAGACGTTCAAATGTTTTATTTTCTACCTTCTCTTAGTTTGGGATCATCTGGAACTGAGGAGAGGCGATTAGTTAATCGTAGCTAGACTTTTTTAACATACCCATTTTACAATAATCCACATTGCAGATATTCGTGCCTTTAGTCTATGAAATATTAAAAAAGTTACTAAGAACAGATTTAGAAAATCAGTCCGTCCGTTATACTGGACCGAGTTTTATTCTCCCCGGAATTACCTGCGGGTGAATCACGAGACATTGATAGGTCTCTAATTTCAACCAACTTCAAGTAATCATACATTCAAATACTATTATTCCAATGATTGCATCCGAAGGCTTACTCTAACCCACAATGCATCCTGTGCGTAGCAGGTTACTAAGCGACAAACACTTTCATTAATATTCTGATATATGCTAGTTTCATCCTTTGTAATATAATTGCATGCAGACAAGTCTGATTACTAACTTTCAAGCCAGAGGGTATACACTTCCTCCGATCACGGAAAGATGATATTCTATGCTAGATACCCTTTGATTCTCTGACCTTCTCCAGCTTCTGAAAATACTCAGCAGATAGCAGGACGTTCCTGATAACTTACATGACATGAGAAAAAAAATTCTACATACGTACAGATGAAAACGTATCAAGTGGACTAGCCTTCTGTAAGACCATTAATAAAGCGAACAAGTATTCCGCCACGGCCAATTGTAGCCTATATTAAACTACCTCGCGCAAGATCGTTTTAAAATGTTAATGTTACGGCCGAATGGTCGAAACGCAGAGAAAAGTGTAAACTGTTATTAATTATAAGACAAATGAATCAGTTGTTACTCACCGGTATTCAATTTTCATAAAACTATTTCAAAGTGCAGGCAAAAAAAAACGTGACTGCGACAGGCATAACAAGACGAGTTATCTGACCTAATTTAAGGAATGCTGTAGATCAGCCCTATTGTATATTATAAATTACACAGATGTAGCAAATGGAACTTTTTAAAAGCTGTTTTACTTCTGAAAAGCGATTATATACAATTGAGTACAGCCATTTTCAAAAACCCACCTTTTTCTCCTATCACATCACGTTTTTACAAATCCAGAATGAAAAATGCAATGTTAATTACAAAAATACACAATTTTTTACAAATGTTAATACAGTTCTGATTAAAATACTGTTTTTATTACTTGGAAATGCACAATGTTCATTCACTACAATGCTATTTAATTAATAATAACATTGTAGTTTGCCTTCCAGTGATCTTATCTTGGAAATTCGCTTATGAGCTGCTGCAGAGAATTCTCTTTGAAGCATCCATCAGTAATCAGATATAATTGATATACTCCATCGCCTTTGGTACCGTAGTTCCTTCTCTCAAATGTCCTGATGGAAGCGCTCACCGCCCCCAAATTCTCAGGAAATACATCCAAATGTGAAAAAAGGAAGTGAAGCTTAAGTCTCATGTGGCAACCCACAATTCTGAATTTCTCAGGAATTGTGGTTACTATTTCTGCATAGTTAGGATCTTCGGTGTTTCCTAGAATCTTCTTGGTTACATCTCTAAGGGCTTGCCAGGCTTCTTTTTGTTCAGGAGTCATTGTACCTTCAATCACATCATATTTCATTAGACTTCTGATTTGTAGTCCTACAAAAATACCTTCTTTTAGTTTTGCTTGTGAGAGAAAAGGGAAGTTGTTCCAGTGATATTGAAAACAATTGCCCTCTATGTCATGGGCTTTCACATACTGCTTCATCAGACCCAACTTGATGTAAAGAGGTGGTAATAGTATTTTCTCACGATCCACTAAGCTTTTCTGAACAACATTTTTACATACTGGAGTTAAGGTGGTTAGATCAGGCCATTTTTTCTCAGACCAATGCTCATCTCTTACCCGGCTATCCTATTCACATAAGTGACCTAGGAATTTCGTATATCCCTGTTGCTGACCTAACAAAATACCGATTTCTTTAACCTGCGAGTGGTCGCTAGCCGAAAAGTAACGTGCATGGTCGCGCATGAGACTTTCTCTCACATTAAAGCGTAAGGCTGAAATTTACTACTGAAATGAAACACAAGTTATACCTTATATATATTTTAGATAAAAATGAAATTAAAAAATTAAATAGCGTTTGATTTTTAGTGCCGGGAGTGTCCCAGGACAAGTTCGGCTCTCCAGGTGCAGGTCATTTGATTTAACGTACGTAGGCGACCTGTGCATCGTGATGAGGATGAAATGATGATGAAGATGACACACACATCCAGCCTCCGTGCCAATGAAATTAACCAATTATGGTTAAAATGATCGACCCTGCCGGGAATCGAACCCGGTACCCTTGTGACCAAAGGCCAGCACGCTAACCATTTAGCTATGGAGCCGGACATAAAAATGAAATGATTAGCTGTTTATTAAAAAAACAAATTGCTACTTAAAATAACATATACAATGCACATAAAATTAACTTCCATCCTGAGGTTGTAAAAAATAAAATCTCACGCATGCATTATATCTAGTAATATTTACGCAAAAAGCCAGGTTTATTAACACTATAACATTTTCAAAAACAAGTAGTGCTCATAATACAAATACTAACGCGTAGAACAGGAGTAAGTTTCCCGCTCCACTTCAACATGACACCAACGTCATTAGTCGCAATGGGAGAAACTATCACACATAGGAACCTTTGTTATGACTAGGGGAGGGGTGCTTACCCTACAAATGTGAATAAAGATCTCCACAGACCATCCACTGATGTGTGTTATATTGTATTTTATCCAAGAGAAGCTTCATGTTATCATAATTCTCTTTTAAGTGGACTGATTGAGCTATTGTAATTGAAGTCAACTGGTTGCCCTTGTTCAGTAACACAGTTTTCATACTTCTCTTACTAGAGTCGATAAATAACCTCCAATCGTTTGGGTCATACGTGGCAGCACCTACCTGGTTTATTAGGTCTGGAATGTTGTTGCAATAAACCAGTCTCTCTTCATGACTAAAGTACTACGCAAGATATTTTTCACCATTTCTGTAGAAAGTCAGTGAAGTACCATCAGCAAGAAGATTTTGTTCTTTTAACCTGGAACTTAAAAGTTCAACTGCATGTTTTGGGAGGTTCAAATCTGTTACTAAGTCATTCAACATGGATTGTGTGAAGAGTACTGGTACATTAGATTTTTCAGGGGTAAGCTCAGATGTTCCCAATGTTTCACTGCTTGAAGAATCAGAAATTTCAATATCGTCTTTAGGAGGTGTGGGAACTGAAATATGAGGGCCTTAAGGCACTGGTCTCCTAGTAGATTCAATGCTGGGGTATGTTGTGCCTTTTTATATTCTTAGCATTGAAGTACAAGTACAAATACAAAAGTAGCAGTAACTGGTATGGTTTTCGGGTTCACTTCAAACCTTCGATATACCAAAACTAAGCGCTTTTTTCTTCCCTTTTGTCCAATTTCTCAAATCTTCTACACAAATACTGCACACTGTATGAGGCGCAAATGACTTGTTTTGATCTCCTAACTTTATTCCAAAATAAGCTTTATAAACTTTAGCGACAAATAAGGTTATGTTTTGTCTCTGATTTTTCACTACAAAACTACCACAAATGAAAGAAAACACATTTGGATTGTTCAAACACTGTCGCCTTTCCATACTCACAGAATCACAAAACAGAAACTGACAATAAATGCACACGTATTCAAAGTAATCTTCTTCGTTTGGAAATCTAGCTGGTCACTTAGAGTTTTCAACTGAATTCACATCACAAAGGATTTAAGTGCTGCCATCTGACAAAGAGTTGAACAACATTCTACAGTGCTGCCACCACAGGTATTTAGGTCCAATAAGTAGCCTTCCTGGAACAAAATATTATTTTAAAACTAAGAGATAGTGTGTAGTATGCAATGACGTTACTAAGACCAAATATTTAAGACTAAGACAAAAAAATGGTGTATGTTAGAAGTAAACGGATGTCATATTTGACATCAGGACATGCATATTACTTCAAAATGACTCAAAAATTCAAAACAGCAAAATCACTGTAGACCTGCGTTATAATTATATTTCAGCAGTTATATTTTGCCAGTGTTATCCTTATATTAATTCTTCAGCCCTGATATGATGATCATCAGACTGAGTAGTTTCACTCAATCCTGAGTTTCGTGACCCATCACGATTCTTCCTTGTTATTTTATGCCACCTTGACACTTTTCTGCTTCTCTGAGAAGCTGCCTAAAGCGCACGCCGGTGATTTTTTATTTGATCTCACCATTTTATGGCTGTCCTTACGCCTGGCGTCTTGCTCCCGAATTTTATTTTCTTCACTATTTCTTCCAGGTTCTCACCATCTCTTCTAAACACATGGCCAAAAAACTGAAGGATCCTCTGATTGACGTGAGAACAAAGGCGCCTGGGATGGTGAGTGGACAAATATGTTCCTCTTTCTGACCAGGGCACAAGTAGCACTCTGAGCCAGCACCACATCTAAAAGGCGTCAGTACGAGATATTATAGAGTACTATACATTCTAGGACGGTTGAGGTGCTGGGCTTCTGACCCTAACTTGGCAGGTTCGGTGCTGGCTCAGTCCTGTTATATTTGAAGGTGCTTAAAACACCTCGGCCTCGTGTCGGTACATTCACTGCCACGTAAAATAACTCCTGCGGGACAAAATTCTGACACATCGTCATCTCCAAAAACTGAAAAAGTAGTTGGTGGTACGTAATCCCAACTTTCACAATCGCGTCTACCCATTAATAATTTACAATGATAAGTAACTCTTTAATTTTCCTCTTCCTTTTTTTTTTTTTTTTGCTTTACGTCGCACCGACACGGATAGGTTTTATGGAGACGATGGGACAGCAAAGGCCTAGGAATGGGAAGGAATCGGACGTGGCCTTAATTAAGGTACAGTCCCAGCATTTGCCTGGTGTGAAAATAGAAAACCACGAAAAACTATTTTCAGTGCTGCCGACAGTGGGGTTCGAACCCCGCTCCTAACCGCACGGCCAACTCGCTAGGTAATTTTCCTTTCTCTCATTATTTATTTATTTAGCGTATGGAGAAATAAAAGTATGACAATTATATTTTAAGAAAGGATATTTAACAGTTTACAGGTAAACAGTTTTTTATCGTCTCCACTTATAACGTTAACAACAAAGGGTTTTTAGTGTTTTCATTTTATTCTGGAAAAGGACACTCTTTCGCAATGTGCTGGGTGGTGGTGGTTATTATATTAAGAAGAACTACAACTGGGCAACGCTCCTCTATATAACACTAATCAGAGAGAAAAAATGGAATGGGTCCGACACTTGAAAAAATGAAGGTATCGGCCAAAGGAAGACAAGGGCCACGAAAGGCGTGAAAATAAAAGACTCACTAGGCCTCCATACCTAATACCGTCGGGGTCGGACAAGAACAAGAGTTGTCCAGCTGAGGTCAGATAGAATACATGTAAGTGAGAAGCCAGGCACAAGTTAGTGGTTCAGTCCGGTGGTAGTTGAAGGTGCTCAAATACGTCAGCCTCGTGTCGGTAGATTTACTGGCACGTAAAAGAACTCCTGCAGGACTAAATTCCTGAACATCGGCGTCTCCGAAAACCGTAGAAGTAGTTAGCGTAATGCCAATAACATTAATTACATTTCGCTTTTAACAAGCTGAGCATATCACGCAAGAAAAGTGTCTTGGTGACATTTTAGTTGTCCAATACAGGAATGTCTTTTTACATCGCACAGTCACAGATAGGTCTTATGGTGACGATGGGACTGGAAAGGCCTAGGAATGGGAAGGAAACAGCCGTGGCCTTAATTAATGTACAGCCCCAGCCTTTGCCTGGTGTGAAAATGGGAAACTACGGAAAACCATCTTCAGGGCTGCCGACAGTGGGGTTCGAACCCACTATCTCCCGGATGCGAGCTCACAGCTGCGTGCTCCTAACCGCACGGCCAACTCACCTGGTATTTTTATCCTTCGGTTTATTGACTTGGCTTGTATACCCTAAAACTTTGGCAAAGTTGGATAATATTTTAAACACCAACATCACTATTTTCACCTGTGTGCAATTATGTTATTTATTTCACTAATATTATGATAATTATAATAATTGAGCAATGTTAACTTATAAGACCCCAACAGACAAGCATTGATTTTGTGTAGAGATATATATTTGTTATGTTATAGAGTATTTAGCTATAGCCTAAATTTCTTTAAAAATGTAAGCTCTTCAACAAAGACATAAATAATTGTCGCATGTCAAGATAAATTGGTATAATTAGAGCTGTCAATATGGTTCATAACCCCTTTGGTTTATTTCCTAGACATGGATCACCCAAAACATAGGTTAGGTTGGGAGTATACTTTAATAATAAGCATTAATGAATGCACTGTTTATTACTTTCATATTCCAAGATGTAAATGAAGCATTTAACTAAAGTGTCATACGTTAAAATTCAAAGTGTTACCACTAGAACAGCTGACATGGAAAAGTGATTGAAAATTCAAACAAATTCAATTTACGTTAAAATGATCTTTAAAAAAACTGTAGACTTTTCCGATATGTCACTAGCATTTCTCCGGCTCGTCAAAATCCATTTCTCCCCAGTTTCAGCGTCTTTGGAACATTTATAAACAATGTGTTTGGGATGGTATGCGATGTGCTATTGCTCATCGGAACTATACACTATTTATAAGTTTTCTGCCTCACTGTCTGCGCAGGATTCATTTTAAGTCTAAAATATACCTCTCAGATTATTATCCAATGTATAGACTTCGAATTTAACCAAACCAGACACTCGCATAAAGTAGAAATACGCTTAGTGTATCCTTCTTCTTACAGCACACTATGTGTTATTTCGTCTGCTAATTCAGTCAACCTGTACGATGACGTCAGACCAATGAGATCGCGTACTTGCGTGACGTGACATTTTCGTATTTTAATTTAGACTTTTATCATGTTTGGAGTTATTATTTGTACATTCTGATCACATTTTTGAATTCTGCGTGAAATTTTGAATCATATTAGCATATTTTTAATTAAAACCCCGGATCATGCATGTTCCCTATTCAGCCGCATGAAGCAGATGAATGTTTTCCCTACTTATGCAGTAGCCCTGCATATACCACCAGTTCTAATCGTGTTGATTATCGGTGAGGTCCTTCAAGTTCTGACAGTTTGTTTACTTCTGAAGGCGCTGGAGATTTAAAGTTGCTTCCAGAGCTGAATCAGATTGAACTTGCTCTCTACTAGTTTCCTCGATGCGCTAAGAGGTGAATGTCTCCGCGCAGCCACCTCGTAATATCACAATCGATATCTCCACGCACTGGCATTTCAATATTGCCCATTATGTTTTTGTACACTCACTGGAGGACATCCAGTTTGTCTGTTAAAGTCATCACCCCAGAGGCTGATTGGATCCTCAAATAGCACCACCAGAGTTTATGCAGATGCAGAGAAACCGCAAAAACCAATGGCAGAGCCCAAATGAGGCGTACTAGGTAACATGAAGATTGAGGTAGTTTGCCATTGCTTTCCTCACTGAACCAGAAGGTGCCACTGCATCAAGACTTACCCTATGAGCCACACCTTTCATAACACTCATACGCACTGGTCGTGCTCTGAATGCCATTACTCAGCACCACCCATACCCCAGCAGCTGCCACATTGTCAGAGCCATGCATTGATGAGACTGGGACTTCAGTGGAGGCCAGACTTTTCTCTGTTTAATTTCCACTACTTCCAGTACTTTCTTCATTGTTTAGAACTTTTTCTCTCTGAAAAGTTCATCTTTCTGTTTTATTTTGAATTCACAGTCTCAATATTATTTTACCCTGAGTTATTCAATCTCCCTAAAGACTCCAAAAACCCGATCTCGATAGCTGCAGTCGCTTAAGTGCGGAAAGTATCCAGTATTCGGGAGATAGTAGGTTCGAACCCCACTGTCGGCAGCCCTGAAGATGGTTTTCCGTGCTTTCCCATTTTCGAAACCAGGCAAATGATGGGGCTGGACCCTAATTAAGGCCACGGCCGCTTCCTTTCCACTCCTAGTCATTTCCTGTCCCATTGTCGCCGTAAGACCTATCTGTGTCGGTGCGACATAAAGCAGCTTGCGAAAAAAACTCTTAATATAGGTGTTCGGTGTTTCGGAGCACGTACAATACAGCACCGGGGAAAAGGTAAATAAATTATGGTGATGTAAGATGAGCAAATATTAGCATGACTCTGTTTTTGTCTGGTGTGGAAATTGGAAACCGCAGGAACCATCTTCAGGGCTGCCGGCAGTGGGGTTCGAACCCACTATCTCCCGGATTCAAGCTCACAGGTGCGCGCTCCTAACCGCATGGCCAACTCACCCGGTTGACTCTGTTTTGAGGTATGTATATTTGACATGCATCTCCAAACATTTCAATCTCTACTTCCTTACAAACTCTCCAGTTTATAATTTTCTTCTGTAATGTAAGGAAAAACCGTCAAAAACCTCGAATTCATGTATTTACTGTAACCGTACAACAGGGTTACAGACTCCATTCTGTATTTATTATTATTATTATTATTATTATTATTATTATTATTATTATTATTATTAACCTGATTCATTAGATTTTATATATTCTGTTTCTCATCATTTAGACTGTAATAATTAGGTATCGCGTATATTATTGTATTTAATCATAGGTTAAGTGAATATGTTTGTAATTATTCTGTATTGTAGTAAGTGAGATATGCTGTGGCTTGTAACTTTGGCTAGATGAGCTGGCATAGTATTTTGCAATCGAGGCTATGTTTAACTGTGCAAGGAGATTTCCCGGTGACGCATTCGGCATAGTCATTCTCGGACCGCTTGGGTACGCTTAGACGACACATGACTGATGACATCAGTGCGTGGACACGTGATTGCGACCAAGTGTCAGTATTCGCCAGCTACTGTATGTTGAAGTGGAAGGGATGCACAGTGAGTGGGGAGAGGAGTCGTCATCGCGAGGTTATATAAAGTCAAGGCGACGGTGGGGAGAGGTATTCTGTTTGTACTCAGTTCATAAGCAGTTGATATCGTGCAGATCATATGTAACAGTCAGATGTATCAAATGGAAGAAGTGGTCTTAGTGTGATGGTCAGAGCTAAGAGTTGTGTTTGAAGAGGTAATCATCGAGGAAGTCTACAAGTGGTGCTTGTATCCGAGCAGAGACGGGTACTATGCTGATAAAGAAACATCATCTTCTTGTGAGGATGGACTTCACAAGATGTTTCAATAATATTTTCCAATTATTTAAAATATATTGAGTGGACGTAATTACATTGGAGCTCCCTACACGCGTACATGGTATGTAGGCCAACTCCTTGTTATATAAGAAGATTACAACAGACGGCTCCCGACTTCAGCTCACAGGTTTTCCCAAGAATTTCAAGTTCAACAGCGGTGTATGCAGATAACAGGTAATTAAAGCATCAGACATGTTATGCATTCATAACATGAAGAAGAGTGTAATCAGCGGCGATATCACATCTCACTTCAAGTTCATGCCAATAGCTTCTTTGTTTAGATTAAATTTTCCTTTTCTTTGTATCGCAAATCTCACGATATATTTCTTTTGTTAAATTAAAAGACGTAAATGATTGTTCATTGTGACGTAAATTTAGTCATAAACTCAGTTTTATTTTTAATTATAATAAGTGATTCCAGTTCCATGTACAATCCTCAATTGTGGAAATGCAACAGTAATTTAATATTGTCCTGATCCATATCCCTGTATATTGCCAGATATGTGAGTTTATCACCTCACGCCTTGAGATAATTGATATAAGAGGTATGCTCTACCAAATTTTGTTGTTTTTCTTAAAAAAGCAACTGGCGCTCAAACAAATGTTATTTATATTATGTGGAAGATATGAAGGTATAAGAGTAGTGGTCTGAGTAGCCACAAAGTGTCGCCAACAACGTGGGACTCGAAAGGTTCAGAAGAAGTGTTTCTGAATGGCAATATACATGGATCAGTTCTTTTAATGAGTACGCACATGTTAAATTCACCGAGTAATGTTAGGAAGGTCATTTTGTTGAAGTTTGTATTTAAGGGGTAATGTCAGAGGAATTGCAAGGGGAAATAGCTTTGAGATCGCGAAAAATTAGTAGGAAACCGAAGATGGACAAGGATAGCAATATGCAGTCAGGTGATGAGGCTGAGGTTATTGTGTCCAAGGAAATCCAAGGTGGTAACATAAATAGGAAGTTGGTAACTAAGGTGGGACCTGCTGAAAGTCAGAAAATAGTAGAAACTGAGGAAAACGCTGTCACGCAAGATCAAAGTAAAGGGGTGATTGACCTGGGTTTATTTAATTTGCTGATGTCCAAAATGACTGAGCAGAATAATGCCATTAGTGAGAAAATTGAATCTCAGAATAATATGATGAGTGAGAAAATTGAATCTCAGGATAATATTATGAGTGAGAAAATTGAAGCGGTCATTAGTGAAAAAATTGAAGCTCAGAGTAATGCCATAAATAGTATTAATAAGAAGATTGATGATGTTAGTAATAAGATAGATCATAAGGTGTTAGAAATAAGTAAGCAAATTAATAATTTAGAAAGTAAGGTAAATAGGGAGTGTAGTGACATCAGAGCTGAGATGGAATTGGGTCGGAGCAATCTCCATACGGAAATAGAGCAAATTAGTGAGACATGCATCAAACAGATTGATGAATTAGGCGCCAAGATCGAGTCTAATAAAGGAGAAATCAATGAGTTAGTAGAAGAAAGGTTTGAAAAGATAACCAATACAGTGGGGCAAGAAACTAGGAAATGTATTAGTAGGGTAGAACAGGTGGAAAGAAAACTTGGATAAGTAGGTGATCTAGAGAGTGAACAAAAATCATTATCACAGAAGGTGAGAGAATCGGAAGAAAAATTACAGGAGAAGTTAAGAAAAATTGAAGAAAAGGCTGAGGAAACATTGGAAGAAAAATTTCTGAGTTGCCAGAGAGTACTCCAGAAAGAAGTGCGTGATAGTAGAAATGTACGCGAAATAATTGTAAATAATGGTTTAATCACTAGAGATCATGACTTACCTAAGTTTTCTGGGAAAGAATTCAACCCGATGGAATTTATGAGAGTAGTAGAGAAGAAATTTGCTGTTCAATTAAGAGACAATATTATTAGCTGGGAAACTGTATTGGAGATCTTATCTAATGCTTTCGTAGGAGAAACTAAGTCTTGGTTTCAAGTATATAAAAGCTCGATGTCTAGTCTAACTGAATTTAAGGAGAAATTCATGGCTAAATTTTGGAGTGAAGGTGTTCAGAGTAGAGAGAGAGAGAGAGTAATGTTTGGCAGGTATAATTCTAACGAGGGTGTTAGAATGACTGAATACTTTTGGCTCGTGTTTTGGTGTGGAGAAATTTAGAATGTATTGGACCTGAGGCTGATATAGTTAGATTTATAGCTAAGCACTATCCCGATAGAATAAGAGAAGCTGTTTGTATGCAAAGAGTGAAGACTATTAAGGAAATGGAGATTTTGTTGGAAAGTTTTGATGCTTTAGGTAGTAGCTTGAATAATAGTAGGACACTAAATAGGAATGTAGAAGGAAGGGGTAACCAATCTAATAATCAGGACAGGCCTATGAATAATCGTAACTACCGAAGAGAATATCAGGAGAGACCTAATAATAATTTCCACAGGGAGAGAAACTATCAAAATAGTTCGGAAAATTTCAGGACTGGGAGGCGTGATTATGGTAATCAACCAGAAGCTGGGAGGCGGGAGAATACAGGCCATAATAATAATAATAATGACGCTAGAGGAAATAGGCAACAGGGGAGGCCGACTGAGGTGTGTAACCAACAAGTCGTAACCGAACCAAGTACTTTAAACGCGCAACGGACTGTATAAACAGGTCACTGAGACAGTCCGTAAATGGTGAGTTCACGTATAAGGTAGATAAGCATGTTAATGTCGACCAGCCTATAGTTGTAAGTGAACATGATTGTGACCTAAGTAGCAATAATTCAAATGTTTTAAGTGACGACTTAATCGTAGACAATAAATTTTATAAGTGTAATTTAAATTTAGATATAAGGCAAGATTTGTTAAGTGATCTTATATTATGTAATGAGGATAATTTAAGTAGTGTTACTGTTACACCGACGATTGAACTGCTGATATGGGGCAGAAAAGTTAAGATTTTGTTGGACTCTGGTAGTGAGAAGTCATGTGTAAATTCCAAGCTGTATGAGGAAGTTTTGAGAGAGAAGTATGAGGTAGCGGAAATTCCAGTGAGGAATACGTTCATCGTAACAGCTGTTGGAAACAAGTCTCAAAGAGTGAATAAACAAATAGCTGTCCCCATTAGCATAAGTGGAGAATGTATTTTCCAACCATGCTTAGTAGTGCCTAATTTAGTTTATGCCGTTATTTTAGGTACCGACTGGTTAACGTGTCACAAGGCTAAATTAAATTTTGATCTGTGTAATGTCAATCTTATTTGGGGAAAGAGTAGCAGGGAAGTCAGTTTACCATATGATGTTTTGTCAGAAATTAGTGCGAATAAAGTGTGTTCTAGTACGGAAGGATCTTGTGAAATTCCTAATATTAGGAAAAATATTGATGTCTGCCATGTGTCTATACAGAGAGATTCTAGAGATGAATTGTATGAGACAGTGGAGAAATGTAAGTTAGCGGAAAGTCAGAAGGACGAATTGTGTGAATTATTGATATCACATAGTGATGTTTTTAGTGATCGGCCTAGTAGAACACATCTTTACGAACACAAATTAATGTGCATGATAATTTTTGTAAGACTATATTGGATGAATTTGAACTTGGTGACAAGGTTTTACTCAGAGTGCCACTTCCGTCATCAGCAGAAGCTGGTCAATTTTCTAAGTTTTTCTTGTTATATCAGGGATACTTCACCGTAGTGAAACGGATTGGGAAATGTGCTTATTCACTAGAAGACAAGGAAGGAAATATTGTAGGCACATATAATATAAGAAATCTTAAGAAATATATCATGTGAGTTTGTTGATTAATTCTCATTACTATGTTAATTCACCGTATTTTATGAAGCTGGCATTGCGAACAGGACTTCAGTGAAATTAGCGTGTGATGTGATAATAAGTGAAGCACGGCAGTGCAATAAACTCCAGTGCTTGGAGACAGTGTATATAATGAAATGTCTTCGAGAATTACTTTTGAACACTCAATGAACGTTTGAAACGACAGAAGTGAGAAAGAAATGTAATCTGTATGTAAATAATACTGTATAATCAAAGTGAAAATGATAATTGATAAATGTTTTATATGTGTAACAACGAACATCCAGATGGATGATACTATGTACCAAATTTGTAAAGGGCATTTTTATACATGTATCTATGGTGTACTCGATTTCAGGTGATTGTGTAGATATTTCATGAATCAATCGATTCATTTAATCGATTATTTCATGAGGGAGGCGTTCTGTAACCGTACAACAGGGTTACAGACTCCATTCTGTATTTATTATTATTATTATTATTATTATTATTATTATTATTATTAACCTGATTCATTAGATTTTATATATTCTGTTTCTCATCATTTAGACTGTAATAATTAGGTATCGCGTATATTATTGTATTTAATCATAGGTTAAGTGAATATGTTTGTAATTATTCTGTATTGTAGTAAGTGAGATTTGTTGGTTTCATATTGTCATGCTGTGGCTTGTAACTTTGGCTAGATGAGCTGGCATAGTATTTTGCAATCGAGGCTATGTTTAACTGTGCAAGGAGATTTCCCGGTGACGCATTCGGCATAGTCATTCTCGGACCGCTTGGGTACGCTTAGACGACACATGACTGATGACATCAGTGCGTGGACACGTGATTGCGACCAAGTGTCAGTATTCGCCAGCTACTGTATGTTGAAGTGGAAGGGATGCACAGTGAGTGGGGAGAGGAGTCGTCATCGCGAGGTTATATAAAGTCAAGGCGACGGTGGGGAGAGGTATTCTGTTTGTACTCAGTTCATAAGCAGTTGATATCGTGCAGATCATATGTAACAGTCAGATGTATCAAATGGAAGAAGTGGTCTTAGTGTGATGGTCAGAGCTAAGAGTTGTGTTTGAAGAGGTAATCATCGAGGAAGTCTACAAGTGGTGCTTGTATCCGAGCAGAGACGGGTACTATGCTGATAAAGAAACATCATCTTCTTGTGAGGATGGACTTCACAAGATGTTTCAATAATATTTTCCAATTATTTAAAATATATTGAGTGGACGTAATTACATTGGAGCTCCCTACACGCGTACATGGTATGTAGGCCAACTCCTTGTTATATAAGAAGATTACAACAGACGGCTCCCGACTTCAGCTCACAGGTTTTCCCAAGAATTTCGAGTTCAACAGCGGTGTATGCAGATAACAGGTAATTAAAGCATCAGACATGTTATGCATTCATAACATGAAGAAGAGTGTAATCAGCGGCGATATCACATCTCACTTCAAGTTCATGCCAATAGCTTCTTTGTTTAGATTAAATTTTCCTTTTCTTTGTATCGCAAATCTCACGATATATTTCTTTTGTTAAATTAAAAGACGTAAATGATTGTTCATTGTGACGTAAATTTAGTCATAAACTCAGTTTTATTTTTAATTATAATAAGTGATTCCAGTTCCATGTACAATCCTCAATTGTGGAAATGCAACAGTAATTTAATATTGTCCTGATCCATATCCCTGTATATTGCCAGATATGTGAGTTTATCACCTCACGCCTTGAGATAATTGATATAAGAGGTATGCTCTACCGAATTTTGTTGTTTTTCTTAAAAAAGCAACTGGCGCTCAAACAAATGTTATTTATATTATGTGGAAGATATGAAGGTATAAGAGTAGTGGTCGGAGTAGCAACATTACCTCTTCGACGTCAGGAATGATCGATTGTTCTGTTGTTTAAATTATTTGGATGGAATTTATGCTACGCAAGGTCCTCCATATCTCAGGCGGCAGCACGCCGGCCTCTTACCACTGGGTTCAGTGGTTCAAATCCCGGTTACTTCATGTGAGATTTGCACTGGGCAAAGCCGAAGCTGGACGGCTTTTTCTCCGGGTACGTATGTTTTCCCTGTCATATTTCATTTGAACCACACTCTCCAATATCATTTCATTTCAACTATCATTCATTAATCATTTCCGGCAGCCGGCACAATTTCTGTCCTCGCCGCTAGATGGTGCTTCATCCGTTACAATTTTGACCCTGTCAAATGACTGGAAACAGGCTGTAGATTTTCATTCATTTATGCTGCACAATCCACATTGAATCAACCAAATTGCACATAGAGGGTATTTTAAATTTTGCTTCAAGGACACAAGCAATAGAAGATTCAATAGTAAATAGTAAAACTGGTTTATGTAGAGCAACACCACAGAAATACATCTAGAAATGTCACTGGAGATGTCAGGTTTCATTAAAGGAAATTCTAACGATATTCTTCAAGTTGATAACATACAAATTAAAAATTTGGAAGGACTTAATCCACGTTATTCCCTAGAACATCGCATCCACTACAGACCTAAGGGAAAGTCACTTCCATCACAAACGTAGAAGAGATTTAATCTCCCATGGATCTTGTAACACCTAATTCACACAACGAGGTAAGTGAAAGAAGAGACGTGATCGATGATACAGGTGTATTTAGCACACCACTAGACTCTTATGAGGAATAATATGAATAGTACCCAGTTTACAAATGAAATGGCGTATGGCTTTTAGTACAGGGAGTGTCCGAGGACATGTTCGGCTCGCCAGGTACAGGTCTTTTGATTTGACGCACGTAGGCGTGATAAAGATGAAATTATGATGAAGATGACACATACATCCAGCCCCCGCGCCAGGGAAATTAGCCAATGATGCTTACTTTTTAATTTGATCTCACCATCTGTTGGGTTTTTAGTGTTTCCAATTTATCCTGGAAAAATACACTGTTTCACAATGTGCTGCGTTGTGTGTCTTAGAGCTATTCAGCCGCAGGACGATACTCACAACAGCGAATATTAACCCACGCCCAATTATCCTCACACTCGCGATAACTGCTTCAATCACACACACACACACACAGAGTACTCTAAAGCAGTACACAGTCTACCATGTAGTTACTCACAGGACTCTCCGACACCGCAAGGAGATCTCCTGGTTGAGACCTCAGTGGGACACTAGCGCCGGCCAACACCTCCGTCGCCCTCAGCCCAGCCATAAATTCGACACGTCAATGTCGCTGTAAGGAAAGCAAGGAAGCAACCGCCAGATGTCAACTCTAGAAACTACTACGGTGAGTTTCTCTCATCGGTTGGCCGGCAGGTGCGCCCAGCTCATCTGCCTCCCGTTGACTCATCACTTCCCACTCCGAGGCATAGCAGCAAGGAGAGCGCTTCGCTCACTTTATCCCTGCATGGTTTGAGATAACAATTAAAATTAAGAACATAAGAAGTAAGAAAGTTAGAAATTAAGAATTAACAAAATATGCTCGTACCATATGACAGGAGATGTTGCATGCACACTTTTCTGCCATCGTCTTAGGAAACCTTGATTCACACGCATAAGTTCTTCTTCCGTAATTGGGGCTATTTCTCTCCGGATACTTTTTTTTCACTTGGTCCTGCCTGTAGGGGTTTCTTGCATACACTTTTTTTTTCGTAGCTCACCACAGTGATCTCTTCGAAACCCCGGATTCCAGTCCAAGTCGCATTAGGGATTTTGTAGGCGTATGTTCTAAACTTGCCTGCTGCCATTTCTTGATGGATACAGTACTTTTGTATCCATCTCTTAGCACAGGCCAGAGTAAAGTGTAGCTTCCACCGAAGTCCCAGTCTCATCCATGGCTGTGACAATACGGAAGCTGCTGGGGTATGGGTGGTGCTGAGTAATGACATTCAGAGCACGACTAGTGCATCTGAGTGTTATGAAAGGTGCTGCTCATAGGGTCAGTCGTGCTGCAATAGTACTTTCTGACCCAGTGAGGAAAGCAATGGCAAACTACCTCACTCCTCGTCTTGCCTAGTACGCCTCATTTTGGTGCTGCCATCGGTTTTAGCGGTTTCCTTATAACCGCATAACTTTTGGTGGTGCGATTTGAGGATCCAACCAGCCTCTGGGCTGATGACATAACAGACAGACAGACATGTTCAAAACATTTTTGCGATTGTATTTCCTTTTTCTTCGTTGAATACACGCTATAAACACTTCGCTTCTTATCGAGTAAAGAACCAGTTCCTCCGAACGTTTTTTACTAGTGGCTTTACGTCTCACCGACACAGATAGGTCTTATGGCGACGATACTAAATTTATTTACTAGTTTCCGCATGGTATCTCTATTTCGAGAGCGTACACCTGTAAATTCTGCTGAAAATCACCTAATAACTTCCCTGCAAGACCCTGTTTCCACATAATTATCTTACTTAAATTTTCTTCCCTCTACCGTGTATACATGTGGAGGCATTTTGAACAGTATACTCCAAAGTAACGTTTCACAACTCCAGAACAGTCGGAGCGACAAATCAACACTTAATACACATTATAAGCTCGGACATGAACTGCGAAGTGCGAACATTCCAGTGCTGCGCTGTGTAACGGGAAGTGATGAGTCAACGGGAGGCAGGTAATCTGGGTGCGACTGCCGGCCAACCGATGAGAGAAATTTATTGAAGTTAACTTTTGACAAGGATCAACAGTGAATTTATGTTACTATAATAATACTGTGTTGACTGTGCTGAAGAGAACGTGCATCCCATACGTATTGTAATTTATATCACCACTGATGCTTACCTGCCATGTCTGTACAATTTAGTCTGTAAGCTTTCCCTGAAGTTCACTTTCTTCGAAGTTTGGTAATGTGGGTTCATAAAATCGCACAAGTATATGAAATTCATTTTCTTCTGCCTGAGTTGAGTTTTCATCTGTCCTCATTCAGATGTCAGCTGCATGATGTAAAAATTAAAGGTTAAATATGTATTAAATTGATAATTTCTACATCCGTTTAAATAATTGAAAGAAAGTAGAACAATCATTTATTACCACTGCACACAAATACATGATGACAGAAGCTTTGTTTCTGCGAAGTCGGGAACCATTTATTTTTCTTAGCTGAGAGAGGAACGAGTCTTTATTGGCAGTATGTCTTTCTTACAGGCATAGCTCTCGTCCCTGTTGTCAACCAGAAAGTCTGAATTTACGACCCAAGTACGTATAGCTCGAGCGAAACAATTCTCCCGCATGGTACACTTTACTTTATTTTTTACTGCACCCATAAAACTGAACTGGCAACAGTATGATTAAGGACTTGTATAAATTAATTTGTAATAGGACATTACAATTGAGAACACTTTCAAACACAAATATTCACAAAGGAAACTCAAATATTAAAAGTTTGTTATAGGCCAAATTTAATGAAATATGAAAACTTTTAACCAGACCATGAAAATACACTACATGTCAAATTCTTTTTAACGAGGAAATTACTCTGAAATCACATAGCAGATGTAGTCGTTTCTGTGTGAGTATTGTGGTTAACTGTTTTTTTTTAACACAGTATCGTGACAGTTGGTTAAATCATTTATGCTTAATATATGGTGTATTTTGACTTGACAAGGTATGTGAATGTCTCATTTTCCTATTTGTTTTTCTTTTGCTCGTTGGCACATTTTTTCGAAACACTTTACACTTGTATGGTGTATCAAATGGCCGCAGACAATAATATAAATAAATCAAATATCAATTAGCATCGAATTTTCACTAGCTATACACATTTTGGTAATATCCCTTCGTATATTAACAAACACGAAAATCATTCAAACTTCAACGAACACTAAACTCCTGCCTGCTATTTATTTACAACCTGTGACAATAATGTTCGGTGAATAGTCCTGTACTGTCAAGATAGGTGAACATTCACGACAGTGACCTTGCTGTCCTTCGAAATAGGCCCCTCCCATAACTATGCACTGTTGTGGTCGGCGATACATGTTCTGGAAACTTTGCAAGAAGGCTTCCTTTGGGATGGTGCTCAAGAGCCTCGTCACGTTTCGTTGGATGTCAGGAATATCGTCAAATCTCTTTCCTTTCAAAGCGAGTTTGATGCGTGACTTTTCGGCTCTGAACTTTATCCAACGAGGGGATCCCGAAGAACGCCATTCCCTGCTTTAACGTTTCGTTTCAGGGTCGTACCTGGAATATCAGATTTCATCCTCAGTGACAGTTCAAGGAATTTTGTGTCGCATCGGCCGTTTCGGCAAAATCCTGTGAAGCCTCTAAACGTGCCTGCTTTTGATCGTCAGTCAAGTGATGTGTCACAAGACAGGTACACGTTTCCCTCTTTCCTAAATTCTGGGTAATGATTTGTCGCACGGATTCATGGTTAATTTGCAGTTCATCCGCTATCATGCGCACAGTTAATCGTTCGTGACTAATATCCTCACTATCTCATCGACCGTCGTCACTGACGACGGTCGCCGGACTTCTGCTACGGGGGTTGTCAGAAAAAATTTCCCGGCCTCCTCGAAAACGGGCGAACCACTCTTGCCAAGCTTAAAACAAAACTGTACATTGATCTATTGGCCGTTCATGTTCCTGTTCGCAGTTCAGAACCAACGCACTAACCGCGCACTATGTCAAACAGGTCTTACATAGCACACACACGATGCTCAATTGAACAACCTTGAGAGCAGGTGGTCAAAACCTGTTGTTACGGAGGTGCAGCGTGGTGTGTCGCCAGTGTTGACGGATAGACCGTTCTGACTTCATTCACCGAACTTTATTGTCACAGGTTGTAAGGTATGATGTTCATATCACTCCATCCTATCAGGCTTTATCATAGCTGAAGGTCGGTATCTACACATTTTAATGAAGGTGTTTAAATTGTTAGCTGAAATCCAGCTACTGTGTACTTCTTCTAAATTCGAATTTTTATCATCATTTCGTGAACTAAATAAATACCCGTTCGAGCTCACTTCTTTCAATTCAAATAAAATTAGTAGATCATTTCTGGTGACCTGCGCCAGATTATGGCATTCCCTAACAGCTCAGGTCAGAGAAACTACCCCTTTATCATGATTTAAAGTCACCTGCCAACAAAAACAACAATTTTTCCAACGAAAGGAATAATGCCAAATGGGATATTTTAGCATTAGCTTTTGGCAGCACTCATTATGTTACTCCCATACAAATTTCATACTCATGACTATTGTTGTCTTAGTAATAATAATTTCGTGTGGCTATTTCTAGCCGAAGGCAGCTCAAAGAATGGTTGAAGGATGAATGAGTATGTGTCTGAGGATTAGTTAGATACTTTTATGAAAAATTTTGAGATAGGACCTACAGAATAATATGTCATGATAGCTGAAAGAAAAACATATAAAATTATCATTATTATTATTATTATGCATATATTATTAATTTGATTTTGATTTTATTTAATTCTTAAAATGTATTAGGATTTCGAAGAGAACTTTTTGATTTATTACAGTATTTACATTATTATGTTCGTACTTGCTCTTAAAGGATGTTCTTTCTTTCATTTAAAGTTTCAATATTTCTCATACTACATATTCATGATCATAATTATGTGAATGTTTATTGTATGTCTTAAATTTTAGATAGTTTATGGCAGTTTTTAATAAAATATTAATACATTTCGTAGTTTATTTATATTAATTTCTAATCAATTAAATTATTTAGTTTTATTTATTTTAGTATGATATTTTAGATTGTAATCAGCAAGTAGTTAGGTGTAAGGGAGGGACTCCAACCGTCAGTTCGCCATTGAAAGTGCACTTATAAGTACACTCATCAATCAATAAGTAACTTACATAATTCAAAGAAAATATCACCACAATGAAATAAGTAAAAATCCATATATATAAAATATTGGCTTTACGTCGTGGCCTTAAATAAGATATAGCCTCAGCATCTGCCTGGTGTGAAAATAGGAAACTACGGAATACCATATTCAGTGCACCGACAGTGTTGTGTGAACCCACTATCTCCCGAATGCAAATTCAAAGCTGCGCGTCCCTAACCGCAAGGCCATCTCGCTGGGTAAAATATATACAACTCTCGCAAAAGTAACTATTTACATCCTGGAATATAGATGTACAGTAATGCATAAGTGGAGCCCTATACCAACTGATTCACTTCTTGATCTACCAGAAGCCCTGTGACTTGAGGTAGTATGTATTTTTGAAATAATTCTTAGTCAGCTTTTAATTTATTTTTCTTGGTCAGCTGGCAACGGCCAATCTTTACCAATTTCAAATCAAAATATAAGACCATTTATGAAGCCTGATGTCGTTTCCTTGTCAGTTGGGAGGGTGTGAATCGACGTGTATTTTATTTAATTATTGCTCGATGCACTTACACGTTGAATTCCAATTTCCTGAAACGCTTGAATATATCTTAAGTACCCACACACTCTTGAAGAACTAACCCGCATACAAACTTAGAGGTACATGTCCACATAATTAAATTATACTGTAGAGACTTATTATATTTATTGGTAGCATAGGTCTGCTGTTGAAATAAATATATTGTAACTCCGTCGACCAATTGGTTTCAGTTCTTTCTATCGTTTATACATTTGTCATGAATATACCGAGAGTATTTATAATTAGACTAACACTGCATTTTTCAGGAAAAAAGAATTAAACATGAAAGATCAAACAAGTCCTAAGGGGACGTATACATAAATCACCGAGTAACGTTTTTCTTTATTCCACTTTATTTTATTCTGTTGTTCAATTTATTTATATGTACATTTATTACTTCATACACTAAACAATAATGTTATATTATTTAGTTCGTACCTTGATCAGAACTAATTTTATCGATCAACTCATGTAATGCAAAGGATAATATTGATGGCAGTGTCTGCGGGCTATTGCAATTAATTTCTATATAATTACTCAATTTAATTAATACTAGCAGAAGGACCCGTTCTTCGTACGGGTTATCAGAAACTGGCTTTAGTTACTCATACTATCGGTGTGGCTGACTTCATTACATATTTATATCACTGGTGTATTTACTTATTTGTCATGTTTGGAATTATAGTGTATCTTCTTCTACTTTTCTTCATGGGGGCCTCTAAATATTAGTTCCTAATTAGCGTCGACCTCTAAGATCTTTTTCTACCATGTTTTTCCATCATTCCCACCTAGATATACCTGCTCCCTTCACAAAGCTGCAGGTTTAGTGTAAGTATACTTCCGCTAGATAGTACCACAAAATATTATTGAATGTATTTGTTTGACCCGACATTTCGTAACTATTACAAAAGAAACTACTATAATTATCGAGAATTATAATTCCCAGTGCTTGTCGCACATCATACAATGAATCTGAGTATAAATGTTGAGAAATTTTTTCAAGCCATGGGCGCACCATCTTGACAATTGTGTACAGTATATAGGTTGTTTTCGTGGTTACAATGATCGTAAAAGTGGACCAAAATATCGGATCTAATAACATCAGTGATCCTACTACTCCATGATTTGATAGAAAATAGTCTAAGCTATAGGTAACAGACTCTGCAAAATGCTGAAACCTAAGCCAGTACGTAAAAACTGGGGGGGGGGCGTCGGCAACCGCTGGTCGCTGTACTACGGACATCTCCGGGGCTACTATTTTTATGCTGCACTCCATTTCCATCCCCGCCCAAAGGAGTGCTATGAGTGTCTTACACAACAGTTTATTTTTTCCAAATAGTAAGTCATGTGTGTTTAAATTTTGGTTGGCAGCTCTGCCCAAACGGACATGCATAATCAAGCTGATGTAGAATCCTGGGGTGACGTTGCCATGGTTACGGCCGTTCGTTTCTTTATCCGATTCCTAGAGCAGGGGTAGTGTGGTTCCAATATCTCCATAACGGTTGGTTTTAGGTCCTTAAAACATGGTTCTCGCCCCCGAAGGGTTTACCGAGTTTTGTTCTTTGCGTCAAGGGGCTTAAAACGAGCTTTGTCTCGTCCTTGTACGACAAATTCGATTTCGCATATATTAGCCTATTATTTTTATATTTTTACATCTCTCCCGTCGCCCTCCCCTCGAATTGTTTTGAAAATAAAATACAGCCCATGTTACTCACTGGCAATGTAGCTTTCTATAAGTGGAGTAATTTTTAAAATCGGTTCAGTAGATTTGAGTCAATCCGTTAAAAACAAATATACAAATTTTTCCTCTTTATAATATTAGTATAGAAGTATAGATTACATCCCTACGTATACGGTTGCCGCCAGGAAGGTCATCCAGCCGTAAAACAGAGTCAAGTCCGCATGTGCGACACAGTTTCCACCCGCAACCCCACAGGTGTGGGTAAAGCGATAGAAGAAGAAGATACTCATTTTAAAAAGACGAAATTTACTCTCGTCTCTACGGATTATTAGCCCGGAAGACAACGCCTATTTATCAGATATTGGTTGCTGGAAGGAGGTGTTAATTCCATTAAATGTATTTCAAATGATTTAATAAAAAATAGAAGCCTCGATTCCAGAGTTGCCATCGCTGCAGATTACGAGGTGATACATAGTCAGTGTGAAAAATTACCTCCACCGTTATTCTTGGTTTGCTAGACCGGCATCGCCATCTCACAGTAAGATAGCTCCTCAACTGTACTCTCGAAGGCTCTGTGGATCTCTAACCAACTCTGAGTTCCACGTAAAAATGACTGTCCTGCCTGAGAATCAAACGCGGGTCCTCTGGGTGAGAGGTATAGTACAGACATTAACCCTAGACCACGGTTCCGGCAACTGATCGCCCCATTTACCAAATGTAAACAGTTTATTTCATCAGTGCCATTAGGCAACGCACTGTACTCAAAATTTCAATTGCCCCTATTCATTAGGCAACCACTGAACTCAAAATAACAATTGCTCCTGTTAATGCGGCAACCAATTGTACATTACCATCGTTGAGTTCCCCGCAGAAAATGTCTATGGATTTTTAGTTTTCATGTTTCGAAAGTTAAGAGGATTAATTTGAAGTAGTTTGTAGCATCTGAAGCCACCTATTTTTAGTTTCGACTCAATTATATTGTTATACAATCTTCCCGCAACAGCTTGCAGGCTGCATAAGGACAAGGAGTACCAGAAAATTAATAATAGATACAAAAATATTCTGCAGTCTATCGAAACTAATTTTGAGTAAAAACTTATAAATCACCTGGAAAAGAATACATATGGTTTAAAATTAAACAGCTTAAATAAAATGGAATGACACGTTTCTTTCCTGAATGATCATCGTGATATTCCTTGAAATCACACTCAAATATTAAGAAAAGTATAGTGATTTGTGTACATTTCCGTTTAAATAGTTACGAAGTTGAAATCTGAAACTTATCTTACTAAAGTCGTGTTTCCTATCCACACCAGGATAGATTGCGAGATATTTTAAAATCCGTTGCTATGTAATTGTCACGGCAATTAAAAAGGATTTCACATCATTTTATCAAAAAATTAAAATTTAAAATTTTTATTTCACCTTATTTTTTGTGCCTCGTTAATGAATAACACCCCTGTGCTTTGAAGAGCTGTTCTGAAAATCACAAAAGATATCGATGAAACAATAAACAAACTGACAAAATTTGAACGTAATTCGTTAGGTATTCTAAGACAAGAAACTCAACAACGCATGTTGTTCATTTTGGTGTTTAGAAGTACCTGGAGGAATATTTTAGGTCTTCTTTTTGCGAAAGTCTCGTAGTATTCCCAATTGTCCAGAGAATGTTCTTTGGTTTACCGCTAAGAATTGAATTGTTTATTTTGAAAGGATCCTTCACTTCAAACCTAGTAAAATCGCGAGAGAATATGATATTAATTTACCAGTGGAATATTGTAATCCACTATATGGTCTCCACACTAATCTTTACTTTCTCCGTCGGTCACAGTCTAGACTTCAGATCGGAGACCACGTGAAGAAATACCCCGGAGATGTACTAAATTCAATTGTGACAAGCTTTGTTCTATAACAGCGTCCTTACGTGCTGAAATCTTTCTTCAAAAGACTCTGAGATTATAACTCGCTACAAAGGCAAGAACATCATATTTTGCTACACTTTCCCATTATTATTAAAGCATATCCAAAATATCAGGTACCGGGCAAGTTGGCAGTGCGGTTAGGGGCGCGCAGCTGTGAGCTTTCATCCGGGAGATAGTGGGTTCGAATCCCACTGTCGGCAGCCCTGTCCTAGGCCTTTGCTCTCCCATCGTCGCCATAAGACCGATCTGTGACGGTGCGACGTAAAACCACAAGCAAAAAAAACATGTAATTTTAGTAGGAGTATCTAGATTTGTAAAAAAAATATAGACGCATTGGGAGTTGCACATATAATGAGAAAAATCACAATTTAATCTTTCCAAACATTAAAAATTTACAGGAAACCTTTGTAGCCAGCATTCATATCTACCTTTCTAGGCTTTATTCAAGTTCTTCTGAAAATTATTTTCTATTTCAATGCCGTACGCATTTTTCGGAATATTCTTTTCTTTCCTATACACTGTAAACTATTCAAGAGTTTCGATTCTCTTGGTTTCGGATACATAAGACAATTTCGGAACATCTGTATCTTCTCGGTAGTGATGTCAAATTAAACATTGAAAATAATGTTTCTTCTTCGACAACCACTTTTCCCTTATATTTGGCGTTGAGGGTGCGAACTGTGTCGCAAATGTGGACTTGGTCCCGTTTCACAGCCGGATGCCCTTCCTGAAGCAATCATACGTGGAGGGATGTAATCTATATTACGTGTTCCATTGGTGGTTGATAGCATGGCGTGTTGTCTAAATATGGAGAGGAGAGTGTTTTTACAACAGAAACACACACTCTCCGAGCCAGGAGTACTAATCAGACTCGATGAAATTCCCCCACCTGGCGGCGAATCAAACCCGGGGCTTTCTGAAGTGAAGGGCTCAATACAGACCATACAGCTTAAGTCCGATTTTATTTCTTTATTTAACATTTATTTATTTATTTATTTATTTATTTATTTATTTATTTATTTATTTATTTATTTATTTATTTTAATTATTTATTTATTATTTATTATTTATTTGCTAGCAAATGTATCCACGTGCTTCGCTATGCTATTCTACGTTGTATACGAATATCTAAGTAAAGTAGTGTACATGCTGCGATTTAAAAAAAATGTGAATATCTCTCAGCGTTGTCCAGAAAGAGTTGGTCGGTCATGGAGCTAACCACTCTACTTCAAAGAGCACTGAGGGTGAATACAGTGGAAGCCTTCACGTTCCTCCCCTCCAAGTTGCCTCAAAGCCTTTATGGTTTAATTGTCAGGGCCGAATTTTACCCGAATAAACTTTCCATTTATTACATCGTGTTCATTACATGTAGTAAGTGAATCCGATGCGAAATCAAAAGGTTGTAGTTTTAATCCCACCGTTGTCCAGCTGGCCAACTCACCGGTTAAAATGAATAGGTCTGCTATTATTATTAATCATGCAGCTAGGAATACTGAGTTTCTGTGGCAAGAACGAAATATTTGTTAGAAACTATCTCAAAAATAAAATGATCATATATACGTCTCTGGGGATGGCTATTCATTAAAGGCTGCTAATTTCAGAGTGCATCCAGCCAAAAGACATCGGGCATCGTCTGCGTGGTTGCTAGGTTACAATATGTGACCGTGCATCCATATCTTACATCACAGTCTAAGGCTAAATGGTTAGCGTGCTGGCTTTTGGTCACAGTGGCCCCGGGTTAGATTCCCGGCAGGGTCCGGAATACCAGTCATAATTGGTAATTCTACTAGCACGGGGTCGGGTGTAGCCTATGTGTCATCTTCATCATCATTTCATCCTCATTGCAACGCGCAGGTGGCCTACGGACGTCAGTTCAAAAGACCGTAACTTGGCGAGCTGTACATTCCCTCGGACAATCCCGGCACTACATGCCATACGCTATTTCATCACAGCCTGCACTGTTGCTGGGGTTATATTTCCTTCACACGTTTTATTACACTAAGTTCCGTAACGTAAATTTTCAGATGCGCTGCAGACCACTCTCTCCCAAATAGGACATACTTAGATGAATACGATATGAATGATACAGGCGCCTTGTTTGAATTATGTTAAATATTCCTGGTGGTTTAACGTCACTCTAACATATCTACGGTTTTCGCTGACGCAAAGGTAAGGAACGTAGCGGCCGTAGTGTAAATTAAGGTACAGCCTATTGTGAAAATCGGAAACTACGGAAAACTATCTTCAGAGCTACTGACGGTGGGATTAGAACCCACCAACTCGTGAAAGCAAACTCGCAGCTGTGTGGCTCTAACCACGCGATCAACTCGCTCTGCATTTTTGATCTAACCTCGTGAGTAATCTTAGTTTGAAAGAAGAGATAATATGAAAGTAATCTCCATAAGCTAGAACACTTTTCAGAATGGAGGGAATATCACAAGTCAATCTCTTCGTTCGTGACTTATGTGCTGTTTGCTGTGGGTAGTGGCTGAGCATAAATCCTCTAGTTGCTGAAGTAGAGTGAGGAGCTACCGAAGCTGATACATGTGGATTATACTTTCCAGTTTTCCCAGTGTTTTCTTATTAAGAATCTACCGAGGATATCTTGGGGAACAAAACAACGTACTGCGTTAGGGTGTGGTGTCCTTTATTGTTTGGGAGCAAAGTACAACTAGCGATCACTCCCACTTAATCGAGGCCTACAGTGTCAGAACGAGCTATTCCACTCATTTCTTTGTTTTTTGACAGCTACTGCCATCTCTCGATTACTGTACAAATCCGCGAGATGCGCCATCTACATTGAATTAAGGAAACTAATGCATTCATTCTCAGTGAGAATTTTTGGCCAGACTGAGCTAACCCACACTAGCTAGTTGGTAGGTAGAGAATCTCTAGCGGAATCATCCTTTATCGCCAGAATGAAGGCTGAGCTACCATTACTGTATAAAGAGTAGAGGAATATTCCTGCGCTGAAACTATGAAATGATGGGAGTGATGGTGATTATTGTTTTAATAATAATAATAATAATAATAATAATAATAATAATAATAATAATAATAATAATAATAATAATAATTTTATAGTTTTTACTCCCCACTGACTACTTATTGACGGCTTTCGAAGACGCCGAGGTGCCGAAGTTTGTCCCACAGGAGTAGTAAATGTAGCAAAATGTGGCTGAAGAAATACCAACCGGACTGATCCAGAATCGAACCCGCCAAGTTGGGATCAGAAGGCCAGCGCCTCAACCATCTGAGCCACTCATCCTGACATAATATTGCTTTGATGGGAAGTACAAGTACACAACAATCCTCTAATCAGTGAAGAAACAGGGAAGAGATCCGACACTTCGATAAATGAAGGTATCGGCCAAAGAAAGACAAGGGCCAGGAATGTCGTGGAAATTAAAATACTCTCCAGGGCTGGATACGTAATACCGTCGGGGTGGGAAAAGAACAAGTAAGTGGTAGCTATGCCAGGACTCAGCTAAATGCCCCGTTGTCCTCAACACACACTCCAAAGTTCAGAGTCCCTGGGGCCCCTGTTAGCCGCCTCGTGCGACAGGCAGGGTATACCGTGGGTGTTATTCTATCGCCTCCACCCACAGAGGGAAGAAACTATTGGATGTAGAGTCCGACAGAACATACATCCCGCCAGTGTATCATTCTTTCTGTAATGATTTAAAATCATCAGACAATGCAGAATCATACGAACTGGCTGAATAAATTGTAAAATGCAGTTGTTTGTGTTTCGTGGATCACTATGATTAGTTCACCTCTCACTTTATGCCTGTTAATACCACATAATTGAGAGGCTACTTTACCATAAGATAACCAACTCCAAAAATTAAAAATGGCAGAAAGAAAAATAATCGTCATAACTGTCAAAATTAATGACTCGGTGATTAAAACCGGTTTAATACCCATAAGTACTAAAAATTCCGCGGGGTAAATTGTCTAAAACGTAACGTATCTACACAGCCAATGAGCAGACATTTCCAGGACACGAGACCAGCAGGAACACACACACTTTTTAAATTTAAGTTGTTGTGTTCGATAATTCCATTATTTAACTAATCAGTGCCTTACTTAGTTTTGATCATTATATATTTAAATGCAGTCAGTGTCCTGATGAGCGAAGTGAAATTTATGACTTTCAGAGAGACATATTTAGAGTTAAAGTGGTAAAAACATGGTACCAAATCCATCCTCTTATCTTGAATATTTCTTGAACTGCAATTTTTTTTAACGAGAACACTTTGTATGATATTTATTGTATCTGAACACAATAAAGTACTAAAATGAGTTTTAATTTGAATTATTACACACTGACCGCCTTCCTCCTCTCCTGTAAACTTTTACTTTTGGATTTGGTACCAATTGGAAATAAGTTTTTCAATTAGGTTGCAGTGCTAAAATAAGCATTTAATATTATTTAATCAGTTTGCCATCCAGTGCTGTTTCTTTCCTCGGACTCTGCGATGGATCCCCCCTCTAACGCCTTAAGGTCAGGGTAATGGATCTTGGGACATTTGGTAGGAGGGATTAAAATGTGGATTAGGACCAGTACCTCGCCCTGGTGCTATGCTAAACAGGAGCCTTGTGGGGAGATAGAAGGGGGATAAGCAAGGATCAGGGAAAGATACTTTGGTATCATCGCTGTATTTGCCTGGAGAACCAGTGGATGGTAGTGAATCACACTAAAGAGTAAACCACAGAGGCGGACATCCAAAATAATAATAATAATAATAATAATAATAATAATAATAATAATAATAATAATAATAATAATAATAATAATAATAATAATAATAATAATAATAATGTTGTAATTACTTCAAAGTCTAATTTTTCTATAATAGGACAAAATGCGGAACAAGTTTTGAATTTTAAAATGTTGTGGCTACCCCAATAGGCTATTTTTCTTCAAATTAAAGATCTAATAAAACTCTGAAATGTAGATTATTGTGAGGTAGCTTCCTCTTGCACTGATCCCCTAAAGAGTAACCAGAAATGAAAGTGGAAGCGGTCTGAAGCCCCGACGAATGAATAGTTCGGTGTAAGAAAGGGAAGGTCATCAAGGCCGTGAAAATAGAAGACTCCCTGGGCCGACTGTCACGAGGCAACAAAAATTGAGCAGCGGATGTCGAATAAGGAAACTTAAAGCGAGGCACAAGTAAGAGGAAGCAATACCGGACTCAACAAGGGTTCTGGTAGTCACCTACCCCCTCGCTCAGGTTGATGTGTGAGTACAGTATGCCGTACGGTGCCGGTACGCGAAAATTCTCTGATAACACCTGTTGTCTTTACCGGAGCAAACTTCTACATCATTTTACACATTAAAGGTTGTTAGTATACGCTGTATAATATCCGATTCGACAAATACAACACCTTCTTCTTGACGCATTTACAGTAATATGAATCTAGCCAACTTTTACTGCCGGGAGACCTCCCTGATGGCAAACCTGTAACTTGAGAGTTATTTAGTATTGCATTTTTCTGTGGTGTGCTGTAACGAGGTATGTTGCATGTAACTAAATATCTGCATTACGACGAAAATAAACACCTATCCCCCTAGCAAGAGGAATTAAGCAGACAAACATAACATCGCTGACTCGGCCGAGAATCAAACCCGAGGAATCTGAACTGAAAACCGCTATGATGGCCATTTAGCCAAGTAGACAGACAATTGAGGAATAAGTTTATGTATGTTCAGTCTTAATCCCGAAGGCTGATTATATCCTCAACATCTCCAACATTAGCTGTCATCACTGAAGACGCGCAATAGGGAAACTGGAATGAGGTACGGTGCCGGCCCCGTGGTGTAGGGGTAGCGTGCCTGCCTCTTACACGGAGGCCCCGGGTTCGATTCCCGGCCAGGTCAGGGATTTTTACCTGGACTTGAGGGCTGGTTCGAGGTCCACTCAGCCTGCGTGATTAGAATTGAGGAGCTATCTGACGGTGAGATGGCGGCCCCGGTCTAGAAAGCCAAGAATAACGGCCGAGAGGATTCGTCGTGCTGACCACACGACACCTCGTAATCTGCAGGCCTTCGGGCTGAGCAGCGGTCGCTTGGTAGGCCAAGGCCCTTCAAAGGCTGTAGTGCCATGGGGTTTGGTTTGGTTTTTTTGTTTGGAATGAGGTACGGTACCTCCCCGGTGCTTCCCTCACTGAATTCCACGATGGCTGAGGAGAGAATTGAAACCCCCTCTACTCCGTGGACCACCCGAAATTGAGTGGCCCCCGTTCCAGCCCTCGTACCACTTTTCAAATTTTGTGACCGTCCCGGATCCGAACCCCAACCTCCGGGGGTTTCAGCTAATCACACTAACAACTACACCACAGAGGTGGTCTAAATTTTAGAATGCGTGAATACCACGACTTCTCCTAAAATAATCTAGATGTTAATGTTTATAACTGCAGTAGAGTTATTAAATTTTAAGCTTTCGTAAAGCACCCAACAAGTAGAATTTTCACTGGTGTGTTCTTTTCGATTTAAAGTTGCCTCTAGGAAAATAATACTGTGGACAGGGTTTGTTGTTTACAGAACTGTAAATAGAATGCCATTCACAAAGATCTTTCAGCTACGGTGACTATCAAAGAAACATTGGCAATATGCAGTATATTGGTGTCGGCCTGGGCGTATATTGAGAGCTCATTTGTTCTGAGGCGAGTTACACACGTAACATCTCAGTAATATCAGAGATACAACTCACAGAAATAATTTATCCAACGATATGAACTCCACTCGTGTTTCTCATATTTTCATTGGACTGGCATACAAAAGAGACAAGCTACTAATGACGGCTACTACACTGAGACTCACTTTGTGTCGCATGAAAGACTACTATAGCATCTTTATGACTCACTAAAACTTATTTCACGTTTAATGCTGGGTAATTTTGATAGTGTATTATTAAGTTTTGTTTACAACTGAAGGGTTTTTTTACCACTAGTGCCCGCTTTGTTTATGACATCTCACATTTATTTTCTTTATATTATTTTCATGGAAAATACAAGTGAAGAATAATTTTTCTCTACTGTGACTAAAATTGTGCAATTTTCGCGGGTCATATAAAGCCATATTCAGGCTTTTTTTAACGTTTTTGTCATTTCCACGCATTTGTTCAAATTATGGTCATTTTCTCCATGATTTTTCGTATTTTTGTCATATTTTCATTTTTTTATTCCATTTTCGCATAACTGCTTGCAGTTGTCTCAAAGACGGGTTTTTCACATCTCCTAATTGTTGTCTGTAAATTGTTACAAGTACCTTTCTTACAATTATATATTTGTATGAATTAGGATACATAGAAAGCGAGAGAAAGATGAGTCTCAATTGACTGCATTTCAAATATGCCTCACTAACATCCTGCAATATTGAGCGGTCTTTTCCCTATTACAAGCCAATGTTGCGTGAAATAGGAGATCATTCCCATTTGAAAACTTTCAAATGTATGTAATTTGCTATTGTAATTCTCTTTGATCGCCCCTCAAAATATGGCATTCATTTCATGCTGTTCAGATTCGAGAGTTACCTCTGTATTAAGTAAATAATAAATTTAAAATATAATAATAAAAAATATTTGGATTCAAGAAGTCAAGAATGACCTGGAAAGGAACAACATACGAGAAGAAGAATTATTGGAAAGAAAGATTTTTAGGAAGAATGTCTTACAAATGGAAGGATTCCAAGGGAGGAAGGAAAAGAAAACAGGCACAAAGTGGACTGAAGACAGGAAAACGAAACACAGTGAAACAATGAAAGAATACTGGAAGAAAAGGAAAGAATAACTAAGGAGGAACAATTGAAATTGTAACGTGCTCCGTAGGAGGCCGGAACGCAAGAATAAGAAGAATAAAAAATATTATTACTTATGTAATATTAATGAATGTTCTAGATTTTAAAAGTACGTTTTCAGTGTAATATTCATTTAAATAGGGATAATATTTTGAAGATTTCCAAAATGTGACTAAAAACTTTAAAGCCATATTTATTGTCATTATTTAATACAGTTTTGTTCATAAATGCTTGCATATTTCTAACATTTTTAGATCATGAACTTCCGGCTTCTAATTATGACTATAACACTACAAGCTCTGCCAGTCCACAATTCATATGTTCGCTATAATGTTCTGCACCCTTAACAATTTTTCTTGTACTTCTTTTCCCACACCTATGTGGTCGCGGGTGCGAATTATGTCGCACTTGTGAATTTGGCCCTGTTTTACGGCCGGATATCTTCCTGACGCCAACCCCATGTGAAATAATGTAATCACTATTAGATGTTGCTGTCTAACTCGTTGGCTGAACGGTCAGCGTACTGGCCTTCGGTTCAGAGGGTCCCGGGTTCTATTCCTAGCCGGGCCGGGGATTTTAACCTTAATTGGTTAATTCCAATGGCACGGGGGATGGGTGTATATGTTGTCTTCGTCATCATTTCATCCTCGTCACGACGAGCAAGTCGCCTACGGGAGTCAAATAGAAAGACCTGCACCTGGCGAGCCGAACCCGTCCTGGGATATCGCAGCAATAAAAGCCATACGACACTCTGAAAAAATGACATTAGATGATTATATGTAAAATGGATACGTGAAATGAATTACTGCGATGATGGGGTGAAATGTCACTGTTACCCAGGTGTTAATATAGGGAAATATCTCCATTATAAGTAGATCCCGGTTTTTATGCAGAAGTAGTTTAGAATGCCGTCTAGGCCGCTCTTCCGTAATGTAGTGTGGGTAACATAAATTTTAGGGGTTATGGCGGGCTGAACCCCTACTGTTACAATGAGGCAAAAACTCAGGTAACTTCACGATTGAAAAAGCCTAAGGAGCTTAAATGTTTTAAACATTTGCAATCGATGAAATTAAATTATGGTTTACTTCTAGGAGCTTTATTTTTATATAATAATAATAATAATAATAATAATAATAATAATAATAATAATGCATAGCCTCTTTCATGTCATTTGACTGGCTCACGTAAGCAGTGTATGAAGACCTCATAACAGTGGCGAGAATAGGAATTGTGCCGGCTGCCGAAGCGTGACGTACTTCCCTGCGGGTAATGATTAATGACTGACAGATGAAATGATGTGGTATTGGCAAATATTTCTGAATTCAAAGATGACAGGGAAAACTGGAGTACCCAAAGAAAAATCTGTCCCGTCTCCGCTTTGTCCAGCACAAACTTCACATGAGTTACCGGGATTTTAAACGTGGAACCCAGCCGTGAGAGGCCAGTGCACACTGCCACCAGATCCGCTGAGACTTCATTATAGACTTTTATGCCTTGCAGCGTTCAGTCTGCAAGCGTCTGTGAATTTATTAATCGCAGCCAAAATCCTCTATTTTTAACTAGTTCTGTAGTCTCGTTTACCTCTATAGCTCTTATTTTTAAATCATTGGAAACTGAGTCTAACCATCGTCGGTACTGTGTCATATGTCTTAGTTATATCTACGAAACATAAACATAACTGTCTATTCTTCTCGTAGTAGATTTCAATTACCTGCCACATACTAAAAATCTGATTCTGACGACCCCTCTGTGGTCTGAAAACGCACTGATTTTAATCCAGCTTCCTCTCAACCTCTAATCGCAAACTCTCTTCGAAGATGCCAGTGAACACTTCATCTGGCATGCTGACTAATGGGATAGTTTCTGCAATCCTTCCTGATCCCTTGCATATAGATATGTGCAGTTACTGCTTTTGTCCAATCTGAAGGTACCTTACTAACACTCCATTCTAATCATATTACTTATTGGAGCGTTTTTTTTTTGCCTGCCTTCCAACAACACTTCACCATATCAGATCAAAGTTCATCTATTCCTGCTGCTTGATGAAAAGTGAGTATATTTACCATATTTTCCATTTCGTAGATTGTCATTTCACCAACATCATTTTCCTCCTCCCCATGAGCTTGCTCGTTTGTCACAAAACCAGGAAGATACCTCTTTACGTTGAGGAAATTTTTAAAATATTGCTTCCAACTCTCCAATGATTCCCTGGGATCTATTATGAGTTCACCTGATTTACCCGGTACACTTCATTTTCTCCCCCCCCCCTTCCTAAGATTCTTTACTACTGTACAGAAAGGCTTCCCTGCTGCTTGACCTAGCCTTTCCAAGTTATTTACATACTCTTCCCACGACTTCTTCTTGGATTCAACAACTACTTGTTTCGCTCTTTTTCTTTACTCTGCATTGTTCCTTCTTTGGAGCCATTCCTGATACGCCGTCTTTTCACGTTTACAAGCTGCTTACACTTTATCATTCCACCAAGATATCCGGGAAGTTCCGTAATATGAAAGAAAAATAAATCTTCATAACAGCCTAATTCCATGTCAAATTTGACGTTAAAAATTACGCTTGATGAAGGGGTCAAAATATAACGTATCTTTGCAGCCAATGAGGGGCCATTTCCACGGCACGTGACCAGTAGCAGCACAACACTTTTTAATTTACACAGTTGTGGTCGATTACATTTAATATTATTTAAGAAATTTGCGCCTTCACCCTGAATAACTTAAATTTGACAATTGCATATTTAAATACAGTCAAGTGTCCCGATGACTGCAGTGAAATTTATGACTTTCAGAGGAAATAATTTTGGGTGTCAGTGAAAAAGTTATCTAATACATCCTTTTTTATAAATATCAAACTTCAAACGTTTTATTTTACGTTTTGATTATTTTATTATTAATTTTAATTTTCGACTTCGTACCTTTTGGGAATATGCTTCCCAATTGGTGTTCATCTGATAAAATTAATTAAAAGTTTATGTACATTATTGGCAACTTACAGGCACATATTCATGCCACTCGGAGACTGCCCTTGTGGAAACAGAAGTCCAAGGGTAAAACTACTGTCGTGTAAGGTCGGTTATAGAAGTGACCTATTAGTCTGTGACATGGAGTGTGGGAGATGGGAAACATAATAGTGGGAAATGAAGATCTAATGTGTAGTCTGACTGCATATATATTATGAGGTCACCTACAATTGTCCTTACGACAAACACTCATGGCACCAAATTCGAGATGCATAGTTTCAAGCCCTGCTTCATTGTAGGAGCGTTAACCTGACCATCAATTAATTAATACATCAAGTGGAGTCAGATTCTCTAGAAACCTACCTTAAACAAGGAAAAAAGTATTTTCCAGAGAGTGCAATAGAGCAAGTATAAATGCATATGTATTGAATGATTTATTGCAAAAAAGCATGCACATTCTTCTGTTTATTAGTGCATATGAATTCACCCTCACCCTCAGCCATGGAAGCCGATCGTTAACATGTCTAGTTACTCGTATATTCTTCTTCAAATATAATGCATCATTTTGGTTCATTCAAGTAGTAGCTATATCTAATACTTCAGTCTCTGGAATGATCACTGAGGAAACTAAATTTCTGTATCGTTGTACATCAAATATCCCTAGCATTCCCAGAGAGCCTCATTCAGATTCCACCAGTAGATCTTAGTTTAAAATACAGAATCACCAATGTTACAGACCGGCTCCGTGGATGAATGATCAACATAATGACCTCTACATTGTGTAGGGCACTGTTTTCGATTTCCACTCGGAAGGGGGATTTTAATCGTAAATGATTAATTCCCTTGCTGCCAGAAGTGGGTGTTTGCGATTTCTCCAACGTTCACGTCATTCATGTACCAAAGGGCTGCACTAAGCTAGAAATAGCCACATCATATTATTGTTGTTAGTACTTTTGACTCTGAGGTGTAGTGGTTAGCGTGATTAGCTGCCAGCTCCGGAGGACGGGATTCGATTCCCGGCTCTGTCACGAAATTTAAAAAGTGGTACGAGGAATGGAACAGGGTCCACTCAGCCTCGGGAGCTAAACTGAGTTGCGGAGGGTTCAACTCCACCCCAGCCCTCCTCGATGTTGTTTTCCATGGTTTCCTACTTCTCCTCCAGGCAAATTCCTGGATGGTACCTAACTTAATGCCACGGCCGCTTCCTTCCCGCTTTCCTGCCTATTTCTTCCAATTTCTTCCAATATTTACACTCCCCAACAAGGCCTCTGTTCAGCATAGCAGGTGAGGCCACCTAGGCGAGGTAATCGTCCCCCTCCCCAGTTGTATACCCCGACACAAAGTCTCACGCTTCAGGATGCCGCACTTTCGCTGGTAGAGTTGGGATCCCCCACTGTGTGGAGGGTAAAAGGACTAAGAAAAAAATATATTATTAAATATTTTAGTCAACTTTGGACCACGTAAGTAACTATTCATGATTTCAGTTTTCTTTGGCGCCAGTATCCGTTCATTTTCTTCCTTACAGTTTCTTTATTTTCAGCCGTCCAACGTTGATTCTCCTTGGGCGCAGTTTCCGGTTCAAGGAACCCCTCAAATGTGTATATCTTGTTCCTGAAAGTGGTTATGTTGTGGATGTCTTGATCGATGATGTTCATTTCTTGCAGAAAGTTCTTGGGATTAACAAACAATTTGTCATTAAAGTTGCCTTCCAATTTGGCTTGTCAGAATTGTTAAACATTTTCTGTCGTCGGGAATTCTTGAAGTATGTCCAAGGAATTTATTTTTCTTCTCTTTCCTTTTATTAATATTATTATTCAGCAGATTTATTTTGAGTTGTTAACCCGCCATCGGTATCGTTGTTAGGTAGCCCCTAACAAAAACATTCCTTATTAAGAAAAGTTTTTTGCTTTAAGACTCACACTTTTCAAACTCCAGGTATTCTCAAATGAGTTTATGAGTCACATGTTTTCCTTCGTTACGCGATGATTCACGCACACGTGTCACGTGGAGGAGTGGGGGAAGTTCGTTCTGTCTGGAGTGTTAGTCCGCGCCTCGCTACGATACCGGTCGCGTCACAGGCAGTGTTAGGCACATTCTAGCCTCGATACCTTTGGCGTCACAATTTTTGCGCATTCCGTGCTGGTGTACTGTTTTAGTAAACAGTATCACAGTGAAATTATAATGTCTAATAGGCCTAGTGAATCTGTTATTTTGAACTGGATTGAAGAATCTTGCCCTGGAAATCGTAAAGCCACATCTGTAGAGACGTGCTTTAGTCGATGTTCTGTCAACTGGTCTCAGAATTTCCATAAAAAATATCTTTGGACAAGAACTTCCCGTCAGAAATGCGACACCAGCAGCCCCAGGTAAGTATTGCTAACAATTCTCACTTCTCCATTTTTACAAGTATCTAATTGAACACTTTGTAAAACTTGCTTATAATCATTACCAAAAAAAGCTATGGTGTTTACTGTATATATTTTCAGACGTTTCCGGGCGGAAATCAAGATGTGCCTACTCCCAGTTCGAAAAAAACGATTTACGTCAGCTTGCTGTGATGCGTGCAAACGCTCAACGTGCAAAGAGCACACTGGACTAACAAAAGTAGTATGAAGTGAATTTTTTTCGCAAGAAGTTGAAAGAAATTAGTGAACAGGACAATGATACAAAATAATGTGGTCTACAAATCATGTTAACATTTGTTTTGTACTGTAATGTATTTGTAATGCCACGGATTTTTGTTATTTTTCATAATATTTAGTAATAGTTATGTAAATTTATATAAATAGTTAACATAAAACCAGTCTGTTAAAACAAAATTATAATTACCTTCTAAAAGAACGAAAACAGTGTACGAGTCGAAATTGTAGTAGCAAATATTTAGGCAATAAACAATTGTGGATATATACAAATATGTAAGTATATATACTAAATAACCAAATACTAGTATAATTTATTCAAACTGCCGAGAAGAGCTCGTATAAGAACTAAAATCATATACCAAGCCGATGTTAGGGAGCCCCTATACACGCTACCTCTCGCGTAAGTGCGGACAACGATACCGATAGCGGGTTAACAGATATAATTATTTGATTTTCCAAGGCGAGCATACTAAGTGCCCATGGCCAGCAAGCCATACGATGACAATTTTTGAACTCTATAAACATTCCGTCAAAATGAATCAGTTATTTTACAGACTTCAGAAGACATTATTTCAACTCAAGGATGAATCCACAAACTTACCTAGTTTTGTTTTCTGTGTTTCTGCTTGGTTTTCATTCCCGAAGGATTGTTTAAACCCGCTCCTCACGATGAGCGAGTTAACGGAGTGTTTCCGGAGGAGACTTGGAGCTTAAACTGCGAAGTACTTAAGGAGATTTAGCCCTGTGTAGTAAATTGTTAACACCACCCAGGAAGATACAAGTTAACAACGTGCCTCGTGGTAGAGACTGTTAGGGGACATACGCCATGAATTTCAAATATGAGGATATCGTGTTTAGCATCAAAAGTAGCTTCCGTGTTGTTCCTTCATTTATAAGAAAGTTAACCATACGTTCTGAGTGTACCGCAGAATGCTACACAGAAGTAAGACCAGACAGAATTAACTGGTAGTAATTTATGTTCTTCGTATTCTTCTTCTGGGCCACGGGGTAACAATTGCGGTATCCTGGATCTACTTTTCCCTCCCCTGGCTTTGATCTTGTGCCAATACAGCTTCATTCATTGGCCTATCTCCTTCCTTCCTTCTTCTAAAAAAAGAATCACTTTTGAAGATTTATTTTCTCATTCTCCTTGGAAGCTTATGAAGTCTGAAACTAATTGCCGAAAGTGGTTCCTGTTTTGGATGTCTTCATGACGATGCACATTTTTTCCATATCGGCATGTATCTCCATAAACCACCAAGGAACAATGTTTCCCCTTCAGTTTATACATTATTACAAAGAGCTTGTTTCCCATAATTGCATTTTGGTTCACTCCTATTCTAACATAGGCTAAATCAGACGACTGATTGTATGTTTCATTTTGTGTGTGTTTTAATGTCACTAACAGATCGATGATCTTTGGCGACGCAAGGATGGCAAAGAACTAGAATTGGGGAGTTAGGGGCTGGGGCATTCATTTAAGTAGAGACACAAATATTTACCTGGGGTGAAAATAGGAAACCCTGGATATCCACCTTCTGGGATGTCGACAGAGAGATTGGAGCAGCGCGGCCTTCTCCTCTCAAGCCACAGGGAAGTGATATGTTCAGCTGCACTGCAGTGATGAACTTTGAATTGCTTGGAAAATTCTAAGTTCCCATTGAGGTAATTAGATATTTTTCAGCAATACAGCATGTCAAAAACAGATCAGATGTAAGGCTTTTCAGGCGTTTGCTCTATTAACCACCGTTTCGTCTTAGGTCTGACACTAGACTCAGCAGAGTGGGATGTGTCTAACCCTAACCACTGACGCTGGGGTGTATCCAGCTGGGGTGTATCCAGCTGGGGTGTATCCAGCGTCAGTGGGGTCTGACACATGCCACTCTGATGAGTCTAGTGTCAGACCTAAGACGAAACGGTGCTTAATAGAGCAAACGCCTGAAAAGCCTTACATCTGATCTGTTTTTGAATTGCTTTTCACAAATTACACATGCATACTACCCGCAGCATGGTACGGCGGGTGGTATAAGTTGTAGGGATGTGAAACTAGTATAGTAGGCGTCGCGTAAGGCTAAACACTACAAGGCAAATATCGCCACCACGTTCTCTTTTTTTAATGGCCCATCACTGCTGCCAACTGCCTAGTTACATATTGAAATCACGAGATATAATCATCAACAAACTAACCTCAATGTTGGCCGTGCGGTTAGAAGCGCGCAGCTGTGAGCTCGCATCCGGGAGTTAGTGGGTTCGAACCCCACAGTCGGCAGCCCTGAAGATGGTTTTCTATGGTTTTCCACTTTCACACCAGGAAATAATCGAAGTTCCGTTACTCAAGTCAAATGATCAATCAATATTTTCATAATTAAGTCCGTTTTCATGTTTAATGGGGAATTAAGGAAAGCTCCCATCTTGAATTTTGCAATTAGTTGTCGGACTTACCGAAATCACTCTGTGATAATACACACAAGCAAATATATTATGTGTGCATATGCCGCGAGTCAAAAATAATACATAAAAGCTAAGTATGCAAATCGCACCAATGTCGCGACAAGACAAGGTTAGGTTAGGTTGATAACTAGATTTCCATCCATTTCAACTGAACTGATATTCATAGAGGAGGTAATGTTGCTTTCCTTTTCGGAAGAGTTCTTGCACGTTTTTCTTGCTTCTTCGACATCTTAATCGAATAATTCAAGACGTAAGTTTTGGACGAACAAAGGCCGTAATTCATAAAATGCTGCGTTCGTCACTTCATACCAACTACATTATAAAATGCATTATTCCAACATGCCACCGGGCGAGTTGGCCGTGCGGTTAGAAGCGCGCAGCTGTGAGCTCGCATCCGGGAGTTGGTGGGTTCGAACCCCACTGTCGGCAGCCCTGAAGGTCGTTTTCCATTTTCACACCAAGCAAATGCTGGGGTTGTACTTTAATTAAATCCACGGCCACTTCCTTTCCACTTCTAGGCCTTTCCTATCCCATCGTCTCGATAAAACCTATCTGCGTCGGTGCGACGTAAAGGCAATTGTAAAAAAAAGGAACATGCCGCAATTCTACTTTCCTGATATTATCCAAACAGATTTACAATCCTAAAGGAAAAGTTAATATGCTTTAATTATACTCGCAAATGTAACAATAGTGATCTTAACAATACGACAGTGGCAATACGTAACACTCGCAAATCACGAAATAAGCCATGATTGTTTAACTGCCAACGTGCCAGATTATGAGTAAGTGTAAGACGTCGTATCTACAACTAGTGTCCTTAAACTGTATGGTTAGCAACACTGAATCGAACCCAACTGTTAGAAACTAACTACAAATCACTACCTTCAATTTTAACAGGGGCGAAAGAGTAAGGTACCCTCAGTGTTTATGCTGACGTGCCAGGGATTATACCTACCTCTCAGACATCACATTGTACTATGAGCTTCTTACTCGCACAAATCAGCTGGTAAATTATAACTGAATATTAACAACGTGTTGCCATTCATTCGATCGGGTCAGGAATGGAATGAGTGAATCCCCCATCTAGCGGTGAGGATAGGAACTGTTCCGGATGACGAAACCTGTAGTACTCCTCTGAGGCAATGATTAATGACTGAGAGTTGAAATGATATTGGCGAAGTTTGCTGGAATTAATGTTGACAGGGAAAACTGGAGTACTCGGCAAAAAAACTGGCCCTCCTCCGCTTTGTGAAGTACAAATCTCACACGGCATGACCGGAAAATGAATCAAGTAACCCTGGGGTGAGAACTGTACAATCCAACGTGTAGCCCTAGTGTCACTTTTCCCATTGCTTATATGCGTAATTAAGAGGTTTATTTCGGGGTATTGCAGCGGGTGCAGGAAGCTAATTTCTTCAAAAAGACTTCTCTTAGCACAGCGGTTATATCAATATATTTCAGGTAGGTTCCTGCATGGAAGATGGTTCACTTACCTTGCGAGCTGTATATTACTTCAATTAAATCTCCTAGTCCATAACTGACTCATCAAGAAAGAAAAATGTATTAATTAGTTATTTTAGTACTATTATCACCATGATAACTGCGGGAGACGTGTAAATTGCCTGCGCTTAAAATGTCGTTTAAGCTTGCGTTCAGAAGATTTTTCAACCCTACCATTGGTAAAACCAGATAAGCTTCTCCGTGGTTCTTCATTTTTCACACCACACAAAATGCTGGCGATCTTCCTTAATTAAAGCTACGGTCATTATTTTCCCAACAACAATTCTTCCCTAAATCTTCTCCGTAAATACCCTATGTGTGCTTATTCAGATTTAAACAATTTTCCAAGAAGGGTAATGACTATGATATGAATTAATGGATTATTCTAAGAAGATTCCATCCACATAAGTAAATAAGATATTTCTATAATCATACAGAATGATGAAAGAAACAAACAGACATCCTTTTCAAGTGTCTCCTCTGTACTCAGTGTTGAGAAAAAAAGAAATGAGGGATATTCGCGCAAGTAACAGTGACACAGATCGATGCTTAGATATATTTTTAGATTCTTCACTGCTCCGTCTTAAAGCTGAGATCGAGATGCAAGGTAGAATGGTATAGGGTTCATTTATTCAGTAGAAGAATATTTGTCACAGAAGATACTGAAAATGACATTATCGGTAAAGAAAAGTGGTGATCTGTAAATGCTATGAGGGAACTATATTTAGAAGTGTATACATAAGCTATTTTGGGTGTGATTAACAACTTATAGAAGGAAACAGATTTGTGAAATATATAAAATATCAACGTTTTACTTTTAATTTCGGGGGTGCTTAGTGATTCCGTGTTCCTACAATTGCTATCTAAACACTTTCGTGACTGAGTTCTGTATTATATCTTTTCCTTGACCCAAGCGACCTTTTTTTTTTAATTTTTACGTAGTAATGTATTAGATATTCTAATGATACGTTCCTTTAACAGCACTTATCGTGAATTTTCGGTGCTCTTGAGTCTATTTTTGTGTACCATATGTGTAAAGTGAGCACTGAGCATGCGTAGATATGCGAGTGGAGAAAGAGATAAACAAAAAATACTGACTTCAAAATTTGTTACACCGAAGAGGTTTTGGGGTACGAAGTTTTTTGACCGCATATTGCATAACATTCCAATATTTAGAATTATAAATCTGAGGATGACCCCTGGTTTGGTGAAACCGGTCCCATAAATTGTAAATAGGTCTAAAATTCTCATTGTGATTTTACTTGTAGTGATTGAAAGGTGGACAACCCCATACCTATTCTCCTGAAATTTGTGTATGTTTTACGAGCTAAAAACCAATATAGTTTTCAAATGGTTTATGCTGCCACCAAATAAATCCCACCAAGTGAAATTATTAATTTATTATTTTTTACTGAAAAGGCCATGGGTATTTTCCTTGAACATCTCATGGTTCTCCAGGAAATTCATCCTTTACGTGTCACAGTGGGTGTTTCAGAGTGATCCCGAGTCGAGTACGGTTCAACAGGGTATATTTTCTGTTCTTGGCAGCTCATATTAATTTAGACTGGACACCAGATGGTGTGAAGTTTACTGCTTAAAAATTAGACATCAATCAAGGTTACAAACTGAAGTCAGCCGCAACACCGGCTTTCGGCATGTTAATGGCAGTTACGTTCTGCTAATAACATAATTTCTTTGAATCTACGTGCTGTTGATTACGTTTACGAGTTTCGGGAGCTTACCAGCAGGACTTCTTTTACTTACCAGTAGATCTGCCGATCGAATTCCACAACCTTCAAATATTAAGGCCTCAGCCGGGTTTGTATCCAGCAATATGGGCTCAGACGTCCAGTATTCCGCCATCTCAGCCACTCAACCCTATTATTATTATTATTATTATTATTATTATTATTATTATTATTATTATTATTATTATTATTATTATTATACTCCGGATTAAGTTAGAATGCAAACTCATGAAACGGGTAACAGATATAGTCTACCCTACACAACGGTTAAGTTATGAGGTTTGCATAAGTTGTACGGTCGATTGGAGCCCCTTGATTCATATTACTCTTGCTACACTACGGAAGAACGGGCTTGCCCATACTTCCTAAAATCCAAACTAATTTGCAATAATCCGAAATATTATTATTATTATTATTATTATTATTATTATTATTATTATTATTATTATTATTATTATTATTATTATTATTATTATTTATAAGGTATTTTGATTTACACTTCACGTTATTAAGAAAATTATTTAAATGTTACACTAAGATCGCACAAGTCCTTCTTCGCAGTCCTAGCCATCTCCTTTAAGTCTTCTCCTACGAAGACTCACATTACTCACCGAAGTAATCAGCATTCATCCAGTCACTCCTTTTCCCCCTCCACTGACCTTCACCATGAGGCACGTCCTCGTCTGTCTCGCTTATGTCTCAGTTCTATTCTCTTCCTTTACGTATTCCTTTATGAAATTTAACCGCATATTTAGTTCTGAGAATACGTGAAGTCTTTTCAGACTGTGGAAGAAAATTCATATTATATGGCGTAAAAATTTCGAAAAGAACGTTGTTAAACGCATCCTAATATGTTTCTTGCCGGGCTGAGTGGCTGAGACAGTTGAGGCCCTGGCATTCTGACCCCAACTTGGCAAGTTCGATCCTGGCTCAGTCCGGTGGTATTTGAAGGTGCTCAAATACGTCAACCTCGCGTCAGTAGATTTACTGGCACGTTAAAGAACTCCTGCTGGACTAAATCCCGGCACCTCGGCGTCACTGAAGACTATAAAGAAATAGTTAGTGGGATGTAAATCAAAGAACATTATTAATGTGTTTCCTTTTTACAATTTGTTTTACATCGCACCGAAACAGATATGTCTTATGGCAGCGATGGGATAGGAAAAGCGTAGGAGTCAGGAGGAAGCTGTCCTGGCCGTAATAAGGGTACTGTCTCAGAAGTTGCCTGGTGTGAAAATGGGAAACTACGGAAAATCTTCTCCAGGGCTGCCAACAGTGGGGTTCGAACCCACTGCCTTCCAGATGGAAGCTCACATCTGCACTCCCCTAACCCCACGGCAAAATCGTCCGGTTTAATATGTTTTTGCTATTTGGTTTACGTCGCACCGACGCAGATATGTCTTATGGCGACGATGGGATAGGAAAGACCTAGGAATTGGAAGGAAGCGGCCGTGGCCTTGATTAAGGTACAGCCCCGGCATTTTCCTGGTGTGAAAATGGGAAACCACGGAGAACCATCTTCACGGCTGCCGACAGTGGGACTCGAACCCACTATCTCCCGATTACTGGATACTTTCCGCACTTAAGCGACTGCAGCTATCGAGCTCCTTACGATTCCTGAAATCCTGCATGTAAATTAAACAAAAATATTTGCAAAATTAAGATGTTTTTCTGATATTGTGTTATTATCTCTGCTTACGTTAACTGAAATCAACAAAACGTGCAGTTCAATTATTGTCTGTCTTTTTCTTATGACATCACTGGATAGCGGCTAAACTGAATGCATCGAAAATCACCATATAAGTTTTGGGATTGTCGGGTTGTGTATTATGCCGTATATAATTTTACGGAATAATTATTTTTAAAAGCAACTGCAATGTCATCCAAAGGAATGAACTGGAAAACTATTAAGAGGTGTCATATAATTGAAAATGTCAATATCCTTTGGAAATATTCATCCGTATTGAAAAACTGCTCATAGGAATTCCCTTGTATTTAAACTAAGGTTGGGACTACAAAGCTGTGATTATTTAGAGTAACAGAAGCGAACACGCGCGATGCAGATTAGCTGAAGGATCCATTTCAATAACACATACGTCCTGACATTCTTAAATTTCTGGCAGTACAGTGAATCGAGCACGATTGACCATGGACGTCAACTATTAACACTAACGGTTATGCTACGGAGGCGGTGCATGCATTTTGATTTGAAGCCATCTACACTGTCTTGCATCAACTGTGAAGTTCTTTTTCCTACACCGGATATTACCTGGGCTTTTAATTAATGAATTTTGTCAGATAAACCCCAAATGTGTCACCAGAGATATTGTGCATGCCTACATGATACTAAACGCAGTGCCGAATAGAATATTATCAAATATTCAAAAATGTGGCTGCCTCTGGGGGTTTTGACCCCACGTTTTGGGTTCCATAGGCCGACACAGCACCAACTGCACATGTCGCTGCGAGAATTCTACACAATTAAATTATGAGTTTTTTAGAAAATTCTCCCAGCTGGATGCAAACTCTAACCTGAAAGCGTTGAAAGTATCTATACGAACGGCAGTTATAGCTTTGTACAACCACAGGGTTGACGCAGGAATATTCAAAGCTAACCACTAAATTGCTAGAATACACTAGGTTGGGCCAATGTATCTACAATAGTATATGAATATAAATTTATTGTAATTGTTTCATAACACCAGTACTGTGGTATTGATGCCTTATGCAGTATGGTGCAATGACCTAGATGTTAGGCCCCTTAAACAACCAGTCAGCAACAAGCATTAAGCAGTAGAGAGGGTTTGAATATTTCTTATTAACAAATATGTTATATTATTCTGTAGTTTTGTTTTGTTTCGAATTAGTGCCATAGTAACAATGTTGAATTTCATTTCTCGCTCTTTTCAGATTACCTCCATAAAATATACCCAGAATACTCTCCACTATCAGTGACCAGTTTCTCAGTTTACGGTGAGTACGTCGCCATGACTGAAACTGCATTTTCTTTTAAATATTTTCGCATTAGTTTTCTCGTATTAACAGAGTATCAAACTCATGGCTTAATCACTTATTTAAGCGTGGTACTGTGCTGTACATAAGTAGAGTTTGTAAGCATTAGGCAGAAAATAATCTGATTTATTTTGTTTCCGGAAATAAGAGTCTCTCTTATTTGATAAACCGTACTTGTCTACGACCCACACCACTGCTGTAGTCCGGCTCCGTGGCTAGAACGTTAGCGTGCTGGCCTTTGGTCACAGGGGTCCAGGGTTCGATTCCCGGCAGGGTCAGGAATTTTAACCATCATTGGTTAATTTCGGTGGCACGAAGGCTGGGTGTATGTGTCGTCTCCATCATCATTTCATCCCAATTAAGAAGCGCGGGTCACCTACGGGTGTCAAATCAAAAGACCTGCACCTGGCGAGCCGTACATGTCCTCTGACACCCCCGGCAGTAAAAGCCATACGCCATTTCTTCTTTTTTTTTACCACTGCTGTACAGGGGAAACCGACTGAACCGCCCAAAAGTAATCACGTGATCTGATAAGATATTTGTCCCTCTGCGTGATGAGACAGTCTGTCCCGTTCTTGAGAAAGCTGGCGGGTTGCCGAAAGAACTAAATCTGTACCCAGTCCATTTCCGTCGTCCGATGCAAACAGATGCCAAAAATATATTTCTTCAGTAGGAGCAGCGGGTCACAATCAATCCAGAGCGCGTTCCAGATACTGAGGGGACCATAAACTCAAAACACCCGGTCATGCTATCAAACACCATTGTCCTTCTTCTTGACAATAATGACGTGTGGCCTTCGGAGAAGTCTGGTGCAGGGATTTCGGGTTGACGCTGTGCCCTGCTCATCTGTGAGGATGGGGTCAGGTGGTGTTGAGGAAGCGTGCTTACCTCTTACGAGGAGGTCCTGAGTTCGATTCCATGCCATGCAAGAGAATTTTACCAGGACCTGAAGGCCGATTTCTGGTTGACTCAGCCTACCTAAGTACAACATTACGACAGTTAGAGGGCTCGTAGCTTTCAACTTGAATTCGACAAATAGTTCGAACCCCAATGTCGGCAACTCTGAAGACGGTTTTCTATGGTTCCCATTTTCACACCAGATAAATGGTCTGCACCTTCATCGAGGCAACGATCACTTCCTTCCCGCTCTTAGGCCTTTCTCGTCCCATCGTCGCGATAAGACCTAACTGTGTCGAGGGGACGTAACGAAAATTGTAACTTAAAAATAATAAATAACAACCCGATAGGCGACAGTTCTACATTCAGATCAGGATTGATTGATTGATTGATTGATTGATTGATTGATTGATTGATTGATTGATTGATTGATTGATTGATTGATTGATTGATTGATTGATTGATTGATTGATTGATTGATTGATTGATTGATTGATTGATTGATTGATTGATTGATTGATTGATTGATTGATTGATTGATTGATTGATTGATTGATTGATTGATTGATTGATTGATTGATTGATTGATTGATTGATTGATTGATTGATTGATTGATTGATTGATTGATTGATTGATTGATTGATTGATATCATGCTTACTGCTGTGAATTGGCTGATATTTCACAATAGTTGTGGGAGTCTGTCATACGAAGGCAATAAGTCGTAGAAACATTATGAAGAACTGCTGGCATAACCACATATAGGCCTACTTTCAGATTCTTGTAAAGTGTCCCTTTGGATAAACCAGCGTCGAATACTGATTATAAGTAGTTCAGTCTTCCCTGATTGAAATAGTTTTATAAATAAATTAATGCTTAATTCTTTTAAATTCACTCGGTATACAAACCCACCTACATTTAGTTCTCATTTCGCTTCTAAATCTGACGACCAGTTAAGAACAGTTGCAGTTTTGTGACACATTGGTTAGAATGGAACTAAATAATGATACTTTATAATAATGTGGGCATTTAAATTGTGCTCTGAACTTTGCCCTTTCAAAACCTAAATAATTGTATGGTCGTTTGTCTGCAAGGCATGAGGAATATTTGTATGAAACCAACTGAAATATACATCGGAAAATTCGACGTATTTCACTAAAAACACACGCCCGTATTAGATAGAGTTAACATTTCTTCAAAACCGAAAAAAAGGGATATTTGCAGATTTTCTTGGCTATAAGAAGGGGCAGAACTGGACAAATTCGTCAGTACACAATTAGAATAGAATATCAGAATAAGCGACTTCCCACATAAAACCCAGATTTGAAATTTACTGTCGACGTTGACATATTTCTTCAAGAATATATCACTCACCTGTATCACGAACTATAAACATTGAAATATTTACCTTGTAATACGACAATTCGTAGAAATTCAGCGGACTTACTCACAGAACTGAGATTGTACTACCGTTATGATTGCAATCATTCTGATACTTTTCCAATACTTTTTTGATCTTTCAATGCGACAGATTCCACTTATCGAAAATAAATACAGAGAGCGTTTAGAATTCTGTAGAAACTCTATTATCCGGAGCATAATTATCCGGACGTGAAGAGCCCTACCTTTTATGCTACGTCGATATGTTACGTAAGCTCTGACGTTTATTTTTTTACGTCCGGGTGTGGTTCACATTTCACTTTCGAAGGTGGTGATGTGTAAGTCGTGTCTTGTTCCACCGTTTGATAGCAGCACACGCACAGGGGCTAACGAATGCACTCGTCATAGCCAATTCATAACAACACTGTCAGAGTAGGAGCAGACATAATGGAAAACAACCGTCAGGGATAGCGCTACACGACTTGGCTCCTACGGAAAGAAGGCGTGACCACTGTAGAAATTCATCGGCGCTTGGTGACAGTCTGTGGAGAACATGCGCCGTCACGGAACACAGTTTACGACTGGGTGGAAGGTTGGAAAATATGGCGCACATCGGTGGACAAGGGAACCAGTCCTGGAAGGAATGTGACAGTGTCAACACCAGCCAACATTGCCCGGGTCGAACAGGCCATCCAAGGAAACAAATGCGTCATATTTACGGAAATGCAGGCAGCCACGGGAATTGACCGAAAACACCCTGCAGCGGATCATGCACGGCCACTTACAGTTGGGGAAGGTGTCATCCACGTAGGTGCCTAGACTCTTGTTTGCAGAGAACGTTTGTAATGCCATGATCAAGATCCAATCGACTTCATGGCTGGGCTTGTGATTGGAGACGAGACATGGCTCCATAACCGTAAGCCATAAGCGAAACAACAATCGATGCAATGGAAGCACAGGGGCAGCCCACCGCCACAGAAATATCGAACAGTGCCATTATTTGGCAAGCGAATGGCGACAGTGTTCTGGGACACAAAGGGCATCATCCTCAGTGACTGGCTGGAATTTTGGAGCTACGATTAACAGTGGAGCATATGTGGCACCCTTAAGCGCTTACGTCGTGCTATTCAAACTAAGCGGCAAAGAAAATGGGCTGAAGGTGTGCTTATGCAACATGACAATGCCCAGCCCCACATTCGCTGAGAGATCACCGCTGCCATTGACCAAATGGGATTCTCGGTGCTGCCACACCCATCATATTCTTCCGAATTGGCACCAAGTGATTATCACCTTTTCGCGAGCACGAAGAAACCTCTGCGCGCTCGCCGTTTTTCGGATTTTGCAGAACCGGACACAGCTGTCAAGGCATGGGTACGCAGCACTACGAATGAATGGTTTCAGAAAGGTCTGGAGAGACTGACAAATCGATGGCAAAAGTGCTACAGTTACAAGGGGATTATGTTCAGAAGGTGAAAGTAACAACCGGTGTGTAATGTACTTCATTTAGGTAGAAAGAAATGAAGTGTAAAACAATATAGTACGCCCTTCGTGCATATTGTACCGGATATTTGTATGTCCGTAGCTACAGGGTTACAGCTATTAGCTGCCGTTCTTCGAAGTTGGGGTCGATTCACGGTACTGCCAGAAATTTAAGAATGCAGGAGGACTTGTAAGAGGTTGAAGTGACTGCAGCACTTTACTATGTTCAATTCCTAAAATTTTGAATTTATAATTGTTTCATACACTATACTGTACCCGTTTATTATTTTATTTTATTACAATTTAATTTTCAATTAAATTATTCGGATTTTCGCTTATACGGATGGCCCCTAGTTCCAATTGGTCCGGATAATCCAGAACCTACTGTAGGTTTCCATCTCGCAGCATGCAGATATTCGATCTCAGAAAATGGCTGTTATTTAACACACCATTAGCAGAGCATTGCACGGATCATACATTCAAAGCTTCTACAGCTACTACGATCATACCATTATTAAAAAGGGGAAAAGTAGTACCGGAATTAATGAAGAAGGAAACATTTAGCGTCCCATTTGAGTTTCATGGGGACAACCGAACGAAAGTCGCAAAAAAGGGATAGTCCCGTTACAAACGGGAAGTCTGGTTACTCTAGTATAAGAGTTTTGTCGCATATGCTTGGTCTTGCAAAACTTTGTATGTTCAGTAAATCTGGCAACAGGGCACCCCATTTAAAGCGTACCATAGTGAATCAGTTGCCGTGAATTTTAATTAATTAATATTAGCCGAGATTAGAGGGATGTATTATTATTATTATTAAATGAAACGAGTTCAGCTTTAGAGTTAATAAGTAGCTAATTGAGGAGATAATTACGTAACGGCTACTAAGGAAGGGTGCTTTATAAGGACAAAACCATGACAATTATACCTCTCTATTTTCATCAAAGGGCGTGAAACTATGAGGACGAGGTTTACTGGTTGAGTAGATGTAATTATAGCTGCTGAGTGCGAAGACCAAAAGCATTTAATTTTAATGAGTTTTAACGCTTGGGATGGTGGATGTTATAACACAACAGGACGGCCAGTGTCAGAAGAATTTTCCTCACCACAGAACTCCGGCCTACATCCCACAAAGTCACGCCTGTGAGAAGCTGTCACCAACATTGCGTACTCCATCCTTGTTCACAACGCTGAGTATTTCATGCCCTAAAATAATGCCCAGTGTGTGTAATATCCAATATATCTGAAGATAAAAGGAAGAAGAGTTCTGAACAGAAAATGATTGGCAATCATTTAAATTACACCAAACCAAAAGCGTTCTGTTGCGGGAGTGTAACAAGCATTGAATACTATCCCATATTTTTCGTTTTAGTCTCAGGGGTGAACTTGTGCACCAACAGTAGGGGCGATATGGTGAGTTCATCTTAGATGATAGAGTTCTAGCAATTTCCTCCTCAATAACCGGTAACTCACAGGTTAAAGCAGGACGACCCCGCCGATTCTACTGCTGACCAATAGCAGGCAAATTCATTAGCAGGGTGGTCCTTCTTAACTACTTGGTCACTGGTCTTTAACCAATAGCGGATGCTGGGCTAATGGCCTATATCATAGGTCGCTTTAAATGACAAGGATCATCAATATGCCGGGCTGAGTGGTTCAGACGGTTGAGGCGCTGGCCTCCTGACCCCAACTAGGCAGGTTCGATCCTGGTTCATTCCTGTGTCATTTGAAGGTGCTCAAATACGTCAGACTCGTGTCTTTGGATTTAGCTGCATGTAAAAGAACTGCCGGACTAAATTCCGGTGCCTCGGCGTCTTCAAAAACCGTAAAAGTAGTTATTGGTATGTAAATCAAATCATATTATTTATTATTATCTATCATCAGTAGCTCTCTGGGAGGTGACTCGACTGCTGACCAATAGCAGATGATCTATATACGGCGGTATGGGAGGTGACTCGGCTGTTGACCAATAGCAGATGATCTATATACGGCAGTATGGGAGGTGACTTGGCTGTTGACCAATAGCACATGATCTATATACGGCGGTATGGGAGGTGACTCGACTGTTGACCAATAGCAGATGATCTATATACGGCGGTATGGGAGGTGACTCGGCTGTTGATCAATAGCAGATGATCTATATACGGCGGTATGGGAGGTGACTCGATTGTTGACCAATAGCAGATGATCTATATACGGCGGTATGGGAGGTGACTCGGCTGTTGACCAATAGCAGATGATCTATATACGGCAGTATGGGAGGTGACTCGGCTGTTGACCAATAGCAGATGATCTATATACGGCGGTATGGGAGGTGACTCGGCTGTTGACGATTAGTAAATGACCTATATACAGCTGTCTGGTGCAGTGGAGTAACACGACTGTTGACCAATAGCAGATGGCTCTTGACCAATAGCATTCTTACCTCGTAAATGACAGACTCCACAGTGGTCCGCAGTGTGGACACAAAAAGTGTGCCGGGCGTTAACTAGGAAATTGCGAGAAGTAAACCTTTGAAGAAGTACGTATCTCGTCATACAAGTAGATCTGGTGGATCGACGTGTACTGTATTAGTCAATATGATAGAATACCTCAATTACCTCCACACCCGTTATAAATATCAACCCCGTTTTACATACACTGACTGACAGACAGAGCAAATGCAACACCAAGAAGGAGTGGTCAGATCTTTATGTCAATTGCAGGGTAGACTGACGTCACTGAGGTATGCTCATGATGTGAAATGCGCCGCTGTGCTGCGCACGTAGCGAACGATAAATGGGACACGGCGTTGGCGAATGGCCCACTTCGTACCGTGATTTCTCAGCCGACAGTCATTGTAGAACGTGTTGTCGTGTGCCACAGGACACGTGTATAGCTAAGAATGCCAGGCCGCCGTCAACGGAGGCATTTCAAGCAGACAGACGACTTTACGAGGGGTATGGTGATCGGGCTGAGAAGGGCAGGTTGGTCGCTTCGTCAAATCGCAGCCGCTACCCATAGGGATGTGTCCACGGTGCAGCGCCTGTGGCGAAGATGGTTGGCGCAGGGACATGTGGCACGTGCGAGGGGTCCAGGCGCAGCCCGAGTGACGTCAGCACGCGAGGATCGGCGCATCCGCCGCCGAGCGGTGGCAGCCCCGCACGCCACGTCAACCGCCATTCTTCAGCATGTGCAAGACACCCTGGCTGTTCCAATATCGACCAGAACAATTTCCCGTCGATTGGTTGAAGGAGGCCTGCACTCCCGGCGTGCGCTCAGAAGACTACCATTGAATCCACAGCATAGACGTGCACGCCTGGCATGGTGCCGGGCTAGAGCGACTTGGATGAGGGAATGGCGGAACGTCGTGTTCTCCGATGAGTCACGCTTCTGTTCTGTCAGTGATAGTCACCGCAGACGAGTGTGGCGTCGGCGTGGAGAAAGGTCAAATCCGGCAGTAACTGTGGAGCGCCCTACCGCTAGACAACGCGGCATCATGGTTTGGGGCGCTATTGCTTATGATTTCACGTCACCTCTACTGCGTATTCAAGGCACGTTAAATCCCCACTGCTACGTGCAGCATGTGCTGCGGCCGGTGGCATTCCCGTACCTTCAGGGGCTGCCCAATGCTCTGTTTCAGCAGGATAATGCCCGCCCACACACTGCTCGCATCTCCCAACAGGCTCTACGAGGTGTACAGATGCTTCCGTGGCCAGCGTACTCTCCGGATCTCTCACCAATCGAACACGTGTGGGATCTCATTGGACGCCGTCTGCAAACTCTGCCCCAGCCTCGTACGGACGACCAACTGTGGCAAATGGTTGACGGAGAATGGAGAACCATCCCTCAGGACACCATCCGCACTCTTATTGACTCTGTACCTCGACGTGTTTCTGCGTGCATCGCCTCTCGCGGTGGTCCTACATCCTACTGAGTCGATGCCGTGCGCATTGTGTAACCTGCATATCGGTTTGAAATAAACATCAATTATTCGTCCGTGCCGTCTCTGTTTTTCCCCAACTTTCATCCCTTTCGAACAACTCCTTCTTGGTGTTGCATTTGCTCTGTCAGTCAGTGTATTATTAAATATTATGAAGGCGCTCGTAGTAAAAAGTACGGCTCATTTCCGCTGGGTTTAAGTGAGGGTGGGTGTCGTTTTAAGAGGAAGTCCAACTGGTGAAGTTGTCTCGGTATTGGCAAAAGAAAGGGAAATACCACGAAGGAAGTGAACATGAACGACTGTCTATGTCTTGTAAATCAAGTTCGGAAAAGAACAAGAGATGGTCAAGGGAGGTCAGATATGTGATGAAAGTGAGGAGACTGACACCAGTAAGTGGGAGCAATGCTAGACTCAGGTACGGAAACCATAGTCTCTGACCCTCGCTTCGTAGTTTAGTCTTTGGTACCCACTTAGTTTTAGTTTTAGAATGTACCCATCGTATAGCTCCACACTTCTTGTATAAATTAAATCATTAAAAGTGAGCCTAATCATCTTTCCCTTGTTCATCTTCAACTTAACCTCCGAGACCCAGTCTATACTCCTCCATTCACCTCACATGACTCCATCACCGAAGCCGGCTGATACGTACAGCTTCATTTTTGTTCGTACCAACAATGAACCCCCCTCCCCCCAATTCATACTAATAAGATATCGTGAGTCCACCCAGCTCTCACTCCCGTCCAATATGCCAGACTGAAAAGAGATAGATATAAAACTTGTTTCGTCTGATTGTCTGGCACAACCTTGTGTGTTATATGGTTTATATAAATATACCAGTCGACCCGCGAGCGCCGTACGTTCTACTTACAGAATTAATGTCCCACATATACTAGTGATGCATGGGATGCCTAATCACTTGTTTTCGAATGACCACTACAACGCACTGTATTTCGGATGTTGTGAAATAATAGCAGTCATTTAACTACACACGTTCCATAACAGGGTGCATTTGTAAATGCGCCAAAGATGCAGAAATAAATAATTTATATATTAAAACTACTAAAACCTGCTTTGCCAAATTCGTCCGTCCGTTCCGACTGGACGTATTTGCTTCCTTTTCCCCCCGTTTTGCCTCCGGAATTACCTGCCAGTGAATCATAAGGCATTAATAAGTTTCTAAGTTCAGCCAAATTTGAGTAATCATAAAATCAATTCATTAAATGATAACTCCACTAATTGAAGGCGAAGGCTTAATCGAAGCCGCAATATATTCTGTATTTGGCGGTTGCTAAGCGACTAACACTTTCATTAATATTCTGATATAGGAAGATTTTCATCCGCAGTAATGTCACTGCATGCAGCCATGTTCGATTAATACCAGTAGTAGGAGAATACGGTTTCTAAAGCAGTGGGAGCTGAATCAGCATTTCCCCACGAGGTCACTGACCCTTGGCAAGGTCATTGACCCCATGACGCCACGGCTACATGCTATTGTTTACAAACAAGACCACGTGCTCCTGACAGCTGTCATCTTGACACCTGTCATCTTGACGTGTCCTAACCTCACTTTTGACCACGTGCTTAGGGTTTGGGCCATGAATTTGGATCAGAGAACGTGGCTAACCTCACTGCTGTCATCTTGACAGGTCCTAAACCACGTGAATATGTCTGGCGCGGAATTTGAATAAGAGAACGTGGCTAACCTCACTGCCGTCATCTTGACAGTTCCTAACCACGGGCACTTGTTTGGAGCGAAATTTGAATAAGAGAACGTAGCTAACCTCACTGCTATCATCTTGACAGGTCATAACCACGTGGTTCTTGACAAGTGTATGTGGTACGGAATTTTGAAAAAGAGAACCATCCTAACCTCACTGCTGTCACTTTGACGGGTCTTAGCCACGTGCTTTTGAAAGGTATGAGGCGTGGAATTTTGAGGAAGTGAACGACTCTAACCTCACTGCAGTTATCTTGACTGGACATAGCTACGTGCTTTTTGACAAATGTGTGTGGCGCGGAATTCTGAAAAAGAGAACGATCCTAACCTCACTGCTGTCATCTTGACGACACTTAGCCACGTGCTTTTAACAGGTATGAGCAGAGGAATTTTGAAAAGAGAGAACGACTGGCGGCCTAACTAAACACAACCTAGTTCTACGGCCAGATGCACTTCCCAACGCCATCTTGCAACATCTCCCTCCCGACACCATCTTGGAGGGGCCTAACCTCACAGGATCCTAGATTTAAGGCTAGATGCCCTTCGAGATACCATCTTAGAGGGGTCTAAACTTACAGGGCAAGTTTTAAGGATAGATGCCCCTTTTCGACCACATGTTTACAGATGCTCCATCCCGATACTTTCCTGGAGGGGCCTAACATCACAGGGTCCTAGTTTTGTGGATAGATGCCCTATCTGACACTATCTTTGAATGACCAAACCTCAGAGGGCCCTAGTTTTAAGGCTAGATGCCCCTTCTCAACGCCATCATGCCAGATTCCGTTCCCGTCACCGTCTTGGAGGGGCCTAACCTCAGAGGGTCCTAGTTTTAAGGCTAGATGCCCTTTCTGACTCCATCTTGCCTGATACCCCTTCCCCGACACAATCTTGGTGGGGCCTAACCTCGCAGAGTGGCCAGATACCCTTCTTGACAACATCTTGCCGGATAACCCTTCCCCGATACGATACTGGAAGGGCATAACCTCGCAGGGTGGCCAGATACCCCCTTCATCAACACCATTTTGCCAGATCACCCTCCCCGACTCCATCTTGGAACGTCTATCCGTTAGATAGATACCATCCTCCTCATCGTCTGTCCCTTTCCTCCTCATCGTTCGTCCCCAGTTTTACGGACAGATGCCTTCCCTTCTCCTCATCCTCCTGATCGTCTCTCCTAGTTTTACGGATAGGCTACCGGATGCCCTATATGACGCAGGGAAGTTATAAGACAAAATGAATAATGTAATAAACAATGATGTACAACTACTTTTACGGTTTTCGAACAAACGAAATCATAATGATGTTAATAATACAATTAGAGAGCTATCTGATGTCAATCTTCTGCAAAAAATAATGTATGAGAGGATTAGACTAAATAATTTAATAAATTATCATCACATGTTAACTATAAATTAATAACACCTATTACCCCGTTTTGCTGAAGATATATTTACGTTATTATTATAATATCAAACTGGTAATCATGTTGTAGAGCTGTCCTCTTCTTCTTTTCACCGCCTATTAAGATGTCTCGCATATGTTTTACAATTTTACTCAATTCTTTTACTCTTTTTCGTTAGATAAAGGAAGAGGAGGGAGCGGTAGATGAATAAGGAGGGTGCCATAAGGATAAGGCAATACTATTTTTAACCTTTTGAATATTTCACTCACTCGTAACAGGTTTTACCACATAATAATAAACATCAAAATTAGATGGAGAAAGGAAGATGAATAGATGTATGATGTTAATCCATTATAGTAAAAATTAAATAACAAATCATTTTTATTTTTATTTTTGTATTATTCATTATCATCATCGACATCATCATTAGTGATTTTTTTTTAATATTGCAAACAAATATTATTTCTACTTTTCTAATTTTATATAAATATAGACATTTTATACTTTTCTAAAAATGTTTTTACATATTTATTATTTTTCGAAAATAAACATATTGTTACATATCGATGGCCTAGAATGAAAACCTCGTATCTCACAAAGTTCTTCTTATCTATTATTTCCCTTAAGACTGGTCACGCCTCCCAGCCACACATGAATATGCAGTCCATCAGAACAATGTTCGTTGTGTTCTTTATTCTATGCCGACGTGTGAAGGAAAATGAACCTTACCGTACCGTACTATAGGAAAGTATGTCTGCGTGGCGTATTTACTAACTCCTAAAGATAATTTTTATAAGGTTCATTTTCCTTTACGCGTCAGCATAGGAAAATAAACCCAACGAACATTGTTCTGATAGACTGCATATCCAAATGTGGCTGGGAGGCGTGACCAGTCTTAAGGGAAATAATGGATAGGAAGAACTTCTTGAGATACGAGGTATTCAATCTAGGCCATCGATATTCAATATGTAAATGAATTTAAAAATTAAAAATAATTAGAAAACACTATTATTGATTTTGTATAATGCAATCATATATAAGTAATATAGAAATGTTAAAAATCGAATTTATTTTAATAAAGCAGATAAATATAAAAATCTGGACAATATTTATTTTCTATAATTTTACATCATGGTTATAGAAATAAAAATAGAATTTTAAAATCAATGATTTAATATCATTTTTGTACTTACTGCTATTTTCAATATTTTTTTATAATCTTTCCCCTTTTTACACAAAATCATTATACGTTCAATATGAAAGTTTCATGAATATTATTTACATCATGGCAAAACAAACAGCTATATGTTTTATACCCCCATGGTACATTGGTAAGAGAATTACTATTCCACCGACATTTATTCTGCTCATTAGTAAACACATGATGTCTGCGTGATTGTATCTGTCTACAAAAATCAGGATGCTAGTACATTACGATAGTGTTGAACATGTAAATGGCTAACTACACTTCAACGTACGCCTTTTGCCTTTTTTAAACATTGAGAAATGTCTGTATTTATGCATAGTTTGTTTGTGCTAAACCAATAAACTCAGTGATAATATTTATACCACATTCATATTTCATAAGACCAATGACTTTCTTATTAAGTGGCTTAATGTCAAATTGATCACATGGTGGAAAGGAAGAAGTATCTAAGTATTCAAAATGGTTACGCATTACATTGTACACGTTTGTAATCCGAATATGATAAATAAAACTATCTGTATCTATATACAAAATCGAAAGATCTGAAAACTGCTACTGTGCAAAACCATAATGCAAATCATATAATTTTAGTATTGAGAAATCTAGTATGACCAATCCCAAATAAATTGGCTTAGCATAAACTATCCAGGTTTTTTCATTTCAACAGTAATAAGGTCACGATCAATGACATGATAGGATTTAAAACTCGTGTTCTAGATGCACTTGCGTGCCCCATACCCTCCATATCTTCGATGAATTTCACGATGTTTGCGTACATTTTCCATACTTTTTCCATAGATCGGGATATTCACGTTGACAATTTTCTGTATTTAAAAACATGTACGGTTTAAGCCATGCTTCCTGTTTAAGCGCGATAACACGATGAATACACTATAATTGTAAACCGTATTCTAGACATTGAGCAAGACATTGAAGGTGAATAACACGCCGCTTTTGGAGGGGTGAGGGAATGGGGTAGCTAGCAGTTTAACATGCTTTGACGTATTACCAGGGGGAGTAATTTTTTCAACACAAAGAGGAATGTGAATAATACAGATTAGCAGGGTATGTTAGAGAAACCTCTAGCACGAAACCGCGATTAGGATCATTAGCACCCAGGTAAACATTGAAATGTTAAAATTCATTTTTCGTTAGCCAAACAAAACCTTTTATATGGTAAAGCCTGTGACGTTGCATACCCATACAGAGTATTAACATCAAAATACATAAGATAAGAATCTTTTTTCTCCGAATCATATTTGTTGAGGTATGGATTATTCGCAATTGCATGTCTGTTAACAATCGAAACAATTCCACAGCGAATGCCGCGTTTAAGAAACAAAAGAATGTCAACATCAGTAAGAAGATCAAGTATAAAACTTGACTAATACTTTAACATAGCATACCACGAATGACCGGGAGACGTGTAGTAATACGAAGGATCTAACCCATAAATTTTAAAGCACATTTTTCGGACCTTTTCAAACACATCACAGAGTAAAAGTGTGTCCACTTTTAAATACAAGTCAGCATATTCACCTAATGACTTTATATTATATGTTGACCACACATTACATGCATGCAAATAGTCTTCATCTGAAATAGATATTGTATGCTTATCATATGAGGATGAACTTAGTGATGGTGTACTGTATTCATTTAATACAATTGAAAATGCAGACTGAAGAGGTAATTTTGTTTCTTCTAACGTTTGAAAACTTTGAATATAATCATATGGCAGAATACCTTTCCTTACACAAAGTTTAATTTCCTCAGGATATGGAAAATACTCATGAATGTATTTTAAGTCCTCACTTGAGAGTCCATTTACAAGCGTACCAAGTAAAAATGTTTGCAATTACAGTGAACAGTCCTTACGCAGGTCATTTAAGATGGCGCCGTATAGGCGAATTGCGCGTCTATGACGATAGGACCCTACCTATAATGCATTTTAATGATAAAAATAACACACACACACCCAGCTATTGGAATTGGCTGAGATAAATTAAAATCCCAGACCTGACCGAGGGGAATGGAAACCGGGACCCTCTGAATTAAAGACCAGCACGCTAACTATTTCAGCTATAGAGCTAGACACCTTTGAATTAAAACGTAATATTTGCAGTGTACTACGTTTTCTGAAACATCCTCCGTGGCTCAGGCGGCAGCGTGCCGGCCTCTTATTGCTAGGTTCCGTAGTTTTAATCCTCGGTAAAGAATGTGATGGACAAAAGCGGAGACACGAAGGTTTCTTCTCCGGGTACTCCGGTTTTCTCTGTGATCTTTTATTCTAGCAACACTCTCCAAAATCATTTTATCTGCTAGTCATTAGTCATTGCCCATTTAAAAGCCTGCATCTAGAGGATTTGAACCCTATTGTTGTTAGTTCTAAAGACGGATTTCCGTGGTTTCCTCTTTTAACTACAGTCATATCGTGATAATTAATTAAGAAGCAATTTCTAAATAATAATAGCATGTAGCCTCCCGTCTGAGAAGGTCTGTTTTATTTAATGCCCGTGTAGATAACTTTCATGACGTGTTGATTTTAATCAACCAGCACGCTAACGATTTCGCTCATAAAAACACATGTTAGCAACTTTTTTTTTATTTTTTTGCTAGTTGTTTTACGTCGCACCGACACAGATAGGTCTTACGGCGACGATGGGAGAGGAAAGGGCTAGGAGTGGGAAGGAAGCGGCCGTGGCCGTAATTAAGGTACAGCCCCAGCATTTGCCTGGTGTGAAAATTGGAAACCACGGAAAACCATTTTCAGGGCTGCCGACAGTGGGATTCGAACCTACTATCTCCCGAATACTGGATACTGGCCGCACTTAAGCGACTGCAGCTATCGAGCTCGGTAGCAACCGTTTTCGACCGGGGTCAGCACTTAACCGCGTTCAGCAAAACAATCGTTATTATTTGCTTTCTAGACCGGAGTTGCTATCTCACTATCAGAGGTTAAGCAGTCCTATAGTTGCTGCAGAACTTTAGGGGGCTATGCAGAGGGGCAAGTGCTATAGGGAGTGAGGATTAGTTATGCTGACCACACGTAACCTCGTAATCTGCAGGCCTTCGGAGGATGTGCAGTGGCTGCATAGTGGGCCAAAGCCATTCAAGGGGTAAAGTGCTATGGAGCTTGGTAATGGGCATTACAACGCGCAGGTCGCCTATAGGTCAGGTCTCGGGGTTTAATTCCCTGAGCAGGTCAGGATATCCGATAGAGATGTTATCGAAATTGAACAGTGTGAGGATCGAATAACAACACAATAGATAGTCAAATTGTTAATTTTATGGTTTTATCACTTTTTTGATAACACTGCGACGCAAATGCGATCATTATTTTAATATAATTCTCAGTACAGTATAGAATCGGTACTGAATCATACATCCGGTCTAGTGACGTGAAGGCAGACATGTAACTGTTTATTACAAACATACACGTATATTTGTAATTTATGAGTAAGGTAAGATAACAACAGACTATGTATGTTCAAAACGATATTGCTACCATCTTGCTCATAGTAGAGGGTACAGCACAATGCATTTCCGATCTACTGTAACAGGATTGAAGCTGTATAGATTGCTTGTGCTCTGACGACATGTTTAGTTCGATAAGGAGAGGAAGGTCACGCTATGACGTAGTCGGATGGAGACGTAAAGCCTTAAACAAGATGGGGAAGCTACACTACACCATACTTACGAGTTCAATATCATAACAATAAAATAACTATATCTGCAGCAGGACGGAGTAATAGGTGTTATAAATGTATAGTTAACATGTAATGATAACTTATTAAATTATTTAGTCTGAACCTCTCATCCGTTATTCTTTGCACACTAGACCGGAGATCGATACCAGAGAGCTCTTTAATTGTATTAATATAAAATCATGATTTTCGTTTTGTTCGAAAACCGTAAAAGTAGAAGTATATTATTGTTCATTATATTACTCATCTCAACTCTTTATCTTCCCTGCGTTATAAAGGGCATCCGGAGGAGGAGGCAAAGCACAGTGCATTTCCGGTCCTCTGTAACAGGATTGATTGTCGACATGTTTAGTCTTGTTCAGATTCGATAAGGAGGGGAAGTCATGCGTCGGATAGAGACGTAAAGCCTTGAGCAAGATGCGAATAGAAGGGAGGTATCTCACAAGATGGCGTCGGGAAGGGCATCTCGCTATAAAACTATGCGGTGTAAGTTTAGTCCTCTCCAAGATGACGTCGTGAAGGGGGGATCTGGCAAGACGGTGCCGGGAAGGGGGATCTAGCCACCATGAAAGGTGAGGCCCCTGCAAGATGGTGTCGGGAAAGGGTATTCGGCAAGAAATGCAGCTAACCTTAAAACTAGGGTTCTCTGAGTTTAGGCCCTCTCTAAAATTGTATCGGAAGGGGCAACTGACAAGGTGGTGTCGGGAAAGTGCATCTAGCCATAAACATAGGACCCTGTGAGGTTAGGCCTCTCCAAGATAATGTCGAGAATGACATCTGGCCGTATAACTAGGTTAGGCTTCTGTCGATCTCTCTTTTCCAAATTCCGTGCCCCACATCTCTTGGCTAAGTCCCGTCAAGATAATAACAGTGACGTTACGGACCGTTCACTTTTTCAAAATTCCACCTGCAAAAGCACGTGGTTAGGACCTGTCAAGATGACGGCAGTGAGGTTAGCCACGTTCTCTTAATCAAATTCCGCGCCAATGATGTGCACGTGGTTAGAACCTGTCAGGATGACAGCAGTGAGGTTAGACTCGCCCATTTGTTTATATTCCGCTCCAAAACACGAGCACGTGGTCAAAGGTGAAGTTAAGACCGACAAAATGACATCTGCCATCATGACAGCTGTCAAAACACGAGCATGTGGTCTTGTATGTAAATAATAACACGTGGTCGTGGCGTCATGGTAACGTGATCTTTACGTCATGGGCTCAATGATCTTGCTAGGGGTCAATGACTTTGCCAGGGGTCAATGACCTTGCCAGGGGTCAATTACCTCGTGGGAAAATGCTGATTTAGCTCCCAATTTTAGAAGCCGTATATTCCTCCTACTACTACTATTACTACTACTACTTGTCAAACCAGAGGGCATTCTTAATAACTTACAAGCTGCAAGAGAAAAAGTCTACGTTCAAACAGACCCCATCATGACATACGTCTTAGACATTATTTGGGAACACCTATCGAAGGACAACCTAACTACACTGGAAAGAGTGAAGGCCATGTATCTTTAAAAAGTTCTCCGCCTGGCAAAAACACTCCTTGGAGACAAAACTATGAGCTCACAAGACAATCGTTCTAAATAGAATAACTGCGATTAAAAATACCATTGCCTTGAACGACACAATACCCAGCTTTACATCAAGAAATCCAGGGTAAAAACGCAAATATATGTATAAATTATTACAAAACATACGGCGTGATGACGTCAGAATACATGAATTCTGACTACTAACCCCGGCATATCATAACGCCCTTCTCATTAAATGTTCATAAAACCGTCGAAAAGGGCAGGCAAATCAATACATAAAACAGTTGTTTGTATGAAACAAAAACTAATACTGACCAAAACATGGCTTCCGATTGAGATGGCTAGAAATAAAATTCAGGAAACTCAATCTTCAAAAGTTACCAGTGTTTCATCCAAAGTGCGGCATGGGCTCATCAGTTGGATACCGCACAATTTCCTAGACACTCCGGGCAATATAGCAAGTGGAGATGCAATTCTCCCCTAGTACGTCGGCACTGCATTGTGCTTATCACATGCATGGCTTGCAGTGGTCTCGCTACCGGCGTGCTAGCCGGCCAGTGTCTTGGAAAAGGTGCGGTATGCAACTGATGAGCCCATGCCGCACTCTGGGCGAAACACGTGTAACTTTTGACGATTGAGTTTCCTGAATTTTATTTCTGAAAACTAATACTGTTCGGTGAAATACGAGTCTGTTTAGAAAGTACTGTACATACGGCCCCTGCGAGTTTCGGCTGCATTCCAGCCAGGTTCTTCATACATTAAAATAATGTTTATGTATTCGTTGTTTCTGAACATACTAGCCATTGCCGATATTCAGACAGGAAATGCAGTGCTGCTATACCATATACCATGCTAGTATTAAGGGGTCGAAGACGAGGTTCAGGGCCTATGAATGTAAGGGGTTGCATGAGACGGGTAGCCTGAGGATTATGCTGTGAGCGACCGTGGGGATGTTATCTCTGCAGATTGTCACGTAACCTGTTTGCTGGTAGTAGTACCCCTGTAAAAATCAGTAAGTAGACATCCCATTCATCAGTAGTACGTCCGGAACATTTATAAGCAGAATGTAAGACGCTCATGAGCCGCCTGGTATATGTATAAAATGGTAATAAGAATATCTAACGTTTTATTACCGAAACGCATTAAATTTCTGTTATTTTAAACCCTGCAGGCATGTACCTGGTATCGTTATTTTCCAAATTTATCTAAGTTCAATGTAGTCCAATCTCAACTTCCTGTTATGATTCAAATAATGAACTGGAAATGCAAGGAAGTCGTAAATTTTAATTTCATTTCCCCCAGACTTTTGAGTAGCCCTGGAGCTTTTAGCGTTCTTGCAAGTAGCCCTGTTTGAAATATGTGGCCCGGATTTGATCCCCGGCCAGATTAGGGAATTTAATCTGGATCTGGGGGCTGGTTCGAGGTCTACTCAGCCTACGTGATTACAATACAGGAGCTAGAAAGCCAGGGATAACGGCCGTGAAGATTCGTCGTGTTGACTACACGACGCATCACAATCTGCAAGCCTTCGAGCTGAGTAGCGGTGTCTTGATAGGTATTGGCAATTCGGAGCTGTTGCGCCATGGATTTTGGTTTGGTTTCGCTTGGTTTGTACCTCTGTACAGCACATAGTACAGTAGATTGTCAGTGTATCAGCTACTGCGTATATATCAAAGCCGTTATGTCATCACTAGGGCAAGGCATTTGATGATTTTGCATCTTTTTTTATGAAGGCCAAAATATAGCTTGAGTATATGTACATGTGTTTCATGAATTGACTGATTAAATAAGGGCAACTTGTTAGGGCATTTCTTTTCATGTTTTGCCGTTTACAAGAGATAGGTCATTTTTGGAGCAATTTATGGTCATTTTTGGCATTTTTTATTGTTTTCTGGGAAGTGTTATATTTCGTTATATTTGGATATTTAATTAATATTATTTATGTTTACAATACTTGTCTATTATGTTTAACTTAGACAAATAACTTGCTCAAGAAAGAACGTAGACTTGCAACATACCCTGCTGCCACTAGTTTTCAAGGAAAGAGTACTTTCAACTCGATTGCACTTCCAAGAAAACATACTATAAGGAGTACCTGCTTCCCCTATATGTAAGACGCATAATGGACTCGCCCAAGCTGGGCATTGCTCCTTATCTTCAGCTAGATAAGAAGGAAGTCAGTCGCCCGCGTGCTGAGAGTCGAGTGAATTCTTTGTTGACAAGTACTGTAAGATGCCCAAAAAGGAAGTACAATTGTTAAATTAAAACAATTTGTTACACAATATGGAGAAAATATATTTTACACTGATGGGAAAATATTATTTTGCAAAGTGTGTGATGTGCGAGTTTCAGCAGAAAAGAAGTTTACAGTTGAACAACATGTGTCGCGAGAAAAAAATAAACGTGGTGTGCAGCGACTTGAAGATAAAAGAAACGGTGGCTTACACCAGACACTACTGGGTGAATCTTCAACATTTTCTCCATTTTGTGAGAAAGTGTGTACAGCATTTTTATGCGCCGATATTCCACTGAACAAATTGAACCATTCAAAGCTGCGTACATTCTTAGAAGAGTAGACTGGAAAATATGTACCAGATCCCAGAACATTAAGAAGAACCTACGTTGGAAGATGCTATGACAAAACGTTACAAGAAATAAGGATAAGGGTGGGAGACGAAGACATATGGGTATGCATAGATGAAACAACAGACAGTATGGGACGATATATAGCCAACGTTACTGTAGGCGTCCTGGAAGCAGGGAATGCTGGAGAACCATTTCTACTACATTGTGAGCAATTGGACAAAGCTAACTGGTCAACAATTAGCAAACTGTTTGACCAGTCTTTGAGGCTATTGTGGCCCGATGGCATTCGGAATGAAAATGTGCTGCTTTTAATACCCTACATGGTAAAGGCTGCAAATTCGTTACAAGCGCTCTTCTCGAAAATGGTGCATGTCACATGCCTAGCCCATGCGTTACATCGGACCGCGGAAGAGGTACGACATAATTTTCCTGAAGTTGACAAGTTAATTGGGTGCATAAATAAAGTGTTTTAAAAGTCTCATCTAGAGTTCTAGCATTCAAAACAGAAGCTCTTGAAATTCCCTTGCCCTTTTCACCTGTTTTGACTAGATGGGGAACGTGGATTGAGGTTTGTTGTTATTACTGCGAGAACTTTGAAGTTGTAAAGAAAGTGGTCAATTCCTTGGACAAAACTGAGGCTGGATCAATAAAAATAGCCCAGGAACTCTTGGCTGACAAAGAAATTGCAGGTAAACTTTCCTACATAAAAAAAAATTCGGATCCCTTCCTAATGCAATAAGTGCTCTAGAAAAATCCCAATTGCCACTAGTGGGGCAGCTGCAAATTGTGTATAAAGTTGTGAATGATCTGAATCGTGTGTGTGGTAAAGTGGGTGAAGTTGTATCCATGAAATTGAATAAGGTGTTGCAAAAGAACAGTGGGTATAAAACTTTGTGTTCTATTGGCAAAGCATTGCCGGGTGAAATTTTTTCTCTTACCGACTGTGAATTGAATCCGGGAGATATTGCTTGTTTTCAGTATGCACCAATTGTTTCAGTTGAGGTAGAGAGATGCTTTTCCATGTACAAATCGTTACTTGCAAACTATAGGCAATCGTTTTCATTTGAGAACCTACTCAAAGTTTTTATTGTGCATTTCAATTGGAATTTATTGTAAACAGCCACTGAAGTTTGTTTTCTTAAATATTCTTTGCTAATTAAATGACACCTATTTGCTAGGAGAGTATTTGAAAAATATGCCAGTTCTGAAATATTTCATTTTTTCACCAGGGGTGCAAAGTGGTATTTACTTTGTTAGTAACAAAAATAATTTAAACTTAATGCATTGTCATCCATTAAAATTCTCTTTCAAATCATCTAATTGTTTCTTAAAGGATTAATAAATAAGTGACTTACGATTAATTTATTGGTCATTTTTTCAAATTTTGTGTCATTTTTTAACCATTTTTAGGTCATAAATGCATTTTCTATTTTGCATTTTCTTGCTATTTTTTGGTCATTAAATGCCTTGCCCTAGTCATCACTATGCTCACGTATCACTGGTAACTGTTGAGGCAGTAAGCTGTAACGCAATTATGTTATTTTTTGCAACTAGTCTCGCAATTATAATTTTTTATTCTAGATTTTGAAATAAATCGCTGCTAAACATGTAGGAGTTCCCTCTGAGAATTGTTTGCTAAATTTAACGAAATTGCACTTAGCAGATTAGGTGTGACGTCGATTACGAAGGTAGTCCGCAAGGCGTCATTCCATTTTATAAACGGTGTAACAATAACGTGTGGCCAAACTTCCAGAACACATTCATCACACGCAAGAGAAGAAAATATCGCCATTTTTCTTGTGAAATCCGCTGTGTGAAATAATTTACCTTAGAGCATTGCCTGATATGGATCTCTCATCTAAGGTTCAACATTGGATGAGTTAATTTGAAAGAATTCTTGTGCTGCGGGTCAGTATTTCTCCCGCTATAAAATCACATAGCATTTTTCGCCGGCGCAACGATGATGTACTGTATTACATGGACATAGGTCCGGAACTCTTTATTTCCACCTTACAACTCAACTTCTATAACTCTACATAGTACATTAAGATAGGCAAACAAACAGGAACTGAATGTACCAGCTTATCACATGTAACTCCTCACATGAAATGTCCAAAGTTGCCTCCGTTAGAACTGATATATCGTTCCACAATACTACAATCTTCGTGGTGGTGGTGGTGGTGGTGGTGATTATTGTTTTAAGAGGAAGTACAACTAGGCAGCCATACTCTATATAACACTAATCAGATAGAAAAATGGAAGGGATCCGGCACTTCGAAAAATAAAAGGTATTGGCTAATGGAATACAAGGGCCACAAAGCGCGTGAAAATGAAAGACTCCCTAGGACACGAGTGCTCTAATACCATCGGGGTCGGAAAAAACAAGAGTTGACCAGGGAAGGTCGGATTGGATAGATGATAGTGAGGAGAATGGCACAAGAAAGTGGGAGCAATGCCAGGACTTAGCTATAGACCCCATCGTCGCCAACCCACGCTAGCAATTTCACATCCCTTGGAGCCTCTTTATTCGCCTCTTACGACAGGCAGGGAATACCGATGGTATTACTCTCCCTCCCCAACATACAGGGCAATACTACACTCTTCCCCTATATCAAATGCACGAACATCAAATAACGAAATTCGCCTCGAAATTTAAGCTTCGTTAGTCTTTATTGAAGTATGCTCTATAATGTGTTTCTTACATAACATTTTACTTACCTTAATGCGTATTAAAGAATATGTGGTCATGCTTTATTCCATCGTGCTTTAAAGTGTGGTAAGTGAATTCTACTTTAAAAATTAGTTGCGTGCTTTATAAGCTGGCACGTTATGGCCTCGTTCAATTGCTACCCACAGATAACGAGAAATGTTATGAGTTGATTCTATTACCGCCACACTGCTGCCTTCCGAGGACTGGCCTCGCCATCCCTTTCATTGCAGTAATTGAATTATTTAATGGGAAGGAAGGATCACTGAGCAGCTTGCTACAGCATTTCTACTAGAGGATATTTTTTCCCACGCAGCGTGTTTTGAAGTAAAGAAAGCTTCGAAAACATGTTTCCCGCAGGATTAAATGTTTACGTTTCACTGTGACATTTAATATTATGAAACGCCACGCAGAAGAATGACATCCGATTTTTACTGTCGGAAAGAGATTGAATTTCTTTGGATAAAATCATTACACTTATATCCAATGAAGAGAGAATTCCTGAAAAGCCGTTCTTGGCATTTTCATATTTACCAGGACCAAGTAATATGCATTTCACAAGTAAAAATTATTTTCGTATTAAACTGAAAATTTGAAAGGTATCAAATTAACAAAGAATAAAGTATAATGTTTCTTAAAACCTTGGGAATATACCGGGTGGTACAGCTGCCCCTATTTTTTCCCGAATATATGCAACCAGCTAGGACGTAAATGCCTCTTAGTCCCATCTTGCGCAACACCTTACAGCAATGTTATGTGCAGTTAACCCGCTGTAGACTTCTCGGCACAATGGAAAAATGGTACAAGAGGCAGTAAGTGAGGTCCATCTCAAAAACAAAGTACCATTGTATGTAGAGCGGTGTCCAATACTCTACTAATTTTTACAAAATGTTACCATACTGTACAAACCATAAACACGCCTATAGCTGTCGGTAGAGAATTGCGCACCTGATTGGTCCAAGAGGCCATTGTCTTTTGATAGAAAGGGCGGTCGTGGTATCATAGAAAATGTGATAGGGTAAGACCAATTACAGACATGTCAATGCACCACCATTTTGTACAGTCTCATCACATCGAAATTGATAGAAACGTGTTTTGCACTGTAGTTTATAATATGTGGCACGCAAATGCTGTACAGCAGATGTGATAGCTTACGCCATGTAATTACTACCGTTAGAGCGATAAAAAAAGGCATAAAACGGGACCATAAGGCTGTAACTCATCAGTAAATTGTCGAAGCGGGAACTTCCGCTCTCCTCGTGAATACAGAGTTACAAGGATGGCGCTTGTACGTTGCAAATAGCTGCGCGGAATTACGTATGGAAGACGTACCTCCATTGGTTACTTGAAGCAGGAAGGGTTCCAACCATTCTTGAGTCATGCATTTTTTAATGTCATTTCGTATTCGCCTAGGCATCGTTTACGAAGACCTTTCTGAAGTCTCCGATATTCTTCTACGGAAGTTATAATAAACAGGTATCATAAATATCGCCACATACGCACCGATTGTGAATACCACCGGACACATAACGCTGGACTCATTCAACCAAGTAACGCGTAGAAAATGGTTACAATTATCTGGGCGTAAGAGAGACGTGATTCTTTAGTTCACTGTGGTGTTTGCACATTCGAGTTCAGAACTTTTAACATCAACGATCAGTATCGAAGCGATAGCCTAGGTAATTCCATTAGTACAGAGCTACGAGACCAATTCTTTGTCGCCTGCAGTGGCTACATGGCACCAATCGCAGCGAGCATACGATATGTTAGCAGGCATTTAGAGTTCGAATCTAGTTACGAGCTTTTCAATTTTATATTATACTTGTAAGGCCATTCGTAATAAATATTTAACGTTCTTAAGTCTCAAAAGTAATTTGCCACCTTTACAAAGAAAGCATACATACGAAAGGAATAATAACATGCGACTTCCATATGGCAAACGACTACAGGGAATGAAGCGCAGTGCACGTGTTGTCAACATTCTGACCCACCTATTCAACCAAGCCACTGCGCACGTTCGACTCGAAGACCAACTAACAGCGGTCTACACTTCATACGTAGGGCACATGAAACAGCATATCGTAATCCTATCAGCAACGTGCGAGCACGTACTGTACGGTTAGCATGAAAGCAAACATTATGTATTCACGGGATGATTATGTGAATATGGTACTACTTTATGGAGAATCAAGGCAAAATGCACGGGAAGCCGGACGCTTGCATTAAGAACGATTTCCTGGACGAAGGCTGCCAACTGCAGATACATTTCGACGTGTTGAAAGACGGTTGCGTGCAACGGGGTCATTTCATACATTACCCCCCGTTCGGGAAGCTCCAGTGACGTCTGGAAATAACGACGAAGCTGTTCAAAATGCAATTGCATACAACCCGCACACAAGCTCACGGGCCATAGGAAATGAACTGAACATCAGTCATGTATCTGTACTGCGAATATTGCACCGCCATAAATTCCACCCTTTCCATCAACAGCTGCACCAGGAACTTCACGGAGATGACTTTCCAAAACGGACAGAATTTTCGCAATGGATATTACAAAGAGTTGAAGCTGATGCGAATTTCTTAATGGACATTCTCTTTAGTGATGAATCCAGATTTCACAACAAAGGAACTGTTAATCGTCACAACTTCCATTACTGGAGCGTTGAAAATCCTCACTGGATCAGGGGAGCTCGATTTCAGGTACAATGGGGCGTCAACGTGTGGTGCGGGATACTAGGTGACAAGATAATTGGACCATATTTCTTCGAAGGAAACCTCACGGGACGACGCTATCTAGAGTGTCTTCGTGAGTAACTCCCACTCTTATTGGAGGATGTGCCCCTTATGACACGGTTACGGATGTGGTTCCAGCAGAATGGAGCTCCCCCACACTGGTCGTTGGCAGTACGGAACCACTTGCGTAGGACATATCCTGGACGATGGATTGGACGAGGGGGTCCGGTCACATGGCCGGCTAGATCACCTGACCTTACTCCACTCGACTTTTTCCTCTGGGGTTATTTAAAGGAAAGAGTCTATGAGCAGGAGCCTGAGAGCCCGAATCATTTACGGCGGCTCATCACGGAAGCCTGCAGGCAGATTCCACCACATATGTTGCAGCAAGCAAGAATGTCTCTCCTCCACCGTGCTCAGATGTGCATTAACGAAGCAGGTGGTCATTTTGAACATTTGCTTCATTAATCGAATGGCCATGCATAAGCCCATCGCACCGCTGTCGGTACAATCTCACTTTATTGCAAATGGCTCTTTTAAGAGCTCCTTATAAAACAAACATAGCTGAGTACCTGCAATATGAGAACTGATCATGATTTAGATTTGTCGTCAACAACACGACGCTCACGAACATCAACAACACAATAAAATATTCGGCGTACACAGGACTCGAACCGCCTACTAACGAACACCGGTACTCTCCTCTAACTTTTAGCAAGCTCGGCTATCACGGGTTGCTGTTTAGCGCTGTTGTGTTGCTGCTACTTCTAGTCATTCACCAATAATATTCTCTATACAGGACGTTTCTGCGACACACAATTTTCACGATTCTTTACCATCAATCGGTATTTTATCATTAATGCTGATTTGCTTGACACGAATAAACGAATTATGGAAAGCGTTGTAAGAGCAGATATTGTAGTGAGTAGTCAAGGTCAATATTTTTAGGTTCGACTATAATCTGCGGGTTGCATAAAACTGCGTGAATAGGGGCAGCTGTACCACCCGGTATATTTTATTCTTCCTTTACTACTACTACTACTACTACTACTACTACTAATAATAATAATAATAATAATAATAATAATAATAATAATAATAATAATAATAAAAACTGTGTAGCCTCCGCAGAGACCTGGTGCATGTCTTTCGAGTTGACACCGTATAGGCGAACTGCGCGCCTGTGAGAATGAGGCCTTACCTATGATGAATTCTAATGCTGCACGAAGCAGGAGCATTGAGACCCGGAGCCACTAGAATTAACCAATGAGGATTAAAATCCTATACCTAGCCGGGAATCGAAACTGCGGTCCCGTGGACCAAATTCCAGCACACTACCTATTTAGCCATGGAGCCGGACATCTATTAAATGAAATATAAGTTCTTTGTTAATTATACAAATCTACACGCCTCCACTGATCGGTAACGATAATTTACAGCAAGTCGCGTGAGGCACTCGAATAGGTCATTGCCAGGTTCAAATTTGTAACGGGACACAAGAAACAAAAAAATCCGTAAAAATAGGCTAAATATCGACGTTGTGGTAGGAGGACCGGACACAGGTCATTTTACAACACTCATTGAGATAAACAATACAGGGCGAGTCCTGGGGAGAACCTAAAAGGATATTTTAAGGCCCTAAAATCAACCGTTTCCGAGATATTTCCAAAATACTCCCCTTCTTGGAAAGTGAGGAATGACCAGCAGCAACCAGGTAACGCCAGCTCATTCAATCTTCCCTTTACCTCTTTAAGAGGCAGTGCCAAAAAATAGCGGGGCTACAACAACAGCGGATTGATATAAATATATCTTATGGATGGTCAGACAACCGTGCAGGTTATGTCTTCTGGCTGGTTGAAATTAGCATTCGTTGATGGATGACCATGACCATGAGATATTTTATGATCACTTGGTTTTCACAAAGGGAAAAGTGATTTCTTCTCTTTGTGATGCCATCTCTCAAAGAAACGCTTCTTTATATCGTCAAGGCTTTCTGTAATAGCTTACTTTACAGCTGGATATTGCTCTATGATAAAATGTACCAATTGATTCTCTGGAAAATTAACCTCACTTCCATGAATGATTAAAGAATTATTATTGCTTTCAAGTGTGGATTACTTGCTTCAGTCGTATGTACAATAGTTCTGCATTTTAACGATTCATTTATTACGTCAGTTTTGATTTTTTATTCCAATCTGCAGGAACTTCGTTTTAATCTTGCGTTGTAGCAACTGGAATATCTTTCACCTCAACTTCATCATTAGGGGAGATCAAAACCACATGGTTAGTAGTAGACAAACCGGGCGAGTTGGCCATTCGGTTAGGGGCGCGCAGCTGAGAGCTTGCATCCGGAAGATAGTGGGTTCGAATCCCAATGTCGGCAGTCCTGAAGATGGTTTTCCTTGGTTTCCCATTTTTACACCGGGCAAATACTGGGGTTGAACTTCAATGAAGGCCACGGCCGCTTCCATCCCACTCCCTGCCCTTTCCCAACCCATCGTTGCCATATGATCTGACAGTGTCGGTGCGACATAAAACATGTAGCAAAAAAAATAGACAAGTAGGACGTACTACAACGAGGTGGAAGACAAGGTGGTGAAAAAAATTAAGAATAAATCAGTAACAAGTATATACAGGTTACGGAAGTATGACTCAGAGCACATAGCTTTGACTTAATTGTTTAGTGGCGAGAAGAGTACGAATTTGAAGAACACCGTTAGGAAATAAAAATAGGAAAAAGACAGGACCAGTGTAAATACTTAATGGCTGGCAACAAAGTATTACTTAGCTGATAGCCAGTGTCCCTGTTAAAATTGTTAGGATTTTTAAGTATTTCCAAAGTTTCCCTTATAATCTTTTTTCTTCTTTTGCTAGTGGCAGCGACACAGATAGGTCTTATGGCGACGATGGGATAGGAAAAACCTAGGAGTTTGAAGGAAGCGGCCGTGGCCTTAATTAAGGTACAACCCCTGATTTTTTCCGGTGTGAAAATGGGAAACCACGACCTATAATCTTAGACCTGTAGCGTTTAGTGTGGGTAGGAGCTCGGACCTCTTGGAACACGTCATCATGTCACGTTGATTGGGCGTACTCAACTATTGATGAATTGTCTGACAGGTTGGGACGAATATTTCATTGGTTTCCTTGTTACGAGTACCAATGGACCGGAATATTCGACCAATGTATACTTTGCCGCAAGTACAGGTAATTATGTACACCCGAGGGTACAATAGTAGGGGAAAATTTGTGAGAAATATTCTTACGGTGACAAAAAAATTTCTATATTAACTAAATGAATGGATTTAACATTTCGATGTTAGAAACAAAAAGAAAAATTTTGATCACCAGTTGCAAAAATACAGTTTGTACATCAGAACTCAAATTATGTTGAAATTAAAATGACTTCCATAATATATGGAATTATTATCCATTACAGCTTTCTTACAAATAATATAAAAATAACATTTTGAGTTGTCTTAATCATATTTACACGCATACATGTGTATAATTACACTAAAGTGTCATAATGATTCGAAATATTCTTCGTCTTTCATAAAAGTTTCTCAACTTGTCAGTATATTTACTGAATTTCTTCGTTAGATATGACACCTCTTCGTCTTCTTTGGACTGATGAATTCGTAGGTTGATGATCGAAAATATTATATGTGTGGAATGCACGTAAACAGTTCTTGTTCTTTAATGACAAAAGATACACGCCACACTTGCAATTTTCACCATCGAAATCCCTTTTCAATGAGGTAATTTACATCTGTGACCGTAATATGAAAGGAAACGTTTTGACAGACGGGGCTGAAGAGAGGAACACTGCGCGTGCCATTACACAGTGTTGCCACATTTCTGACGTTATTTCTCCTTCCCTCCGCTTCAGGATCACTTGTCTGTTCCTTCAGACCACTGTGTTCTGTTGTACGTAACTCAGAAGTGAGAGGTTTGGAAACTCCAAGCAACACGACCCGACAAGCAAGTTGTCTCCATGGCAACTGCAGTGAGTCTGCCCACGTCTCCATGGTAACAATACGCAAAAGTCCCTTCTCCCCACTCAGGCAGGCGGTGAAGTGACCTCTCTCTAAGATCTGTCAGAACGTATTAAATATTACGAATCCTCGGCAGTAGTCCACCTGTGCGTAGAGGAAGATCCATTGTTACAATAAGATAATAAAAGCTTTATTGCAAAGCTCACTAATAGGGTCCAGAATCCTGAGACACTCTCAGTTGGCTACAAATATTATTGCTCCCGTAACTGCTCTGAAATAAACAATGAGGCGATATTAGACATTGTAGGGTATAAAAGAGTTCTATATTGAGGCACATGCACAATATTACCAATGGGACTTAGTTTAAAATGAAGCAATAAAATCGAACATATGGCATGTTTCATTTTACGTTTTCGGAGTCAGTTCACAAGGAAACTGAAATCCTTAAGGCTGAATACGCATTTCAAATATTCGAAAATACATAAATGAGATGTATTTTTCAAAATAATATTGAAAATAAACATTGGGGAAAGTGTAATATACACCACTGTGCATAGAGGATGTAAAAGAGTTAAATTGCGTCTAAATTTAAATATGATTCCCTTCCACCTATTATTTTGGTATACTACTTCTAATGTAATATTTTGTAAATTTTGGGTGAATTTCTAAGTATTTACCTTGTGATTATGGCACACTATATAAGAGGATATTTTAAACTGTTTTTTCGAAAAACTCGTATTAATTTGTTTATAATTTTTTAATTATTATGTTACACTACTGGGGGCAAAATTAATTCTTCTGCACAAATACATTAGCGTTCAGAGAAGGAAAGCTGTGTCAATCCAGTTTTTCTATATCGCAGCCAGACTTGGAATTACAAAGAGACAGATCAGGATGATGCAGGTGTGAAAACGGAAAATGGACATAATAATTTTGGGAATTTACCTCACTGACAAAGTGCGGAATGAAGAACTATGAAGATGCGATAGGGAGGATGCATCAACATAGTTGGGATTACACCGCAACAATATGGGATCAAAGGATATGAAAAAGAAACAGAGGCCGTCGACTACAGAGATGGTCTCGAGAATTCATGAAAGTAGCTGGTGTTGAGTGATCAAGGACAGCAAGAGACAGAGTGAAGTGTAAAGAATCAATCTTAGTTTTAAAGAAATTGGGACATGAACAAGTGATAATTTGTGGACATAAAATAAGTAGTCAGAACTTTTATAGTGTTGAGAACATAGGAACAAGGACAAAGGATAATTAATGGTGATAAATACGAGTCAATTGCTTGGAACGTACCACGACAGGAGAAACTAACTCACAGCGACCAACCCAGCGAGTACCGCTGAGCTACTCCTACCGAATGATAGGAGGCTCATACGCTACAGGGATGTAACGGGCTTTGTAAAGCGTAAATTACTCGTATGTCACTTTCGTCTCTTTTCCTGTGATATACAGTACTTCTTTCTAATCATTCCTTTGCTATCGTAGAATTCCTGGTTCCTATATGAGTTTTGCAACGTTTCAATGGATTTGTTTGTTGTATTTTCGTTGTTATGTAATTTATGTTTTAAATTTCGTTTAGGTCAAATTACAGTAAGTAAGCGTTACCTGCAGAATATCATCCAATTTGCAATGAATTTATTAATAGGCTTTTCTAGGATATTATATCTTACAAATATTATGAATAAAACCGTAATACTAATTTAAATTCAGCTGCCTGTTCTTTGATGCGAATAGAATGAGAGTTTCCTCTATCATGCAAAGTAGTTCAGTAATTCAGTAATCACATGCAAATATGAAGCAAAATTCCACCCCTCAAATTATGAGATAAATAAAACCTGTAGAAATAGAACATGTTGTTTGAAGAGGAAGTACAAATAAACAACCATCCTGTATTAACACTAATCAGAAGAGAAAACGGAAAAGGGTAGATAATTCGGAGAATTAAGATTCAGAAGAAATGAAAGCAAAGGGCCACGAAGGGCATGAGAAATAAAGACGCGCTAAGCCTCATAAACCTAATATAGTGTGGGTCGGAAGAGGACAAGAGTTGACCAAGGAAGGTCGCATAATAAAGACTAAAGTTAGGAGGGTGGTACAAGTAAGTGTTAACAGTGTCAGATTCAGCTAGATAAACCCTTGTCGCCAACCGGCGCTCCTAATTCGAGACACACTGGCTCCCCTTTCAGTCACCTCCTACGACAGGCAGGGGTATTTCAGGGCACTAAACCAAGTAATTAAATTCTCAATTTTTCAGACCCACTCTGACTGAAACCGTATACTTAGATCATTAATTTAAGTTATTAAATGAAAATGTACAATTTTTGGTGCTTATGCTCTGCACGGCTTTGCTTCTAGATTGACAGTTCGCAAAACAAGTGACCATCACTTTACCTATTGTTGCCAGCTGCGAGAACAGCTGTTGCGTTAAAGCCGCAGCACACATCTCGCTTAAATGCAATACTTTATTCAGAATATCGCTTCATGGCTAAATGGGTAGCGTGCTGGCCTTTGATCACAGGGGTCTCTTGTTCGATTCCCGGCAAGGTAGGTAAGTTTAACCAACATTGGTTAATTTCGCTGGCATGGGGGCTGTGTGTATATGTCATCTTCATCATCATTTCTTCCTCGCCATGACTCGCAGATCGCCTACGGCCTTAAATGGAAAAACCCTCGGACACTCCCGGCACTAAACGCCATACGCCATTTCATTTTTTGTACTCGGAAAATATAATCACGAGTGAAAACAAATTCATGAAAACTTTACTAACTAACAACACCCGACATTAAAACGAGAATACATTACCAAAGTAAAAAATGAGTGAGGAAACAGCTAATTACTCACAGGTAAGGGATGCCAGAGGAAGGAGGTTATGGCCCACAAAGTTAACACTCCACTGATCTCAAACACACTTTCTTGCCACTTTTCTTTCTCAAGCTACATTGAGGCATTGTATGCACACAAAAATCTAGATATATTAAGCAACACTTGGCTACAAATGAAACTACAGCTACATTGAACTATTAAACCTAAAAATAACTATAGGGTATAGTACTAGCTTAGCTATGCTAGACAGTCAACTACTCTGTATAGAGGTAAATACTATAAATAACAATGTTAATAATATCATTTACTGAATACAATGCAAAAGGTCGCGAGCCGTACCAAATACCATACACGATTAGCGATATAACTTAACCACGTGGCGAATGTACACTATACTGTTGGCAACAAGGGTTCGAGATCGTGATCAATCGATATAAATCTATAAAACAGCATCATGGCATTGCTTGGATGCCGATGTTTCCGTGCTTAATCACCTGACTGAGGCAACCACCAAAACACCAATTTAGAAGCTATAAAGTTCAGAGTATTGATGGTCATTCACTAGAGCACTACTACTGGTACTAATGATCATATTACCTCAGCTAGGTGTTTCATATATTTCGAAATGGTAACTCTACGTTCCAGTGTTGATCTTCTGACTTCGCTCTCATTCAGCGGTAAAGCAATACCTTCCTGAATAGTTATGCCGAGTAAATGCAGAATTCACCACCCGTCTAACAATCACTGTACTTGGATGTGTTTCTAAAACGAATTTGATTTTTATTCTATGAATTATGGCACATAATTCACACATACCTAAAAAATCTATAGTTCAAGTACCAATAGTTCAAGTGTGAAATTCTAAAAAATATATTGTATTAAGACGGTGTAGAAAATAGATGAAAATGTTGCTTTGTGCATGTAGATGCAATAAGAAGTGAAAAAAATAATGAAAAATAGATTTTACGGTTACCATGTTTTACCATTCACAGGTTAATATAAAATATTCAGTTTTTCAGTGTAATTATAAAAGTACACTTTTTGGTTAAGAAACGGGATAGTTAAATATTGTACTCATGTAAAATGCATTAAAACGAATCATGTCCTATAATACTGTAATTGGAAATAAAGTATAAAAATCTAATAGTAAAACGCTGAGAAAAATGGGTCTGTGAGACCCGGTGCGACCATTAATCTTGACAAAACCCATGCGACAACTCGAGGGTTAAGGAAGCTATTTTTAGCTTCAGAAAACTGAATTCGAGTGGAGTGATCGTGGGTTGTAAAGCGCTATGGATATGGAGCCAAACAATCTATTCGGGAGACATGTAGGTTCATCAACTCCGTCGGCTGTTTTAAAGAATTGTTTCCTCTGGTTTCCCATTTTACGTTCAGGCAAATGCACAGACATTTCCTGTTCACAATTCACAGCAAATTCCTTCCACCTCCTCACTCATTTTCATTCACCATCGCGGATTTCATCTTCAGTCATTCCTCAACTGATGTCGCCATAAATACGTTTCCTTTAATCCCACCCTATCCACCACCCCAAATGAGGTAACGGAACTAAGAGGTAGACATACATAAGATCAGGAAACTTTTAAGCTCATAAAATTATCACTCGTTGCTCTAAAAAAAATGTACCTATTCGGTGAAAATATGCTGACACTTTTGTTCATTCGCTGTTTGCTTCTGAACTCGAATTCCGAAGTCGTGCTCTTAACCTTAACGGAAATATTGCCAATCTTATATTTGTCCAGTGAAATTGAAGGTTTTTTAAATTTTCTAGGGTGTCTCGAATTTCTTCCATAATTCGCCTCTCTGTTTCCTTTTGTACACACCTTTGCACATTGCTACATTACGACTTGCAATATTTTTGGTATAGAAGTGGGCCAAAAAAATTTTCATTTTCCTATAACTGGCTCACGTAGTAAGAATTTTATTTAATATCGTTTCCTTTATGTTTGCTTGTTCCGTGACGTTACGATAGACTCCTGCGGCGCAATATGATACGAATGTGAGATTCAGATCGAGCTCTCAGCATTGTTTGAAATTCCACAGCAATGTTTTGTATGAGACGAAGTTCATAAGACGCGTAAAGTTTCAGAGGGAGATTCAATATTGTCAGACATGTTATTTGCTTACATGTATTTCTGCTTACGATACATAGTAGAAGTTTATCAAGTTCCGGCTGTAGCAAAGCTTCCGCATATCAGCTCCGGGAATTTAAGGCATGTGTGCCATTTGAGAATGTACTATTTTAATATCCAAGGTATAATAATTAGACAAAAAGGTATATTACGAATTATAACAATTAACGATTGGTTAAAAATCCTATGGATCTGTATTTCATCTTTTATTTCGTATTCTTCCGTCACTCCACCGTTTCCCTTTTCGTCGGGATGAATATTTCAACTATTGAGCTACTTCAATATTCTTCAGTCCAAAAAGTCATCCCTGCACTGAACATTTAATATTGACTCAATTCTTAACTCTAGAAGACGAAGTTGTAACTTTTATGATGTAAACCACACTCTGGGCTCGCCGATGACCAACTTAGAATTTATAGTGTAGGGAACTACTTAAACTTTCTTGTTGAAATTTTTGTCTGTTATTTCCTTTTTTATTGATCTACAATGTAGCATTAAAGTAGTTCCTTATTGTTAAATATGAGTGTTTTCAACGTTTTTCAGTAATTACAGCACACATCAAATAACTTAGTTGCTTTCACGGTCCGTACTTGAAGACACGATATAGGCTTTTGGGCTTATGCCGTGTCAAGAAAACAAGATGAAACTCTTTTACGTTTCGCACAGAGTTTGCTCCGCTTCCTCAAACGGAACACTCGAATGTTCATGAGGAAGTCTTCTACAGTATTGAAGATATAAATTTAACAATGCGTGACCGTTGGTCATAGTAAGTGGTACGCTCTTTCGTCACCAGATCGCTCGCTTTATGCTCCAAGCGGGAGCTGACGAAAACATTAAGCTCCAAATATGATATTCCATCAAACCGTGTGTGCGTGAGAAGTAACAGAGACTTAATCAGACGAATGTGGTAGAAGAAATAAATGGAAAATAAATAATAAAATTAAGTGCAACGAAAGACACCCAGGATGTAATAAAGCAAAGCTGGAGAATGGAAAGGAAATGTGTCGAGAAACCAAAGGATGATGATAATGTGAGACGGTGTGGGACATGAGGGGTGGCATAACCGCTGTACACATGAATGAGCGTATCACTTACTATGACCAACGCTAAAGCATTCTTAAATTCAAACCCTCATTATCGTAGAATTCTTCCTCGTGAATATTCGAGTGTTCCGTTTGAAGGCGCGGAGAAAATATTCTATGCGAAACGTAAAGCGTTTCACGTTCTTTTCTTCACGCGACATAAACCCAAAAGCCTACATCATGTTCTTTTCTTAACGATTTCTATTACGTCGCACCGACCCATATAGGTAATATGGCGACAATTGGATAGTAAAGGCCTAAGATTGGGAATAAAGCGGCCGTGGCCTTAATTAACGTACCGGTACATCCCCAGCATTTGCCTGGTGTAAAAATGAGAAACCACGTAAAACCATGTGACTTTCCCTTTCGGAGAACAATCATTGAACGAGAAATGCAACCATGCAAGCTAAGGGCGCCAATCTTTAAGTTGATGACTTAAAGATAAAAATTTATAATCAAGCTTGGACGGACTCTTATCACAGGGATGGGGTGATAGTGCACTAATCATTAAGCAGGAGAATTAGAAATCAAAAGGCTAATTAAGGCAGATTGATTAAAGTGAACTAGGAAAATACTATTTATTATATTGAATATAAATGACGACGGTTTAACGAGAACTGAATTTAAAATAGGAAATGAATTTAACAAAAAGTTGAATGACTCTACTTCGCGAAAACTTGCAATATTTTTAACTCGCTTGCTCACCATGTAGTCTTGTTCTGCTGGTCCTTGGAAAGCTTCCATCCTTGTAGCTGGAACATCACCGGTCGTCTTTGAGATATCTTCATCTGCAGCTAAGTACCATTCCTGCGTTGCTAAGTGCACCGACCACTAATTGGAAGATGGCTTCGACACTAACACTCCCTATTATGCTCTATCCCATATATTGGAGATGAGCCCTAAGTCATAGTTAGAAAAACCTCCTTGGGTTATGTGGAGAGGATACTCAATTAATAATCCTTCCAACTTTACTGAAAATGTGCCCTGAAGTTTCATTTCTATCTCGTTTAATACTACCTATTGTCTTAGACTGGTACAAACCGGTCTAGTAGCCGAGCTGTACGTACTTCCTGATGAGAGTGGCTATACACCCCTCATTCAGAAATTCCTAAGTACCACGTCGTGGTAACGAAGTAATTAATGTAGAAGTGATAAACTATCACACTAGTCCACTATGGTACAACAACCATAAGACAAGTTCTCAGACCTACAGCAAAATACAAGTTCGGAGAATCAAGAAGATTAATAATAACGAATGCAGAATGAAGCCAAGAGCTCCAACACGCCCTTTTATAACCTTCTCTGGCTCTAATTACAGGTCGCTACACGTGGTCCAATCAGTTGACACGTCTCTCCCCACTCCAGATATTAGAGTAGATGGGTCCCAACCAAGATATCAACTGTTCTTCTATTAGCCCTTTCACTCAGTATCCATGGCAATATGACGCTCCTTTGAAAATATAGGCGGTGATCAGTTTGAATTATTCTGGTCGAAATACGGTAGCTGTCGTTACAACGCTTGAACACGTGCTCGCTTTTCCCAGAATCTGATGTCTAAATTTGTCCTTCCTTCTTCCTCGGTGATGTGGCAAGATAGGGGAAATCTACTGCAAGTTAAATTTTAACGAATGTCGCAAGAATCTAAGTGAATATTAGGATATTCAGCCCTCGTTTACAAGTCGTAGTTACAAAGTAATGAAATGATAGTGAGCAAATGATCAACCATGAATTATAATACAATTACATACCAAGATAAATATCATGACGTTAAATTCCTGAATTAATCACACATAATAAAATTAACATAATTACACTGTGACGTCTGGAACGTTACATACGCCCCCATGAGTTCTTAACAAATATTACATGAGTTGAGAACTCACACACTTACTCCCACATTGACATGAAATACCTCTATTACCTGCCCATTACGAGCGACATTATTTTCATACAATTAATTATATCTCACTGTCTCCATCTCACTCTTAGACTGCTTACCATTGCGAATGTCTGTCATTTCAGTTCATCTTGAAGTTTAGATACTAAATTATGCCCAACATGAGCAACTTTCCATTTTTTTAAAACAAGATTATCTTTGAGAATATAACATAATATATATACAATTCAGATTACAAACTCTCCCGAGTGTCTATTAGTCCTTTTACTCTCCATCTTTCCGACATTCTTTGCTAGATAGCAGTAACACGTTCTCTTCCAATCTTTTACATTAAAACCATGGAAAACAAATGATACAACCAATTTACACCTTAATCACTCTCTCGAATGTTTCAACCTTATCTTGAAGCAGGATGCAATACACTTCACACGAATACACACGCGATTTAAGCTCACGGTAAAATTATTGCAAGTTAGAAATGCACATACGGGAAAATTAATTATTTGCCGTCGTCAGCTTTAATTAGTCTTCGGTAACATCTCAGAAAACAGATAAGATATAAAATTTCATGGCCTCATCTACAGAAAACAGATGATCTATTGTCAATGAACGAGCGTAAATCTACCGCTACACACAAACACCTCCCTTGTTTACAAACACAACTAGGAAATACCACCACAATTGAGAGGTAAACTCATTCCGCTCGTAGTCTGACATAACAGGTAGCAACTTCCCCGTGTTACTGACCTATATCTCACAATCCGGTTCAGCCACCTCACACGACAGGTATCTCCGTAAACTACTAATGTTATATGAACCATTCACTACGCTCTCGCATTCAATACACAGACGTATTGATCCATTACACTTAGGCACGACAATTAAGAGATTAACGTATTGACTGTTTGATAATTCAATCACATCGTCTGCTAACATAGCTTTAATTTGATCCTCTACGGCTATGGCATATTTGTGTGGTATCAGATACCGCGGTCCGCTAAATGGACTCTTATCCAGCACAGAAAAAGAATGCTCGTACAGATGGGTAACACCAGGTTTCTCAGAGAAAATCTCCATGTGTTCACATAACACTTCTAATAACTTGTCCTTCTGGACTTCATTTAACTGATTTCTACTTACGGCTTCTTTCAAGCCACATATTTTATCCTCATTAATCCACAACTGGCACAACTTCAGGCCCTCGCTAGCCTCTTCATTAACTTTAGAAACCTCTCTCATTCTCCACACTGTACTAACTTCCGTTTTCCTCTGAATTTCCTCCTCAAACTTGACCTTGATATCCTCATTATTCCACCTCAAATTTAGCACTGAATCATTGTAATTTAACTGAGCCAATTTTAACGTTAACCAGTCAGATCTCAAGATAAGATCAAATATCAAATGCGGAATTACCAAACATATCTGAACGCTAATAAAATTATTAATACAGATCGGAACAGCTACTTGTTTACAAATTTACTTAGACCTCTTTCCAACAGCCGTAATGATGAAAGTAGACTTAACAGGCATTTCCTCCAACTAAATACCCTGTTTCACTAATGAATCATACCACTGAGAACTAATACATGATATTTGGCTACCAGAATCAATAAAAACTTTAACCCACGCCCCCCAAACTTTCAATTTAACAACGGGATTGACTACTTTATTACTTGAATCTCCATTATTCTGCTCGGGTTCATTCAACAAATCGTCTCTAACATCTAGGTCATATGGTAACACTTTCATGACAAGACACTTCGCTACCTTCGTACTAGGCTGGAATTCTGACCTAAGATTACAGCCTCTAGTTAGTTTAAAGGTTCCCTTTGTGTATTGAAGTTGGACTCATTAGTACATTGCTCTGGCCCCCGTTGGGAATTTCCTGTCCTATATTCAGGTGCTCCGCTCCTACTGTTATGCTGAGGTCTGAACTGATTGCGAGCTTCGTGATTCTGTGTTCTTCCGTTATGTCTCATTCCGTTGTGATGACTAAAGCTCTGTATATTCTCCGTTCTACTCCTAAGGTTACCTAAAGCATCAAAACTGCCTAGTAGGTTCTCCATCTCCTAAATAGTACCAACTCTTTGTATGCAGGCCGCTTCGCTCACCCTGTCCGGAAAATGTCTCAAAAGTAGTCTTACTACATCAGACCCCTCGGTTATACCATCTAAGTTCTGACAAATCATGACATGGGCCAGGAAGTATTCGGTCATAGTGACTCCCTCATGCTGTTTGTACCTCCCAAATACCACCCTTTCTCTCTCCCGAGCTTGTATCGCTTCATTCCAGAATTTCTCTCTAAACTTATTTCTGAATTCTTTCAGGTTCGTCATAGTTTGCCTATATACCATGAACCAAGACCGAGTTTCTCCTACAAAAGCATGGTCAATATTTTCCATAACGTCTTCCCAGTCCATAGACCCTTCCTCTAGACGCTTTTCAAATCGTTTTTCTGTCATCCTAAGGAAATCTAGCGGGTTTGTTTGTTTCCCATTAAATTTAGGTAGTTCAATTTCCCTAATGTAGCTATTTCCTAGACATTGCTTTCCCGTGAAAACCTGTTTATCCTTTGCCACCTGTTTTAACTGATTTTCCGCTTTCTCCATCCGGCATTCTACATCTTTGTCTCTCCTATCAATTTCGCTCTCCAAATTAACCTGCTTCTCTTTCAATGTCCTAATTTCAATCTTATTCTCTTCAGCTATCGCAAACCTTTCTTCACTTGCCCGGGTCTCATCTTCTATTCTAAGCTTTACTGTGTCTATCTCTTGTTGGACGTGGTCTTTGAATACCCGTATTTCCCCTCTTTGAGTCTCAACTCTCTTATCAATACTAGTGACCTGCCTCATTACTTCCTCCCTAGTAGAGTTGTTTTCCTTCCCCATTAATTCCAACAACTCACTCCTCTGTTCTACAAATTTCTTTTCTACCTCTTGTTTGTTTTGCTTAGTTATCTCTTTCTGTTCCTCTATCTGCTTGTTAAATCTTTCATTTTGTTTAAATAATTCTTGTAACTGTTTGCTATGTTCGTCCATCCTTTTATTAGCTTCTACCTTGTGTTCATTCAATGCCTTACTTAATTCTCGTTTAGTTTGTTCTACTTCATTTTTGATTTCTGATTTAGTTTGTTCCAATTCCTTTTTTATTTCAATTTTACTATCCTCTATCTTACCTAACATTAACTGCATCATTTCCATTAACTGATCATTATTATTACTTTCATTGTTAGTGTTTACTTCCGCTTCGCCCCCATCCTACTATCATCTGACTCCATACTGACTTCTTTCTGTTTGCCTTCACTCTCCATACTACTTACACTTCTATCTTCAATTTCCTCTACTAGACTACACAACTCCTCCTCTGAACTCAATACGTTATTGCCTTTTATCGCCCGTCCACTGCACAACATGCTCTCCTCTTTCGTCTGATCAGCCATGACCCTCCCCACAATCAAACACTCCTAATGCAACGTGGATATCCAAATTTTGCCCATAATACGAATTCTGATATCGTTACTGTCATTAACTGCTCCGTACTTAATGATTTTCTCGCCCTACGTTGGAGCGGCATTTATGTGACTTCCCCTTTCGGAGAACAATCATTGAACGAGAAATGCAACCATGCAAGCTAAGGGCGCCAATCTTTAAGTTGATGACTTAAAGATAAAAATTTATAATCAAGCTTGGACGGACTCTTATCACAGGGATGGGGTGATAGTGCACTAATCATTAAGCAGGAGAATTAGAAATCAAAAGGCTAATTAAGGCAGATTGATTAAAGTGAACTAAGAAAATACTATTTATTATATTGAATATAAATGACGACGGTTTAACGAGAACTGAATTTAAAATAGGAAATGAATTTAACAAAAAGTTGAATGACTCTACTTCGCGAAAACTTGCAATATTTTTAACTCGCTTGCTCACCATGTAGTCTTGTTCTGCTGGTCCTTGGAAAGCTTCCATCCTTGTAGCTGGAACATCACCGGTCGTCTTTGAGATATCTTTATCTGCAGCTAAGTACCATTCCTGCGTTGCTAAGTGCACCGACCACTAATTGGAAGATTGCTTGGACACTAACACTCCCTATTATGCTCTATCCCATATATTGGAGATGAGCCCTAAGTCATAGTTAGAAAAACCTCCTTGGGTTATGTGGAGAGGATACTCAATTAATAATCCTTTCAACTTTACTGAAAATGTGCCCTGAAGTTTCATTTCTATCTAGTTTAATACAACCTATTTTCTTAGACTGGTACAAACCGGTCTAGTAGCCGAGCTGTACGTACTTCCTGATGAGAGTGGCTATACACCCCTCATTCAGAAATTCCTAAGTACCACGTCGTGGTAACGAAGTAATTAATGTAGAAGTGATAAACTATCACACTAGTCCACTATGGTACAACAACCATAAGACAAGTTCTCAGACCTACAGCGAAATACAAGATCGAAGAATCAAGAAGATTAATAATAACGAATGCAGAATGAAGCCAAGAGCTCCAACACGCCCTTTTATAACCTTCTCTGGCTCTAATTACAGGTCGCTACACGTGGTTCAATCAGTTGACACGTCTCTCCCCACTCCAGATATTAGCGTAGATGGATCCCAACCAAGATATCAACTGTTCTTCTATTAGCCCTTTCACTCAGTATCCATGGCAACATGACGCTCCTTTGAAAATATAGGCGGTGATCAGTTTGAATTATTCTGGTCGAAATACGGTAGCTGTCGTTACAACGCTTGAACACGTGCTCGCTTTTCCCAGAATCTGATGTCTAAATTTGTCCTTCCTTCTTCCTCGGTGATGTGGCAAGATAGAGGAAATCTACTGCAAGTTAAATTTTAACGAATGTCGCAAGAATCTAAGTGAATATTAGGATATTCAGCCCTCGTTTACAAGTCGTAGTTACAAAGTAATGAAATGATAGTGAGCAAATGATCAACCATGAATTATAATACAATTACATACCAAGATAAATATCATGACGTTAAATTCCTGAATTAATCACACATAATAAAATTAACATAATTACACTGTGACGTCTGGAACGTTACAACCATCTTCAGGGTTACGGACAGGGTTTGAACCCCACTATCTCTCAGATACAAACTCACACCTGCACGCCTCTAACCGCACGACCAACTCACCCGGTTATATCTGTCTACTACTAAATTAGTTACCAGTACGTAATTACACCCTTACGCTGAATAAATGACTTCAGGATTACATTCTTGTGCCCAAAGTAGTACATCGTTCTTTATTGGTTCCTAGATAATCGTGTACCAATATTACATTCTTATTCTACGAAAGGATGACAAGAAATAACCGGAATAATTGTATTACAGCAAAATATTGTGTACCCTTAAAGAAATTTACATACAGACCTACAAAATATTTCACTCTGACACAATACAACGCGCCCAGCGTTCTGTAAACTGTTCAAAACTCTCCCCGAAGCCCTTTCTGGATAGTCTGTTGAGTATACCCTCTTGATCACTTTGAAAATGAAGACCCCCGAAATTTCGTTTTCACTGCAGGACACAGGTGGAAGTCGCATGGTGCTAGAACCGGTGAATAAGGTGGATGTGGCATCAACTCAATGCCCAATTCGGTTAATGTGTCTTGTGTTTTCACTACCCCATTCGCAGGTTCGTTGCCCTGGTGCAGGAGCCATCCCGTTTGAGCAGAGTTTGGTCTTTTATCATTCCAGCAATCTGTTCAATGGTTAAGTGGCGATCTTCCCGCAAAATGACATCAGTTGTTTTCACGGTGAAGTCAGTTTTCGAAGTTGAGGGTCTTCCGGAACTTGGAGCATCCTCAAGATCTGTTTCCTCCGGCTTAAAGCGTCTGTGCTAGACAAAAACTTCTGTCTTTCCCATGGCTTCCATGCTGCAACATTTCCGATGTTTGTGGTGGAATGTTTGTCCAGGAGAACACAAAATCTAATTGAAGAGCGCTGCTGTAACTTGAGATGCTTGTTGGGTACAGCGAACTCCGCCTCCTTCCCCAGCTCCTCCCCTGCAACTGAGAAGGTGAGTGACGTGCTTCGCACTGTTCCACACAAGGTCAGACCTTTCCAGTGCTACCACCCGCAAACTCCAGCGGGGGATTATTGAAACACAAAAAAAAAAATCCTGGTTTTTTAAACCCCTTCGTATTCACTTGAATGTATAGGATTAGTATATGACTGGCGACAATTATTACGGTGTATTATTTTCGAATGAACTGGTTTCTCATCATCTGTGGACACTACTTCAAACACTCGACATAATTTACTTCAACTGTTACATCATCACCGCTAAAAACAGCTCCTTGATCACTTCATTAAAATTCACTTAATTTACCGTACATTTTGATTTCAAGTCCTAATTTATCATTCTTTAGTTTGGAAATTTCGCCTGCCGGAAGACCACGCCATTTGTACTGTTTAGTGCCTCAACTTACTTTCAAATAATGTATAGTTCTATCTCGAACAGTTACTCCATTACATGTGACATTCATACAATGTGTAAATACGAGTAAATACGAGAAAAATACGTCATCAAAAGGCTTATTACACAAATTACTGTGTGAGGTCGTACGTGACCCAAACGCAGAAGGCGTCAAGACCAGCTCTCTCTGCAACCAATCCTTCACCTCACTGGAAGTTTCACGGTGGTGGGAGAATGGACGAGAAAATGAACTAAGGTCATTCATAATCGAGAGAGAAATCTGGAGCTTCTATTTTCATGAAGTATCTGGAATAGTCAGGGGCGGCCTGGCCGAGGCGGTAAAGGCGTACTCGGCTCGCCCGGAAGGACGTGGGTTCGAATCCCCGTCAGGAAGTCGTAAAATTTAAGAAATGAGATTTCCACTTCCGGAGGTGCATATGGCCCTGAGGTTCACTCAGCCTACACCAAAAATGAGTACCAGGGTAATTCCTGGGGGCAAAGACGGCCGGGCGTAGAGCTAACCACTCTACCCCATCAAGTGCCGAGGTTACGGATAGTGGAAGCCTTTACCTTCCACCACTCCAAGGGCCTTCATGGCCTGTAGGGAGATGACTTTACTTTTTTATCTGGAATAGTCAGCCTCCACTTTTAAGGCATTACGGACGTGCCTGTTTCATACACGAACGAGCTTGAGAGCTGCAGTCGCTTAAGTGCAGCCAGTGTCCAGTATTTGGGAGATAGTGAGTTAGAACACCACTGTCGGCAGCCCTGAAGAAAGTTTTCCGTGGTTTCCCATTTTCACACCAGGCAAATGCTGGGGCTGTACCTTAATTAAGGCCGCGGCCGCTTTCTCCCCACTCCTAGCCCTTCCCTGTCCCATCATCGCCATAAGACCTATCTGTGTCGGTGAGACGTAAAGCAACTAGCAAAAAAAAAAAAAAAAAAAAAACTTCTTATGATTTAGATGTCCACCTCCATATTGTTACTTAACGTTACCGTCTTCCAGGGCCTCGGCTCAATCCCCGAAACTTCCTGAAATTAGGTATCTGGTAGGAAGGCTGGTATGTGGTTAAATATGTACATGCAGCTCACCACCACCGGGGATGGCTTGAAAAGAGCTGTACCACCTCGGGGTGTGGACACGAATTTACTTTATTTATTTTACTTTCATTATTATGTTCTTCCTCTTTATCGTTACCCGGCACCACATGTGGATTAAGCCTAGTTTTACGGTCGGATACCCTTCCAGACGCCCGCAGTGTGTGGAGGGATGCCTACAAAATTGATTACTTTTGAGGTGGGTAGTTGTATGATATGTTGTGCGTATGTGAAATAAATCGATCACATATTCAATCTTGTCTCCCCTTTAGGGAATTGCTTTTTAATAATATCGTGAGTTATTGAACGGAGCATTCTGTAAAGACGCGTTAAGCATTACTCCGCTGGAACGACATAGCTCGTACTGTTTATGTTCTTAATTGGACTAGCTGTTACTTCACGGCGGATTACCATTAAAGGGCTGAGAGAAGCGACGTGGTAACAGATTCCTAGGATTACGATGGTAATTCAATTGTTTCGTGCTTGACCTACGATATAGTGTGCTGAATGGAAATAGTTCAGCAATGGTAAGAAAATTAAAACGGACGTGAATTTCCGCTTCTCGAATGTACCTCCACATCATTGACATGTAAAATGAATCATTTGATGATTCTATATTCATTGAAATCTAGGTCCTCTTGGGAAATATTACTACAAAAAGCAGTATCTATATAAATAAAATCGTAACGACCGTGTTTCTGTACACTGGCTATTTTGGCGGAATGTTCGTACAGCTATCGGTTTATTTTTTATTTTTATTTTCTTTGCTAGGCCTTTACGTCGCACCGACACAGATAGGTCTTATAGCAACGATGGGATAGGAAAGGCCTAGGAGTTAGAAGGAAGCGGCCGCGGCCTTAATTAAGGTACAGCCCCAGCATTTGCCTGGTGTGAAGTCCTGATAATGACCATCTGCCAATTTTTTTTTTTTTTGCGTTGTTTGTTTGCCTTTTACATGAGTTCTTATAAGTAGTAAACTACTGGTTACGAAACTTGATACAGTCGAACTTTGATATCTCGAAGTTCCATTACTCGAATTTTCAGTATCTCGAAGTAACATACATTTTCCGGCCTTTTCTCCTATTGTTCACGTGTATTTATTTCTTTATTACTAGAAATTCGGTTACAAGAATTTCTCGATTTCTCGAAGCAAGCGTTTCCTCCCTTGAAGCAAAAATACCCCGTAACTCCAATTTTGTGCAACATTAACTGTGGAATGCGCCATTTGTGGTTTATGAGGAACAGTTAACAAGTAAAGAAAGGTTTGCTGTGATGCCGGGAGTTAATATGACGGGAACAGAAAAACTAGAACTTTTAGTGATCGGAAAATCGGTGAAGCTTCGCTGTTTTTCGGGTGTGAATTTATTACCGGTAACAGAAGAGACTAACGGATTTTTTCCAAAGGTGTAAAAGGACGTATGTTTCTTGTTCACTACTGTATGTACTGTATCCTGACACCCCCAAACCCCATGGCACTAAAACCCTTCAAGAGCTTTGGCCTACCAAGCGACCACTCCTCATCCCGAAGGCCTGCAAATTACGAAGGTGTCATGTGGTCAGCACGACGAAACATCTCTGCCGTTATTCTTGGCTTTCGGGATCGGGGCCGCTATCTCACCGTCAGAGAGCTCCTCAAATCTAATCACGTAGGCTGAGTAGACCTCGAACCAGCCCTCAGGTCAGGTAAAAATCCCTGACCTGGCCGGAATCGAACGCGGGGCCTCCGGGTAAGAGCCAGATACGCTATCCGTACACCACGGGGCCGGCATGTGTACTGTATCTTGTCTCCTAAAAAGTTACTATAATAAGGGTTAAATAAAAGTAATGCCGTAAAAAGAGTTTGTTTATAAACAGAATGTTTCAAAAATAGGGGGCATAATTTCAGGTATGTATTTCTTACATGTAGACAATCAAAATAATTCATTACAACATGTGTTCGGAAATGCTTCATTTCCGAGTTATGGTGTTCACAATACCGAACTCCACCGGAACGTTTTTCTTCCGCAGGTCATTGTCATTACAGAAGAAGTTCAAAATGTACACCTCCTGCTTGAATACAGACTTCACATTGATGTCTCATTGACCTGCGAACACGATCCCAAACTCCAGGAGTATTACGTATGTCCTCACACGATGCCACAATTCGATTCCGAAGGGTTTCCACATCAGGCACCGGAGACGAATACAATGATGATTTTAAATGGCCCCACGAGTAGAAAAGGAGAGGGTTCAGATCAGGTGAGCGTGGAGACCAAGCAATCGGGTCACCTCTACCTACCCATCGATCAGGAAACATTCGATACAAGTCAATGAGACATCGATGTGAGGTCTGTATTCAAGCAGGAGGTGGACATTTTGAACATCTTTTGTAATGACAATGACCTGCGGAAGAAAAACGTTCTGGTGAAGTTCAGTGTTGTGAAGGCCATAACTCAGAAATGAAGCATTTCCGGACACATGTTGTAATGAACTATTTTGATTGTCAGCATGTAAGAAATACATACCTGAAAGTATGCCCCCCATTTTTGAAACATCCTGTATATTTAAAATACTATTAAAAGAAATGTATTCAGTACACGCCCGTAGATACATATGATTCAATTATGTGCTATATATTGTTAAAAACGGTATTCTCGATATTTTCGATAACTCGAAATGAACTATAGCTCCCAAGGTGATTCGAGATATCGAAATTGCACTTTATTTAGAATTATACCTGTACCTGGGTAGGTTTCAGGACCAATGTTTTCTAAATCGCTGAATAGACTGGGGATGTACGAGAGCATAGAATCAGTGATTTTACACGCCCACAAAACATACATGACCAACCTTAACATATATTTGTTAAATTAGGTCTATCAAAAGACTCCATACAGAGTGAAGCGTAATTCGCGCACTCGGGCGTCGCAGCGCGACTCCTCACATGCCAGCAATAAAAAAATCTCTCTTACAAAATTTCATCTTGCGAGTATATCCGGCAGAAAAGCGACGTTGAAGAGTAGCAATCTGGCAACACTGTAACCACATGTACGGTAACTACCTCTGTCAGCAGAAGTTAGTCGTACTGTACAGGTGGTGCAATGGATAGAGTTTTGGGTTAGCATGCAGGAGGTCGAGTGGTCGATCCTGGGTTGAGGCGTATGTTTTTTTATTTCGTAAATGTAGTCCAGGTGGTATGGTATCTGGCATCTTAATCGTCAACAGCGATTGCAGTGGGTCCTCTAGAAACCATTTGCACTTACATACTACGATCCTAGAAATGGACGAACAATCGTTTTCATTGGTCAGCTTTGAAAGGCGCCCTTTCCACGTCGTTGGCGTGAATTTATTCGCATCACTTCATCTACTAGACGTGAAACCTGTTTTCTTTGTACCCTCCTCCAATGCTCCCATAGATTAGTACCAACTAGTATTCTTGCCTCGTTCAGATCCATTACATTTCGTTAGGGCCGTACGTTACCAGTAGGCCTAGCAACGTCATCATCATCATCATCATCATGTGTTTACCCTCCAGGTTCGGTTTTCCCCTCGGACTAAGCGAGGGATCCCACCTCTACCCCCTCAAGGGCAGTGTCCTGGAGCTTCAGACTCTTGGTCGGGGGATACAACTGGGGAGTATGACCAGTACCTCGCCAAGGCGGCCTCACCTGCTATGCTGAACAGGGGCCTTGTGGAGGGATGGGAAGATTGGAAGGGATAGGCAAGGAAGAGGGAAGGAAGCGGCCGTGGCCTTATCTTAGGTACCATCCCGGCATTCGCCTGGAGGAGAAGTGGGAAACCACGGAAAACCACTTCCAGGATGGCTGAGGTGGGAATCGAACCCACCTCTACTCAGTTGACCTCCCGAGGCTGAGTGGACCCCGTTCCAGCCCTCATACCACTTTTCAAATTTCGTGGCTGAGCCGGGAATTGAACCCGGGCCTCCGGGGGTGGCAGATAATCACGCTAACCACTACACCACAGAGCCTAGCAACGTGCCCTACGAATAATGTCCAAACTCGGTTACAATTTGTATGTGTTATCACCATGGTCCCAATAATTCTGCCTTTCAACATTGCGTCTGGTAACCGCATGCTGTTTAGTACGTATCTCAATGCATTATTATTATTATTATTATTATTATTATTATTATTATTATTATTATTATTATTATTATTATTATTATTATGTTTTTGTTGTTGTTGTAAATGTAGAATACATGTGACCTCAGAAACGGTGTCTTACTGCATTACAGTAAGTAATGTCAGTTGGAAATTAGCAAATAAAAAAATGCGCCTCAACCCAGGATCGAACCATCAACCTCCTGCTTGCCAACCAAAAACTCTACCCACTGCACCAAGTGTACAGCACGGCCAGAACGAGCTGACAGCGGTAGTTACCCTACATATGGTTACAGTGTTGCCAGATAGCTACTCTTTAACGTCCGTTTTCTACCGGATATACTCGCAAGACGAAATTTTGTAAGAGAAATTTTTTATTGCTGGCATGTGAGGAGTCGCGCTGCGACGCCCGAGTGCGCGAATTACGCTTCATCCTGTATATCAAGCGTTTAAAAGTATGTTATATCAGTTACTTATGCCTTTGCTGGCAGGACCTAGTGTTTACAGTGCACTACGTCTTCTGGTATAGGCTAGAGCAATTTTGTTACTTTCATAGATCTGTCTCTGCCTTATCCTTGGCTTTGACAATATGAAAGTGACTGAGGTGTGAGCGATGCTAGTAATGCCATTCCTTGTGCAGCCAGTCCCTACTATGAATGGTGTGAAAACATTGCTCATAGGGTCGGTTGGTGCATGCATTTTACTGGGCTGGCAGACTTATATGTAATAGCAACTTCTGGCTCGGTGAAGAAAGCAACGGGAAACTACCTCACTCTTCATTTCCCTAGTACGCCTCATCAGTGATGCCTAGGCCATCTATGAGAGCTGTAGGCAGAGCTGCTGAGGATCCAACCAGCCTTAGGGCTGAAGACTGAACATACATACATACCTATATGCATCAGTTACTTTACACCGTGTACGTATTTATCATATCACTGTAAATAAAGGAGATGCCTTGAAATCGGATTTTTAGTGCAAGCCCCTGGGGAATACCTGATGCACGACACTTCGAGGCGGAATAACGGGAAGAACTAAAAAGCCATCCGCCTCTGTGGTGTAGTGGTTAGCGTGATTAGCTGCCACCCCCGGAGGCCCGGGTTCGATTCCCGGCTATGCCACGAAATTTGAAAAGTGGTATGAGGGCTGGAACGGGGTCCACTCAGCCTCGGGAGGTCAACTGAGTAGAGGTGGGTTCGATTCCCACCTCAGCCATCCTGGAAGTGGTTTTCCGTGGTTTCCCACTTCTCCTCCAGGCGACTGCCGGGATGGTACCTAACATAAGGCCACGGCCGCTTCCTTCCCTCTTCCCTGCCTATCCCTTCCAATCTTCCCATCCCTCCACAAGGCCCCTGTTCAGCATAGCAGGTGAGGCCGCCTGGGCGAGGTACTGGTCATTCTCCCCAGTTGTATCCCCGACCAAGAGTCTGATGCTCCGGGACACTGCCCTTGAGGCGGTAGAGGTGGGATCCCTCGCTGTGTCCGAGGGAAAAGCCGATTCTGGAGGGTAAACAGATGATGCTGATGATGATGATGATGATGACTAAAAAGCCATTTTACTTTTTTCTATAGAACAGATAATAAGGGATGCCATCATCAATTATGGGTTCCATGAGTCTTCTGCCACAGCTCCACTCCAGTGGTCAGAGGTAAAACAATATTTAAATGAGAATTTCGCACGGCTTAGGATATGGAACTCCAGCGCACAATAAACTCTCTAATCGTCCTCACTTTGTCTCTACTTTGTTCAACTTTATCTTACATCCAGTTATTGCCACTGTTTTGTAGAAAAATATCAGTTTAAAATGCCGTAAACGTTTCACTTCAGTAATATATAATCGCATAAATATATGAGGCCGCCTCTGTGGTGTAGTGGTTAGCGTGATTAGCTGCCACCCCCGGAGGCCCGGGTTCGATTCCCGGCTCTGCCACGAAATTTGAAAAGTGGTACGAGGGCTGGAACGGGGTCCACTCAGCCTCGGGAGGTCAATTGAGTAGAGGTGGGTTCGATTCCCACCTCAGCCATCCTGGAAGTGGTTTTCCGTGCTTTCCCACTTCTCCTCCAGGCGAATGCCGGGATGGTACCTAACTTAAGGCCACGGCCGCTTCCTTCCCTCTTCCTTGTCTATCCCTTCCAATCTTCCCATCCCTCCACAAGGCCCTTGTTCAGCATAGCAGGTGAGGCCGCCTGGGCGAGGTACTGGTCATACTCCCCAGTTGTATCCCCCGACCAAGAGTCTGAAGCTCCAGGACACTGCCCTTGAGGCGGTAGAGGTGGGATCCCTCGCTGTGTCCGAGGGAAAAGCCGAACCTGGAGGGTAAACAGATGATGATAAATACCAAATGTATCACCAGAGATCTCTTACATGCCGACATCGTACGACATGGAGTGTAGAGTGGACTTTCTTGGGATCCGGAGGCCGACACTCTACCACGGATCCACAGTGGCAGCTGGCACAACACTATATAATGAAGATGTATGTATGTACTTATTTCATTCGTTTCACTGCCAATATCCATTTTTGACTTCTTTTTTTTTCGTGTTGAACGCGAAAATCTTTACACTAGAATCCCTTTATCGTTCTGAATTATGGCAGTTCAAGACATAATACTGTTCATTACCACAACGACGACGTTCCATATTGCCTCTATACATAGATAAAGTCTTACAATATACAATTATGCGGACAAATAACAAATATTTCCTTCAATCACCACCACAGTCGTGCGTTAGTTAAACCAGCATGGCCTGAACGTTACCTCAGTGTCTCGACACCTTTAGCGATAACAGTTACTTGCACGTTCTCCACTTGTAATTAGCATCAACGAGCACTGAGCAGCGATTTTACGTAGCAGTCAATACTGTCATCGAGACAGTTACATTTGAAACCCGAATTCTTATTCGACTCCAGGTAACTGGGAAAAATTAGGAAGAGGAAGAAGGAGTAGAAGGAGTATTTACCGGGGAGTTAAGTGCTGTAATGGCATATTTTAACCGGACACCCTGTAATGCCATATTAGTTTCGGCATGCACCAAATGTTTGAAGATATGTAGTGCCGTGCTTATACGGAACGTGTATCATCTGCATTTTGCTTCTAACTGTCGTACGGATTCTAAACTAAGTCAAGTTATATTTTACATAGGGACAGTGTATTCCTTCCTCGTCCTTTAGATGGATATATCGGAATTTTCTATGGATCATTCCCTTTTCTTTCAGCGACTTGAATGTCATGAATTTTAGCTCCAGTGACAACTGATCATGTTGGGGAAATGTCCCACTTCATGGATAAATGGCTATCGTGCTGGTCCTTGTCAGACGGGTTCTCAGATTGGATTCCCGGACAGGTTGGAGATTTTAACATTCTTTGGTCTAATCCAATGGCTCGGGGAGTGGAATTCCCCATTCTCACAGATGCGCAGGTTGCCTATACGGCGTCAATTCGAAAGACCTGCACCAGGCCCCTTGGGAGGCCACATGTCATTTAAGAAAATGATTAAAATTTTAAAGCGAAGTTCTTGAACAACAATCATCATCATCATCTGTTTATCCTATAGGGTAGGCTTTTCCCTCGGACTCAGCGAGGGATCCCACCTCTACCACCTCAAGGGCAGTGTCCTGGAGCTTCAGACGGTCGGTCGGGGATACAACTGGGAAGAATGACCAGTACCTCGCCCAGGCGGCCTCACCTGCTATGCTGAACAGGGGCCTTGTGGAGGGATGGGAAGATTGGAAGGGATAGGCAAGGAAGAGGGAAGGAAGCGGCGGTGGCCTTAAGTTAGGTACCATCCCGGCATTCGCCTGGAGGAGAAGTGGGAAACCACGGAAAACCACTTCCAGGATGGCTGAGGTGGGAATCGAACCCGCCTCTACTCAGTTGACCTTCCGAGGCTGAGTGGACCACGTTCTAGCCCTCGTACCACTTTTCAAATTTCGTGGCGGAGCCGGGAATCGAACCCGGGCCTCCTGGGGTGGCAGCTAATCACACTAACCACTACACCACAGAAGCGGACTTGAACAACAATATTGAACTTAATTCCGAAGACAGTTCGTTGATAAATGTTGTTGTTGCTCTGGAAATGAATGCCAAATATGGAGAGGATAGTGAGCTCCGTACTTGTTCGTCAGGTGCCTGTGCTTTTCATTGGGAAGGTGGAATTTAATGATATAGAATAGAAAGGTTATGTTTTATTGTATCGACTTTCCTATATATTCGAGTTCCAGTGTCCATTATCGCACATCCTCTGCTATAAGTCGGAGTGAGTAGCGGCCTCCTCCCACACTAGCGCGTGGCGCGCACTGTGTCTGTTCACCACTGAGGGGTTAGTCACCTGAGGCAGTGGTCTCTCTGTTTACCCGACAGTCATATAGTAAATAGACTGGCAATGAGCAGGTAGAGCTGAAGACGGAGGCGGTCGTCACTACACTGTTTCAATGCACTGCCGGAATATTAGACAGAAAATAACGAAAAATACGTTGAAATATTAATAATAATAATAATAATAATAATAATAATAATAATAATAATAATAATAATAATAATAATAATAAACACTTGATTAATCACCATAATTAATAAAGATATAGCACACAAATTGTGCATTGTATAAACCAATTTTGTCATGTGCACTGTCACCTCTCACTACTACAAAAGTTCACAATGGATAAACCCCGCTTTTTGCTTGTGATTACGTGATATCGACTACAATCGTCATTGCACAGCTTGCAAACACAGGTTTCGTCGGGGTCATGGAAGTACTCGGTGTTGCACAGTTTATGGTGATACCCATGGACCGCCATCGAGTTAATGAAATGTGGAATGTCTTGATTAGTCTTTGCCCATGCTCTATTCATCATCGCCTCCGTTGAGTAGAAATCGAGCCAGATTTCTTCCCTCTTCTTCACTCTGTCCTGCATTAATTTTTCCCAAGCATCTGTGGATGGAAACCCTCGCTTCATTCGGAGGTCCTCGATGAAGAAGGTATCCTTTGCAAGCTAATATGCAAGCCTTGATTTTGTGTATTTTGATATTCCCGGTGTGGCTTTCAGGAAGCGCGACTTGACTACTGCAGTTGTCTTCAGCTCAGCCAGACCAAGTTTATTCCATATAATGTCCAGTCCGTATGTGGCAATAGGCGCAATTTTCGCATCGAATAGTTTCATAGCAATTTCTAGTGAACGCTTGGTAATTGTTTTAATATCATATATTGCTTTGGTGGCCTCCGTTGCTCTAGACTCTATGTGAATTCTATAGGTTGTTGCTGTTGTTTGCATGGTCAGTCCTAGATACTTAAATGTATTGACAGTCTTGAGGACTGTAGATCCTAGGTGTATCCTGTCACTTGCGGCCTCTCGGCCACCTTTCCGAAATGTCATTTTCACTGTTTCCTCTGTGTTAATTTTCAACTTGTTATCTTTTGCCCACCTGTCTAGATTGTCTACAGCTTTTTGCACATGATGTAGGGAACTTGATCCAAAGACCATGTCGTCTGCATATAAGTATATTTTTAAATCCTCTATTCTTTGCTGAGTAACCTTTACAGCATCGTACGTCGCAATGTAAAACAGCAAGGGGCTTAGTGGGTCTCCTTGGAGTACTCCGTTGGTCTGCGAAGTCGCGACTTGGTCATCAATTTGTATGTAATTTGTCGTCAGTATGTTACTTATCAGAGTCGTGAGCTTGTTTTTCCCCATTATTGCTTCCAGCTTCGCGATTATTAGTGGTCTGCTTAACGTGTCTAAAGCTTTTGCATAATCAACAAATACTGCATGGAATTTGCCTCTTGGATGTCTGAGGGCTTCTTCAATGTCATTGATGAGGTTGTTAATGGCATGGAGGGTGCTCCTTCATTCACGGAATCCAAACTGTTCCTCTGGGAGTTTGTGTTCTTCTGCGTCTGCAACTCTTTTTGTGAGAAGCTTTGTCATTATTTTCAGAATGCATTTTTCTATAGCTATTCCTCTATATGGGTTAGGGTCTGACAGGTCGCCTTTTCCATTGTACAACATTTTCATAGTCGAGGTTCTCCAAGATGTTGGGATGTTGCATACTTGTAGACAGAGGTTCATTAGGTTTGAAATCACCGGTAATAGTGTTTCCGATGAGTCTTTTACGTGTTCGATGTATATGCCATCGGGTTCTATGGCCTGCTTATTTTTAAGTGACATAATAGCTTCGTACACCTCTTCCTTTGTGAACGGGTCAGTTACTTCTAGGTATGATCCTGTTATAGGGGTCAAAACGGATGTTAACAATTACCGTGGTATTCCCCTCCTATTGGTATCTTACAAAATTATCTCAAGAGCTCTGCAGATTAGGGCAGAACACAACTTGATCCACAACTGGGAGAGTATCAAGCAGGGTTCAGGAAAGAGTGTTCATGTGCCTAGCAATTTATGAATCTGAAATCTATCCTCTCATATCTGAAACTAAGGAAAAAGTCCTCCGTGAGTGGCTCAAAGAAGTTAACAACGATGGGGTCCAAAATGATTAGAGACTGGGTTACAAGAACACGAACCTTTTAATTGATTGCTTAGCTCTTGCAGATGATCTAGCAATATTCTCTGATTCTTTGGACGTGGCTACAAAGCAAATTAATCACCTCAAGACACAGGCGGAAAAAGCAGGCCTCCAGATATCTTTGGAGTAAACGCAATTCATAACTAACATCAAGGCAGCACCAAGAGAGATAATATTAAACCAGGGGGCAATCAAACGGAGTGGCGAGTGGATAGAACCAAACACCTCTGAAAAAGAATCTTTCGCGTTACGCATGAACAAAATGGAAATGGCTTATCAACTGATCAAAGATGTTTACAACCAAAAATCTATATCCTTGAACGCAAAACTGACATTACTGCACTGTCATAAGACCTGAGGCTGTGTATGCAGCGTAATACCTTGCTATGAACAAGAAAGTCCTGATAGAAAAATTGGAAATTAGAGAGAGAAAGATCTAAGGAAATTTTTTGGCCCAATTAAAGACAAAGATAAATACAGATGTCGGCATAAAGAATGAGCTGCATACTCATGTCCAGAATATCTCTGATGTCATGCGGAGAAGGAGAATTGTATTTTGTAGCCACTTGCTAAGACTGAAACCCACACGATTATCGAACCAGACCTTTACCCATTTTAAAGATAAGAAGACCCAGCCAACTTGGTTCAAGAAGGTGGAAAGGCGAACTACAGGAGATGGGGAGCACTTATGAAGATAAACAAGAACGCAACCCGCTCAGGAGAAAACTAAAAGACCACCAGGGTTTTCAAGAAATCTAAAGTTGAAGACGGGAAAGACGTGGACAGAGGAAAGGAAAGAGCAACACCGGCAATGAATGAAGGAGCACTGGGCAAAGACCAAAGCGCAGAGAAGACAGTTCAAATAACGTTGTCCTTAGTAGGCCGATACGAACAAATATTCATAATAATAATAACAACAATACATGGGATACTGGCGCCCCATACGACTAGGACGACCCAAAGACGGTATTGAGATATCATGCCTCACTTTTGCAGATGACCTTGCCATACTGACAGATGATGTAGTCACAGCCGTTAAACAAATTGAAACCCTTAGTGAATGTGCTGGAAAGGTTGGTCTACAAATTTCCTTCGAAAAGACCAAGTTCTTCTGTTCAAAACTTGACATCCAAAATTTGAACACGACGTATGGGCAAATCAGCAGAGTACCACACTTCAAGTACTTGGGAGAAATACTTGAACCAACGGGAGGCGAGAAGGCTGCCCAGAAAACTCGCCTACAAAAATTTCGGAAAGCGTACGGTAGGGTTCACAACATATACAATAAAAAGTGCTTGTCCCGCCATGCAAAGGTCAGACACTATAATACAGTAATCAAGCCCGAAGTCTTATATGCCAGTGAGACCCGTACACTAAATGGGAAAGGAGACCTAGAAAACATTTTAAAAGAAGAAAGAAGAATCCTGAGGAAAATTCTCGACCCCCGAAAAACAGAAGATGGATATAGACTGAGGTCACGCAAAGTGACAGAAGAGCTTTCCAACATTGCAGCAGACATCCGCAAAAGACGTCTGAAATTTTATGGGCACGTTCGCAGACTGCCGGCAAGTAGACTGACACATAAGATTCTCACCTACATAGAACATCTAAAAAATATTCCATGGGTACTGGAAGTGAAGAAGGATCTGGAAAAAGCCCATATGGACTCAACTGACACCGCGGACAGAAACCTCTACAGAAAAAAAGTTAATGGATGGAAAGTGCAACCAGAGAACGAAGTGAAAAAGAAGACTGGAGCAAAGTGGACAGAAGAACGAAAAAGGATCCACGGAGAAAGGATGAGAGCTGTTTGGCAACTCAGAAAACAGAATCGTTAGAGCTTTGCGTGATCCATTGGGTCCATACGCACATAATAATAATAATAATAATAATAATAATAATAATAATAATAATAATAATAATAATAATAATAATAATGCGTATTATTATTATTACTATTATTGTTGTTGTTGTTGTTGTTGTACCGGGAGGTACACCTCTACACCGCACATTAAAATTTTGCGCCTAATAAAACCTCCTTTACGGGGGAAACATTGAACCTGAAAAAAAGACCTCCATAAACCTTTACTCAGAAGATGTCACTACTTTAATTTTGTGATTGGGAAGTCTCCAGGACTGTGTGAATTTCAACGTGTTTGGGTTACGATTTATCAAAATGTTTGGACTTTCTACAACAGATGTCACTGCAAAAACTATGATCATGCACCCTGGTGCGAGGTGAAAGAACCTTTTTGAAGAAGTTTTGTATTCATAAGTTTTTCTTTACTAAATTTCGTTCATCCATTTTTGCGTTTGCAATACTTATCTTTTCTTTCCGCCTGTTTTGAATCCAACCAATCAAGAATTTCTGTAATTAATTTCCAACCAATCACATCTTTCTTCTTCGATTTTGTGTGTAACTTTTGTATCCTCCAATAAAATTCTGTGGGTGTGTCTTAATTATTCATGAAAGGTCTCGAACCTTCCCCGAGGGTTTAAGAACTGCGGATTTTCACGTCTCTTGGCCATTTGATCAACATCTAACTAAGTGTGTGTGTGAAGCAGGAGGCGGGAGGTGCCTCTTTCATCAGGCAGCAGTACTTCGACAAGGTATGGCCACTTAACATCTTCACCTTTTGCTACCTCCGCAGTTTAACCCGAGGGATAGGTCCGAATCTTTAATATGTAACCACCTTCTCTAAAATGTAATTTTCTGCCGGCTTATGTAAAAAATTCATAAAATCTTTAACTGTAAATCGTGGATAGATAGTGATACACCTTCTCGAGCTCCCCTTCATCTTGGTTTGAGGTACCGCATTTATTTCTAATATGTATTAAAGTTATCTTGATCCGAGCAACCTCAGTAGTTTGGGATTAGCCCCTGTTTCGTTGGCCAAGAGCCCTATAGGTTTTTAAATTTCTCTTTGGGAGCTTAATCTTTGACTCCATTCCAGTTGTACTTGGGCCGTTTATTGAACCTATTCTTTTTCACTAAGCCCCGTAGGTTGGGTACTAGATACCTCTGTGCAATAAGATTGCTATTTGTAAAAAGTGCCTTGTACGGCCAGTAATTACTAGATTTTCAGATTGCGTTGCCTTGAGTAGGCTGGGAATACTGAGAGCATATCAGCTCTATTGTAAGAATGCCTGTGGGAGGCTCGATATTGTAATTAGGAACAAGTGCTCTATGTGTTAGGGGTTTCTGCCCTCTGAACAAAGTAGTGTTTTGTAATGTTGAGCTAGGAGCTCAAAATTGTAAAACTAGGGGCTTGTAGCCCAAGAGAGTTAAAATTCTGAAATCTTGGATCTCTCTAAGTCATGTTTCCAAATTGTAATTTCATAAAGTGAAAAGTTGTTATAATTTTGTTGTTTCTTCTGAAAATATAACCTTTGTTAAAATTTTAAATTAACTTTGACTTTGTAGTTAGACCCATTCGCCCCGGCACCTTCTTTCACCTCTGCGTTCCACAGATACCCCGGAACAATTATTATTATTATTATTATTATTATTATTATTATTATTATTATTATTATTATTATTATTATTATTATTATTATTATTATTATGAGTCAGAAAGGCTGATTTTGAACAGGAAAGCATACATTGAAAATACTGAGGAACCGACTGGAAATACCGATTCAGAAGAACACAGGAAAACTATACACAAATATTCACAATGACATTAGATAACGCAGGTTACGATTCTGTGCATCCAGACAGACTTAGCAAACAAATAGTTAAATTCTACGAAAATGCGAGTAAAGGAAAACCAGACATAATGAAATGGATTGGCGAAATTGAAACTGATTTGAAACAGGCAAGAATTACACCATCAGATGTACAAAACAGGGCAATCTTCAAATCCAAAATTAAGAAATGACAATTTGACCAAAAGGAAAGACCAAAGCAAAAGACTAAAACAACCTGGTCTGAAGACAGAAAGGAAGCACATAGTGAAAGAAGAACATTGAGGTTGATCACAATCAATCTGCCCAATACCTTCAACCTATTAGCAAATGCCGTTTTTTTACGATAAACCTACCCCAGGCACTAGTAGACATACTAATGTTTCTCGGTCATCGGATTCTGGGGCACGGAGAACATCATGCGGGAATGTATCGGAGCTTCCCAAATCTCTTCGCCCAAAATGTAAGACTTTCATTGGTAGTCTAAACATCAACACACTTCGGAAAACTGTGAAGTTAAAGCAATTAAGAGACATGTTAGAGAATTTAAACTTTGTGACTTAGTTCCCACAGCCCCTCAGGCTATATTTTGGATTTTTTTTCGTTTTCATGCCCAACCCTAATGGGGCGGGGTGGGCCACCTTAGAAGGTTACGCTCTCACTCTGGCCAAGGGATATGTGCGGGTTGGGGAGATGTGGTGGACGAAGGAAGTGGGTAAAGTGATGTGAAGAAGAAGGAGATGGGTCGGGGAATGTGGCCTCTTGGTTAAGGGTTTTACATCTTTATTTTATTGTGTTATATACAAGAAGGACAGTAATCTGTTTGCTCTCATGATATATACCACACACAATTTTAGCTAAATCTTGGTGTGGAAATATCAGTCTACGGCTTAAAGAATTTATGCTGGAAAGGTTGGTTGAGAAATGGAGATTTAATGTTTGGTTTGCTGCATCTTGTGGGTGATTGAGGGCTAAGGCTCTGTTGTAGGGGTGAATATTGAACATGGAGATAGTTATGAAACGGATAAGATCTTCAACTGTGGGTGATGATAAAAGGGAACATTTGGGCGATGTGGGCTGGTCGATGGTTCTAATAGGGGCAACAAGTTCTGGTCGACTTCGGGGAGGTGGGGGACTGCTTCTGAGATGGCGTGAGAGTACTTGGTGAGTGCCTCCACAAGTGTGACACTGGGGTGGTTGGAGTGTGTTAGGACATTTGGGAACAACATGTTGTTGATTGCAGTGACCACATACTGCAGCCTGAGCGGTGCAGTGAGTGGTGGGGTGATTGTTGTAAGTGGGGTACCTCTCACACCTGATGGATTGGGGAGGTGGTTCACGAGATGTTTCAACTTTATGGTGGTGTCGGTGAATGGAGACTTCGCTGGCCAGTACCCGCTCTATGTCTTCTGGTGATGGTAGAAGAATCCGTACCATGTATGTTCGACCCATTGCGTTCTTGATCCGGAATGTCTTCTGCGTTGAGCTCGGATAGAATTGTGTGGTCAGCAATAGAGGGTTCTACCCCACGCATGACGCAACTGAGAAGTCTGTATCGCGCCGGGGAACGTGGAGTTTATATTGTTGGTGATGGGAGGGGTTGAAGGGGTGAGCACGATCCTAGACTTTGAGAACCTACTGTATGGCAGAGGTAAGAAGATTGGGAGCAGCGTCCCCGTTGACCTGTATGATAACTCCATTTATAGTTCTTATGTTGTTTACTCTCTTCTCGGCGCATGTTGTATCTTACTAGGGTGGAGGAAATGGTGTGGGGTGATTGGAAGTACTGAAAAGTGAGAATGAATTGGAGCATTTCTTTGGCAGTGTTTATCAATCTTTCCGGCCATGAACTGTTTGCAAGTGCGCTGTGTTCAATTTCTTGTTTTTTTATTTCTTTGTTTCTTGTTTAATTTGTTATCTGAACTTTGCCTGTAATAGTATGTAAGGAACTCTGAGGTCATTTATCTACGGCTATTAGCTTTATCATCTGTGAACAAGTCTTCATATTTTCTACCAACATTTCTAATATAGTGTTACGCTGGACAATTCCTCATGACATACATCTGGTCCCCGTCTTATTTCCCTCCTTCAGTTAGGGTTCTGTGTCTCATTAGATTATCCCAGATCTGTGTGCCATTGCATTTATCTTCTTTGTAACGAGATCTTATAATTTAAAGTTCGAATACTGTGTCTCTGAAATCTCCAGTCGCTTCCATAATTCATGTTGTATATTATTATCAATATGTTATTACATAATCTAACTGATACCGTGATAGAGCAGATAACACATCGTAACTCATATAACTGCACATCACAAAAATTCACAACACCATAAACGTTGCTCATGAATTAATTATAATTTCTAATAATTATCCTTTTACATGGAATCGAATTATTATTTTTATTATTATTATTATTATTATTATTATTATTATTACTATTATTATTATTATTATTATTATTATTATTATTATTATTATTATTATTATTATTATTATTATTTTTATTATTCAAATGTCCCTTTTGAGGGTACGATAAATAAACTTTGGTTACTTTTCTCTGTATTAAACTTTCTTCGTTTCCAAACTTCCTTCATTTTCTAAGGATGTTTTTCCTTTTCCTTTTAAGTTCATTTTCTTTCAGTTGTTAATTTCCTGCCTTTCATGTTAGTTCACTGAAACGTGTTTTGTTTTCTATCGTATCTAGTTTAATTTCAGCGTTTTTTACATCCTTTTCAATTTCAATAAACCACATTGGCTTGGATTTGTAACTGTTCATTAAGTTACCCCAACTTGGTAGGTTAGATTCTGACTCAGTCCGGTGGTATTTAAAGGTGCTGAAATACATTAGCCTCGTGTCGGTGCGTACAAGAACTCCTGCGGGACAATATTACAGCACCTTGGCGTCCCCATAAACCATAATAGTAGTTAGTGGGACGTAAAACAAATAACATTATTATTATTAGTTTTTCGTCTCCAAATGTCAAACTAAACACATATATACAAAATTAATAATAAACACACCCCATACCACCACAGCCCCGAAGGGGGCTGGCCTACCTTATCATGAGATAGCTCCTCAATTTTAAGCACGTAGGCTGAGAGGACCAGCCCTCAGATCCCCGCAAAAATCCCTGACCGAGACTGGAATCGGTCCTGCGGCCTTCGGGTAAGAGTAAGGCACGCTTACCCAACACCTAAGGGCCGGACCTTAAATATAACGCTATTTTAAATTGAGTCATTCTATGATGATGATGATGATGATTATGCTTGTTTTTCTAAGGGACCTAACATCGAAGGTCATCGGCCCCTACGTCATACTATCAATCATATGAAATATATGCTTCGATTAAAACTAATAGTAAGTTATTAATATTGAAAATTGCTCAACTATGTGTTCAAAACAGTTTTATAAACTGAGGACCGCCAATATTTGACACATCCTGATGTGGTAGATACAGTCACCACATAAGTTATTTGACTTTAAATATAATTTACCATTGACATTTCGAAGTTTATACACATCTATTCATATAGAATATAACTTCAAGACCAAAATATACAAAGGATAATATATCAATACACATAATTTTACACCGGTCATGTTGAAATATGTTCGGTGAATTCAGAAATAAAACGTGAATGTAGTAACTTTAGGATACTCACTATTTGTGGATAGATGACAAATAGTGAAATAAAGCCATAATTTAATGGTAAGTATTATCATATCCCTTAGTTCTGTAATTTATTTTACCTGTTAATAAATAGCACTCTTACTCTTTTCTTTACAGAATTCGGTGGGAATTTTCGGAAATAGTGAATGCTCTAGAGAAAGAAGAATTCGGGAGGGTAAGTACAAGAAAGAATCCTTTTTATATTTTCCAGTAAGTGCGAAACTGTTAATTTAATTTCACGGTCACTAGAAACCCCCTAACTCTAATGAAAGTAGCAGTACTCATAACAGTCTTCTATTCCCTGAATTTTTTACTCCATTCTTATGTTGAACGCGAGTTGTTACTGTAGAAAGCAACACCGATTGTACATACGGTACAGTATTTAGTATCCTATGCTCGGAAAATCTGTTACAGAACTCAACACAGATTCAGCTTTTTATTTTCAGGATGTTTCAGAATATTCATTTTGGATATATTTGAGTTTGAATCACTGTTTATAACACAACAACTCATACAGGATTACATCAAATATTCACAAATAATATACAATAACACATCTATGGTAACAGAAAGTCTGTACAGTACGGTTTGGTAGGCCATTTTCAGTTAAGGGTAGACGTAGATGAAATTTTCACAAAAAAACATTATTTTATTCTTGGGTTGTAAAGATTGCAAGTAATTTCAAGACTGGTGTAATCTAATTCTAAGCGTGTGAAAATTAATAAAAATTCGGAAGTGAAATATTGCCACGCCGTCTATTTTGCTGCCATGTGAAGTTGTTTCTCATTTGATTACATTCGTATCTTCTTTCTTATTTATTCGGATTTTTCAATATAGAATAGGCACAGAAGGAACCGCTTTCGTGGGATCGCTTCTTATCACTTTAAATCAGTCTTGTATCTATGTTGTTGATGATAATGAAGATGGTGGTGTATGGTCTCTCTGTTTGACGGACATGGCCGACCTGCTCGTATGGAAGTGTTATGATGATTATGAGGTAGGGCGGAGGTAAAATCTGGTGTGTTTGGACATAATAATAACATCAAGGCGCCTGATCTACGCTTAATGTCTCCATCCGACAGAAGAATCACAACTGACCGGGCCATATGCCCTCACTACAAATGAAAACGGCGGAGGGTTTTGTAATTTAACCCTGATTTCAGGGATGTAAACTAGTGCTTCTAAATTGTGTATTACCACCTCCTCTACCCTGCTAGACAACGCCTCTAAGCAAGCTGTTAAGACAATGCATGTATCACTAAGATTGGTTAAATATTCTCGCTCATTGTATGCGTAGTAATCACATGTACTGTGTTCTCTAAAATACCACTGACAAATAGGCTGAGAAAGAGAACATCCTATGTCAGTTCACTGAAAGGAAATTATGACTGTTAATAAAACAGATGTAATTTGTAACATTATATGAACATTCTCTGTCAGCGACGCTAATCTGACAAGCCCCGTCCCCTTGCGCAACACATGCATACATTACTATACCCATTAATATTAAAAGAAGCGTTTTGATAGTTAGAGCTGGTGGAGGATCATTGTACGTGCCATTGCACGGTGTTGCCACATTCTGGCGCTCATTTCTCCTTGTCTTTTCTTCTGGATCACCCGTCCATTGGTTCAGATCGCTGTGTTCTGCTGTACGTAACTAAGAAGTGATAACTACAAGCCACACGAGCCGGCCAGCAGGCTTATCTCCATGGCAACCGCAGTGGGTTTCCATGGCAACCGTAGCCCCTACTCCCTAGCCAAGCGGGCAGTAAACAGACCTAACTTTAAGAACTGTCATATCAAATCTTTCAATATTACGACTATAGTTACAGTTGAAATTAGTGGAACAAGGGCTTAGAATTCTGCAAGGAAACTGGAATAAATGGACATGATATTTCATTTCATTCAATTAAGAGTAATGTTATAGTTCATATTTCCTTCCAGCTGTGCCAGTTGCTCTTTTATCTGTATATCCCGTATACCTAGTTATTCAAATTTAAAAATGAATGTCACAATGTAAATTTAAATTAGAATCAATATTGTGATAATTTTTTACGCCCTACAAAGTTTTCGGAGACGCGGATGGGGAAGGAAGAAGGACTGAATGGCCATTGATCAAGATCAGACGTATTCGCTATTGCCATTGACGAATTGGAGAGAGAGAACAGGGCGTGGTGTGATGTTGAATCAGTAAAGAAACAGCGCTCAAATTTCAATTGTCGAAGTTCGGAGACAGTCATTTTACTTAAAATTCTTGAATAACCTGGTGACTCTATATTAGCAATGGAATAGTGATGCCGGTACTTGTTCTTTATTATGACCTGACATCACCTGATAGCGTACAAAGCATTAGAGAAATTGCGTTATGACTGACTTCGTACATAACAGACACATGATGACATTTACAATAATAATAATAATAATAATAATAATAATAATAATAATAATAATAATAATAATAATAATAATAATAATAATATTGGCTTTACGTCACACTAACTACTTTTAATGTTTTAGGAGACACCGAGGTGCCGGAATTTAGTCCCGTAGGTGTCTTTTACGTACCAGTAAATCTACCGACACGAGGCTGGCGTATTTTAGCACCGTCAGATACCAGCAGTCTGAGCCAGGATCGAACCTGCTAAGTTCGGGTCCGGAGGCCAGCGCCACAACCGTCTGAGCCACTCAGACCGGCAGTGATGACCTTTACATATCGCCTGTGTGTACGGATGTGTATGACACTGTAACAAATTCGTAATTTGTTTAATTTATTTGAACTTAATAATAAAATATTTTATCTTGTTTTATTGTTTTAATTCACTTATTTATTATGCTTTGCAGGTGGAGAAATTGGGACTGTTGTTCATCTCTTTTAAGCACAGTAATAATGCAAGAATGGTGATAGATTTTAGAGTACATAGTAAAATAATGGTGAAGCTGAGATCTTCGGATAAACTTTCGGAGGTTGTTCAGGGATACCTTCTGAGAATATTTGTGTAAGGGACCTGTGGTCTTCGGGTGTGTCGTTGCAGAGTAATTGTATTTTTATCGGGTCGTTGTCCCCGTTAGCTTTGTATGTGTATTGAATAGAATAGAGTACTTCCATCTAGTAGTTCCAGTTCGCCTGAAACAAGGGAGAGAGCACTCTTTTATTAGAATTCATTAAAGAACGTGGTCAAAAGTGCGGTTAGGACCCTTAAAGATGACAGCTGTCAGGAGCATGTGGTCTTGTTAGTAAAATAGCACGTGACCGTGACGTCATGCGGTAAGTAAACTTGGCAGGGGTCAGTGACCTCATGGGAATATAATTTAATTTGTCCTAGACATTATAATAATTATAATTTCGTGTGGCTATTTCTAGCCGGGTGCAGCCCTTGTAAGGCAGATCATCCGAGGTGGGTGGGCAGCATCTGCCATGTGGACGTAACTGCGTGTTGGATAGTGTTATGTGTGGTGTGTGAGTTGCATGGATGTTGGGGACAGCACAAATATCCAGCCCCCGAGCCATTGGTATTAACCGATGAAAGTTAATTCCCGGACCCGAGCAGGAATCGAACCTGGGACCTTCTGAACCGAAGGCCAGTGCGCTGACCATTCAGCCAACGAGTCGGACGTCCTGGACGTTAAGAACGTTATACTGTATAGGACAACATGTATCCCTCCTTAGTTTATTCAATGCTTACCTTTGTGTTACAAGGCTTTTTGGAGTATTCTACCATTAACAACATGTCTTACTTAATTGTACCTTTATTGCACTGAAAATAATAAGTTGTAATTCTTGACAAACGCCGCGGTGTCAGAAATTTTGTTCCGCAGGAGTTCTTTAATGTGCCGGAAGCTAGCGATGCCGTGAACATGGTGGTCGACATTTTGAGGAATACATGTAAGGGAACAGTTCTGCATTTGTTACGTACTGTACTCTACAGTACACTGATAGAACAGGTCGAAAATACTCCCGTCATACAAATTAGTCAGCTGCATTCAGCAAGTGGTCTTAAATTTATGGTGTTAAAAGCAAGAACGGTCCGCCTCTGTGGTGTGGTGGTTAGTGTGATTAGCTGCCACCCACGAAGGCCCAGGTTAGATTTCCGGCTCAGCCCCGAAATTTGAAAATTGGTACGAGGGCTAGAACTCGTAAGGTCAACTGAGTAGAGGTGTGTTCGATTCCCACCTCAGCCATCCTGGAAGTGGTTTCCCACTTCTCCTCCAGGCAAATTCCGGGATGGTACCTAACTTAAGGCCACGGCCGCTTCCTTCCCTCCTCCTTGTCTATCCTTTCAAACCTTCCCATCTCCCACCAAGACCCCTGATGAGCATTGCAGGTGAGGCCGCCTGGGCGTGTTACGGGTCATTCTCCCCAGTTGTATCCCCCAATGTCTCACACTCCAGGACACTGCCCTTGAGGCGGTAGAGGTGTGATCCCTCGCTGAGTCCGAGGGAAATACCAGCCCTGGAAGGTAAGCATATTAAGAAGAAGAAGAAGAAGAAACAAGAATGGATCAATTCTGTCATAATACATTCTGATGCTTTTTACAATCCAGTGGGTAGGGAATGCTCTCATATTAGAGAAAACTCAACAAAGTGAGTGTGGTGTAATTTGCGACAGTATTAATTAAGTCTACATTTGGTCCGTTATTATACGTATTTGAGTGCCCTCTCTCAACAAATAACTTGTGCATAACTGCGCAACACATAGTTTAATTAAGGTCAATTAAAGCTTTTCATTAACATTCGCCTCGAGTGTGCACTGCATATTTACTAAACAATTGTACTGTTAATTGAATAAAGTATTCTACAACTGTTTGTTCGTTTAAGTTAAAAAGTTGAAATAGACTGGGAACACATATTACGTGAAAATATCCTTCTTTCTTTCTTTCTTTCTTTCTTTCTTTCTTTCTTTCTTTCTTTCCTAATCCGTTTACCTATAGGGTTTGTTTTCCCTCGGACTCAACGAGGGATGCCACCTCTAGCGCCTCATGGGCAGTGTCCTAGAACGTGAGAATTTGTGTCGGAGATACAACTCGGAAGGACGAGCAGTACCTCACCCAGGAGGCCTCATCTGCTATGCTGAACAGGAGCCTTGTCGGGGATAGGAAGATGGGAATGGATAGACAAGGAAGTGGGAACTTGCGTACCATCCCGGCATTTGCCTGGAGGAGAAGTGGGAAACGACGGAAAACCACTTCTTGGATGGCTGAGGAATGAATCGAACCCCCACCTCCATTACTCAGTTGACCTCCAAGGATTAATGGACCCGGTTATATCCCTCGTACCACATTTCAAATGTAGTGCAAGAACTGGGAATCGAACCCAGGCCTCCAGCGTTGGCCACTAAACCACACGGGTGGACTGTAATGAATATACTCGTGTATATTTTTTTTAAATGTTTAAACAATGATTTCATTACCTTCGAGAGCTTCTTCTGCTGTACAATGTTCGGTTCTCAGCTTCCGGATCCCAAAATCATGTCGTTAAACCCAGCAGAGTAGTGTAGGTTTTTGAAGGGTTGCAAAATATATATAGTGACACCTTCGTGACAACCGCATAGAAAAATTTTACGACAAATATTCTGGGGGACAGCATATCAATGCTTGGCTGGAAGATGTGGCAGGTCTTAAGGGAAAAAAAGAATGATAAGAAGAGGATTGTCACCTTCACAGTTTTGGAACAGCAGCAACGACATCTTCTTCCTTGCAATAATTTTTATCACTCCAGCCTCATGCAGAAAAGTCAGTGATTTCATTAAGTGGTATTCTGTGAAGAAATTTTAGTCGCAAATATGATTTTGATGATTATTTATTTTAAAATGTCCGCCTCGGTGCTGTAGTGGTTAGTGTGATTAGCTGCCACGCCCGAAGACCTGGGTTCGATTCCCGACTCGGCCACGAAATTTGAAAAGTGATATGAGGGCTAGAACTGGGTCCTCTCAGCCTCCGGAGGACAACTGAGTAGAGGGTTGTTCCATTCCCACTCAGCCGTCCTCGAAGTGGTTTTGTCCGTGGTTTTCCAATTCTACTCCATGCAAATGCCAGGATGGTACCTAATTTAAAACTACGGCTGCTTCCTTCCCTTTTCCTTGTGTATTCTTTCCGATCTTCCCACCCTTCATGAGGCCCCTGTTTAGCACAGCAAGGTGAGGCCACCTGGGTGAGATACTGGTCTTCCTCCCCCATTGTATCCCCGACCAAGTGCCTCACGCTTCACGACATTGCCCTTGAAGCGGTAGAGGTAGGATCCCTCGCTGTGTCCCAGTTAAAATCAACCGTGGGGTGTAAACGGATGAAAAAGGAAGGAAGGAAGAAAGAAAGAAAGAAAGAAAGAAAGAAAGAAAGTCATAACTTTAAAAATATTCTTGGTAACTAGGAAAATATTTTCCAGGTAACTCTATTTTGGGACAACTCATTTTATTGTATGGTTGCATTATTAATTTCGGTGATTATCTTTGTAAATAGAGCCTCCATGGCTCAGGCGGCAGCGCGCTGGCCTCTCACCGCCGGGTTCCGTGTTTCAAATCCCGGTCACTCCATGTGAGTTTTGTACTGGACAAAACGCAGGCGGGAGAATTTTATCTCCCGCTACTCCGGTTTTCCCTGTCATATTTAATTCCAGCAACACTCTCCAATATAATTCCATTTCATCTGTCACTCATTAATCAATGGCCAGAGGAGTGCGACAGGCTTCGGCTGCCGGCACAATTCCTATCCTCGCCGCTAGATGGGGGCTTCATTCATTTCATTCCTGACCCAGACGAATGAATGGAAACAGGCTGTCGATTTTCATTTTCATCTTTATAAATCCATTCCTACCTGCAGCTTATGTCAAGAGCTCTGGAAGCCAGTTATCTATCAGTTTCATACATGTGGTGTACCAGATGTATGTACAGTCTACATCTTACCTTTAGTCATTAACTAGGACACTCTATATTTCTTCTTTTCAGCACATGACCTATATGAGTTATTGTCAGTGTGCTCTCTTTAGAAATTCCATATTTGATATTGGGTTTTCCACACTGCATTGGAGAGATGTGCGAACTCATTCTGCAGATATGAAGACCATTAAGGGTGGAAACATAATATGTAGCTGAACGTATCTTTACACATTATCAGCCTTATCTTACGTTTGGCATTTATATTAACTTAGCCAAGAGTTGTCTGGTATTCCAGAAAGCTGTTTCAGCTGTCCGAGTATTATCAACCGGCAACTGATCTATGCATCTAGTATTTTCATTACCTTAGTGAGAATTTTTTTTTTTTTTTTTTTTTTTTTACTATTGGCTTTGCGTGACACCGGCTCTGATAGGCATTATGGCGACGATGGGGTAGGAGTGGAAGGAGTGGGAATGAAGCGACCGTGGCATTAAATAAGGTAGACCCCCAGCATTTGACTGGTGTGAAAATTGGAAACAATGGGGGACCATCTTCAGGGCTGTCGGCAGTAGCGAATGCAAGCTCACAGCAGCGCACCCCTAACCACAAGGCCAAGTCGCTAGGTCATAAAAAGACTTGTACGTTGAATGTATTGGCAAGCAGTGTTCAACTGAACAAATATAACTTGCGATTTGCTAATTTGTTTTACGTCGCACCGATTCAGCAGGTCTTATAATGACATTCGGATAGGTCTAGAGCTAAGGCTTGGAAGGAAGTGACCATGCCCTCAATTAAAGCACGCTCCTGGTATTTGTCCGTTGAGAAATTTGGAAACCCACGGAAAATCTTCTCCAAGTCCGCCGACTGTGGAGTACGAAGCTACGGCATCCTGAACGACAGCTAAAAGGTACATATGGAAGAGCGTATCCAACAATATTTGTGTCCAATTTTAATGTTGCTAACATTTCTCAGCAGAGAAAGTAGGGGTCCCTATACTATGAAAAATATAAAATGAAGCAATTTCCTCAATTTAGCCTAAAGTTGAAGGGCCATAGGGCCCGGAAAGGTTTCACTTTTTCATTCAAATTCTAGTCAAATTAACTGATTTACATAATTCCTACTGTAATGTGTTCCTTTCTTCAATACCCTCAGGCGTTTTTATTTTTTATTTTTGAAAAATTTCCAGGCCGAATGTAGTTATAAGGGCGTAACTCTGCATTGACTCATATTAGCGCTCGTAGTGGTGCTTAAGTGAAACTGTGCACTGATTAACATTAGCGCTCGTAGTGGTGCTTAAGTGAAACTCTGCATTGACTCACATTAGCGCTCGTAGTGGTGCTTAAGTGAAACTGTGCACTGACTAACATTAGCGCTCGTAGTGGTGCTTAAGTGAAACTCTGCATTGACTCACATTAGCGCTCGTAGTGGTGCTTAAATGAAACTCTGCATTGACTCACATTAGCGCTCGTAGTGGTGCTTAAGTGAAACTCTGCATTGACTCACATTAGCTCTCGTAGTGGTGCTTAAGTGAAACTCTGCATTGACTCACATTAGCGCTCGTAGTGGTGCTTAAGTGAAACTCTGCATTGACTCATATTAGCGGTCGTAGTGGTGCTTAAAGTGAAACTCTGCGTTGACTCACATTAGCGCTCGTAGTGGTGCTTAAATGAAACTCTGCATTGACTCACATTAGCGCTCGTAGTGGTACTTAAGTGAGACAATGCATTAACTCACATTAGCGGTCGTAGTGGTGCTTAAGTGAAACAATGCATTAACTCACATTAGCGGTCGTAGTGGTGCTTAAGTGAAACAATGCATTAACTCGCATTAGCGGTCGTAGTGGTGCTTAAGTGAAATAATGCATTAACTCACATTAGCGGTCGTAGTGCTGCTTAAGTGAAACAATGCATTAACTCACATTAGCTATCGTAGTGGTGCTTTTGTGAAACAATGCATTAACTCACATTAGCGGTCGTAGTGGTAGGAAAAGGCAAAATAATTGACCGGATAACGACGATTAAGAAAAGGTTTTAATTTTTAGGATTAAATACAGAATATGCTTTCATAAAACCCCAAACCGTATGCCACTACAGCCCTTGAAGGGCCTTGGCCTACCAAGCGACCGCTGCTCAGCCCGTAGGCCTGCAGATTGCGAGGTGTCGTGTGGTCACCACGACGATTCCTCTCGGCCGTTAATCTTGGCTTTCGAGACCGGGGCTGCTACCTCACCGTCAGATAGCTCCTCAATTCTAATTACGTAGGCTGAGTGGACTTCGAACCAGCCCTCAGGTCCAGAGAAAAATCCTTGTCCTGACCGGGAATCGAACCCGGAGCCTCCGGGTATGAGGGAGACACGCTACCCCTACACCACGGGGCCGGCATATATTCTCATACTTTATTATATTTTGTTTACCTAAAATTCGTAGCTCATATCTGTAGGATGTTTTCAAGATTGAGTTGCTTGCTGGAAATAATGTGCGTTTAGTAGTTTATTTGACACATTTCTAAGACAACGGCGGCTAGTGCACAGTTGAGTCAAGCAAGCAAGAAGTAATTTCAATTCCAGCCACCACAGTTATCGTGGGGCCGTCTGCCAAACTAGTCGCCTTGGTCAATGTGTGTAGGAAAATTTGTATTGAGTGATTAAAACTTACAAAGGTATGTGTTTCACGCATTTAATATGTCCTGACGGAGAGATCATAGAAATCCTCATGGAACCACAGAAGAGCCGCTCAATGCCCACCCCCACCATTCAAGTGACACGAATTCGATTCAGTATCTCTTAATTCATGATTCGATCTACTCATCTTACCTTCTGTAATACAATATTTCAAAACATTTTATCTCATTCCTTTTGAACCAGTTACTTTTAATATTTTATTTACATACGATGCCACGCACCTGACGTAGGTCTTCTAAAACTTATTTCTAATTCGTACATCAATGTTCGAAATGAGGAAATGTCTTCCCTTAGGAACGACCCTCATTCTTTGTGCCTGTCTGCATTTTTATGTCCTCCTTATTTCTGCCATCGCTAGTTATTTTTCTACCCAAGTAAACAATATTCGTCTATTTGCTCTGAGACTTCATTTCCTATTTTTACACCAGACAATGCTGTGACTGTATCTTAATTAAGGCCACGGTCCTTCTAATCGTCGCCATATGATCTTTCTTCTGGGGGATTTATTAATCTTCATTTTGTATTCCTTCTCCAAGACTGTGTTCATAACATTCAGATGGCGTGGAATGATATTAGTAGACGAATAAGTGTGAGTCTTGTCTTTAAAACTAGGAAATATCACAATGTGAAGATAAAGTTGGAAATCAAGGGGACAAATTGGGGCAAATATCCGTTCATCCGAGGGGGAGTTAGGGATTGGAATAACTTACCAAGGGAGATGTTCAATAAATTTCCAATTTCTTTGAAATCATTCAAGAAAAGTCTAGGAAAACAACAGATAGGGAATATGCCACCTGGGCGACTGCACTAAATGCAGATCAGTATTGATTGATTGCTTGATTGCTTGCTTGCTTGCTTCATTGATTGATTGATTGATTGATTGATTGATTGATTGATTGATTGATTGATTGATTGATTGATTGATTGATTGATTGATTGATTGATTGATTCAGCAATTTACCCACATCTTCTGCAGTCTCAGTTAAATTATCAGTGTCATCAGAAAATTTCAGAATGTTTGCATATCGATTACCCTTTCAAATGTATCTTTGATTCGCTCTAGAGGCCTTTTAGATAAAAGAGCGTTTTATATATAGCTCATTCATGTCATCAATTGTAGTCTGCAAGATGAAATTAACCATCTGTACTGTCACAGCCTGCCCGGTTGCTAGGTAACATCGGGTCACACATTTTCTTTCTCTAATTTCGGACGCAAATTTTCAAAAGACCCCCAGTCGTAATAATATTTATGTCAAAAGGGAATTTAGTCGCATGTCTAAATGATCCTAACTACTTTTAATGAGTGCATAGTAAAATGGACTCTAGGACAATTATGACAACAATAGTTACATAACGGAGGGCTCCACTCCCATCCGGATGTTTGCGAGGTGTCAGTGTCAGTTGAAAGGTGCACGTGCTGCAAGCCGCAATTCAAAATGTGGTCTGTGTAGAGCAGGGCCTCTCAGGGTGCATGCGCGTGGTGCATGCACTGTGCACGGTGCAAGAGACGACTTGGCTTGGTCGAACAGAGTGCAGACCCCCCACTCCTCGATTTGGAGCAATAGCGCTTACTCTCTCGTTACTCACGCCTGTCTCGCTCGCTCCGCCTGTCTCCCTCTCCCCCACTTGCGCCGTAGCGCTCTAAATCCAGGCTGACTTGAGCCGAGCGGAGGGGAGTTGAGCCGAGCTTAGCCGAGTAGCCCAGAGACGAAGCGTTGATCTGAGCCATGCCGAGCGGCAGCGATGCACAGTGCACGGAGCTCTTGCACCTCTATCTGCACGCGTGAGATTTTGGGCGTTTGAGAGGCCCTGGTGTAGAGTGTGGTGTTTGCAAGTTATATCTGATCGTTCAGACAGAGATAGGCAACGGGGGAATAAGTTGTCCTTGAACTTACACTGCTCTCCAAAGAAGAAGTACGTTGTCGGGATCCTGGCGGTTATTCAGAATACGTTCGTATCTGCGAAAACATTTCCAGAAAATTAGAATTGTTTCCAGGTACCCTGACACAGGTCATCAAAGGAAAACAACCCCAGGACAGTATGGTTTCGTGCATGTACAAGTTATAATACCAATATAGTTGGTCCGTTATTGGACATTATAAATTCTCCAGATAACTCTTTCCTTGTGGCCAGCATTTCGCCCCAGTGTGCTAAGTTCGGCTCATCAGTTGGTAAATAACACACCTACCATGACGCATGGCTGCTGCATAATGAGACAAAGTCTCTCATAGTGAATTGGCACTGCCGATGGCTCCAAGTAGCCTACGCAGTGGCCTCCACAGCACAGGACACACAGCTTACATCGCACAAGTCGAGATCGACCTCACTGTATTGGACCTCTCTGAACTCCAGACTCCCCTCGTATTTCTTGATCGGCCGGGCGGCACATCAGCTTTACTACCAGCTCCCAGCCGATCCCAATAAAGCAAGCGGCCGATACCAGCACTTGGAAGTCACCCTGCACTCCCATCATGACCACCTTCACCACCACTACTACCACCATGATCTCCACGCTCATGCGCTCCCACCATTCTTTCACTACGGTCGTATATTCCCATCCTTCACCAGTAATGTCCTGATCCCTCGCAATGCATCCCACCTCTGAACGCCCCAGTCTTCTACATATTCCACCCCGCTTCTTCAATCGCCAGCAAGTCGACGACGCACATGCTCCAACTACAGAAGACGCCGCACCGCCACCACCGTCTCAACCCTCAATGTTTAGTTGTGTCATTCAAGGCGTTGCCACCACCATCACTGAACGCAGGAACTCCTCGCAGGAGGTGTCCCGGCACAGCGGGCGTTCCGCATTATGAACTCTTCTGGTGCCACCTCATTAGTACCCCTCCATCTACCGACGGAAGACGCAGTACTTCACCTCATCTCCAGTGGGGGCACATCTACAGACGCTATCACAAAGTGGAACATTCTCGCTCCCCTCCTCAACCTTTCTCTAGACATAACCCCGCCACTACACGTCGTCGCACCCCTATCAACCTCTTTACCACGCTCGTCCACCCCATAACCCAATTCGTCCCTTCTTCCACACACCTCCACATACAGATGTCTATAGACTCCTTACAACTTCACTATGTAATATCGTCGCCGCCCTACAACTCCTCAAACCTCAGCTTCACCCTTGGCACTCTCGTCTAAACTACACGCCCTCCCTCACATCTCACTTAATTTATTTACTTCCTTTCTCCCATCTTTCTCCTCCATCACACCTCACTCTTTTCTTCACCTCTCCCGGCACGAGAGAGCGCGTTACGCTCTACGGGGCCCGGCCCGCCCTTTGGACGGGGAAGGAAAACATATGTTGCTTGCTTGCCTCCACAGTACGCACTAGCCAAGCCATGTGCGCTAACCTCTTGGATAGCATTTTTAAATAATGCGATGACTTCTTTTGTTATTTCATTCGTCATTTTTCATTGCTACGCGCTTAATTTGACATCCAAGATGAGTCTGGTAGACTCGCAAGTATTTTTTCATCCAAGTAGATTATTTTGTCAATATTTTGTTGGCAGTTCTATAGTGACAATGCTCTTATTTCAATATTTTAACAGTTACAAAGTTAACACTGAGTTTCATAAATAACAGTTCATTCAAGTGAACTACAAGATAATATTACCGATATTGCACTTCCGCACAGCAGATGTAATTATTGAGCAAAATGCCCAACCTGAAACCATTCTTTACTACAGTGAGATCAAAGGGGGCGTGGATTCGTTTGATCAGATGTCACATACATACACGTTCAAGTGAAAAACTGGAAGTTGGCCTCTTTTATTGTTTTGCAATTGCATTCATGTGTTTTGGAACTGAAACACTTGGAATGCCAAGAAAAAGTAATGCAGAGTTGGTTGCTGAGCTCGCGACGTTAGAAGAACGTAAATTGCATCTAAAGTGTTACAAATGGCCCTCAGAGTTTATATCCTGTGACGTCAACAGCTGCAAAGAAGAAACGATGTTACCTGTGTGAAAACAGGCAACGAAGAATTCTGAAAAATGTATGCAGCAAATGTGACAGAAATATATGTGCTGAACATTCATAATGCAGCATAAAGTGTGCAAAATTCTTACTGTAATCTCTAAAGGGTTGTGTACCAAGTGTCCAGAAAAACTTATACATTTTTCTTAGGCCACGAATTTTTCCATTATACTGTGGGAAGTAGATCAGATTTTCTAATTCTGGTAACGTATTTTAATGTTGATAAATGCTCAAATAGAATGAATTTGCATACATTGTGTTAGTGACGAAGCCACTCTTCAGTTATACTACCGGTTTTAAGGTAAAGCTGAATTTTATCTAACTTGAAACTCTACGAGTCCAAGAGACTCCTCTTGGGAGTTAACTGTTACTAAAATGCTTAAGAGCTCTAGGGTTAAGATTCAGGGGAAGATTCATAGGAACATTTCTGATTTACAGCATGCTAAAAATTGCTGAGCTTTATACGGGCAGCTTCATGTAATGGACTCAAGTTTTGTGAACACAATTCGTTGTGATAATTCTATTATTCCCCTCTTAATCCAGAGACAATTGAAAGCCTCTCCAACAGTTTGTTAAATAACCCATACGCTACACAATATCATAAAGCTGGCAAAGCAATGAGTCAGCTATTGCTGTGGCAGGCCACTAGTATTAAACACTTTCGAATTCATGATAACTGTCTCTATTCAGGGAAGTGAAGACAACAAATGTGAATATTTGATGACTTACACGTCATGGTACAGTTAATTGAACATATACCATCAGACATATCTTATGCACACAAGTATATGAAGCTATTAAGCACGCCGTTTGAGACACACATCACTTGAAAAATGATTACTGCCCAGGAGCTGTCAGATTTTGTTATTCGACGAGGAGCGGGTGTGAAAAATCAATGGCAACAAAATCAGAGTTACAAGATCCACCCTCTAGCTCCAATGAACGAGGTGGTGGTGATAACCATTCACAAAGGAAGTTTTTGTACTCCAAGAAAGCCTCACAGGAACACGTCAAAAATAACATGCAGACTAACCAGCCCGTTCAGAATTGAAATCGCTCTGGTTCGACTGTACTGTCTCATCTTCTTCCTTCAATAACGAGGAAAACTGGATGACACAGAAAACTTTCGATGGGGTACCCTCCGAGGTTATTAAGATAGGAAACACCCAGAAAAAATTTGCTTGCTTGTGACTCCACTCCTTCAAAATGTCCCGAAAAGCTAACCCTGGGTAGATGCGATAATAGAGCGCTGGATTTCTGACCTCAGAGTGGCAGGGTTCCATCCGGGCTCAATCCGGTGGTGTTGGCAGATATACCTGCATTAAGAAAAACTCTAATGGGAGAAACTGTCTGGCATCTTAACACCTTCTTTAGCAGGACAAATTAATTTCAAAAATCAATAAATCGTAAAATATAAGAACAATTTGCCGGGATATTTGTATTTCTGGTACATATTATCGAGTAACATAAGAGTGCCGGTAAATCAAGGGTGAGGATAAACCTACAGTTCACAAAACCCCAGTTTCAACCGTAGATGAGGAATATCAATTCTAGATAAATGCATAACTCTCTATGCATCAACACTATTATTTTAGTGTTCACTTGTGGGGCAAAAAACCACGTTGCTATACCACGTTATTTAAACCTGTGTCAATTATTTAGTCGAAAGGAAGACCTTTTGCATTATATTGTAGTTAGAAAGTCCCAGACTGTCCAGTTGTGTTTGAATGATATGCTTACTCACAAAAATGATCACGGCCATTGTTGAATTGTTCCTAAGATACAGTTGCAATCTCGAACACAAATATTATTTAGAAAATATACACATTTTCGAGTATTTTCAATTATGAAATACTACTAAGAACTGATAGCGGCGTTCGCCTGAGAGTGAAATACAGTTTGAATTAGATGTTTCAAAATACAAATGGTGGCGGACGTGAAATATTGGTGTTTACTGACTTATGAGTCTGGTGGCTCATTATTTTGTACTTTCTCAAAAAACTATAATCAGCAACATTTTTGTTCTTTTTCCAAGGGGAAAAATTCGAGCTTGTCGAATGCGAGGTCTTGTGAGTCTTTCATCTTCACGGCCTCTCCTTTATTTTGCTAATACCTTCGATCTTCCGCATTTCCTCTGATTAGTGTTAATAGAGAATAGTTGCCAAGTTATACTTCCTCTTAAAATAGTAATCGCCATCACAACTGTACAATTAAGCAGTCACAGTAGTAGCAGGAGTAGTGACGCTAGAGTGTTCTTTAAGACGCCAATACATCAATGGACATGAATCTCTCATAAATAAGTACTTTTAAATGCCGGCCACATTAAGCGACGTGTGTTTCTGCTTGTTTGAGCACAAAATTCGAACACTTAAGCAATTCAAGAACTGTACTGAGTTACGGGTCCTAAGTAAAATGTATCAAGGTGGTTTCGGAAATATGAGAGCTTAGGGGGAGTGGGAGTGGTGTCGTCACATAAATAACTATTGGAAAAACACTTTTGGTACAGGAACGTACACATACTATATCGCCGTTGCCGGGACAAAACCTCCAATGTGATAATATTTTTGGAGATATACTGACCCGCAGCACATACATTATCAAGAGCGAGAATACCTTGACAATATTCACACAGTATTGCACCTTAGATGACAAAACCTTACCGGCCAAAGTTCTAAACTAAAATATTTCACATCGGAGGTTTTGTCACGACAGCGACTGTATACTTTTCCATTCAGTTCAGGAGAATTCTATTCATTGAAGTGATGGTGTGTGAACATATAATGACCTACATGTCATCGCACCCTTAACAGAAGAAATATCTTCAGACATACTGTATGTACTTTATGCATACAAGCATATGAAGCATTTAAACACGCCATTTGAGACCGGCATCATATGAAAAATAATTACTGTCCAGGAGCGTTTTATGAGTCATTAATAGAATTTAAGAATTTGACAAGAGAACGTCTATTTCTTTAACGGATCATGCATTATTAGAGCCGGATAATTTAGCTACTTAAACAGTGAGACAAGAATATAATATTAATTATATTTTATTTGCTGCACATTCTACATTACATTAACATTTACGGATATATCTTCACCTTTTAAAATGCTACACATTGTAGAGGACATTCACATTTTCTTATACACAGAACGCCCAGAGCCCCATCTGTGATGGTTAGCTGGTGTGTGTCAGGGGGCCCCAACCACGCCCCCAACTCAGCGTGGCGATCAACCACAAACAGAGATTCACCAACCAGTCGAGACATACGACGCGCAGTTCTGGCACGAGGCAACGAATAATCTCTTAAGAGAGAATGCATACAGTACAATATTGTATGCCATGATACGTCTCCCTCAGTCGAGAGAACATTGCTGGCTCGTGTCACAACTCGGATCGGCCTTCGGGCCAGAGCTCACCTCAACATCCGCTAAGGAAAGCTCTGCACGACAGGACTGCTACACTAATTAGTTTGACTACATGTCCGTGCTTATATACCCGCATCGGAGTCGCGCTACGTTGCGTATCCGTTGCAGCAACGCCCTCGAACGGGAATGTTATGATCACGCCTTTTACTTTAGTTGTAGCTTTGACTTAATTCCTGTATGTTCATGGTATACAAGTATCCTTGATGCACTTTATTCCGTTAATTTGTTCTTCTTTCCATTTTTCTCCCTTGTCTTTATTTCTATTATTTTGTTTTCATTTTTACTTATTATGTATTATTATTGGTGTGTTACGAATGTGCTGTATTGGGGTTATTGGCTGTGTACTTCTAAATATACAAATAAATTAATTTTAATGGAAGCATATAGCAAGCTCGGAACCCATCTATTCTAAAGGACGGATCCCAAGGAACCCGGCTGTGTAGACCGCGGCATGCTAGAAGCTTCCGTTCCGAAGTTATATCAAAGAACTTATGCCGCGATTTCCCCAGCTACTGTCTAGAAAATATAAAATATAATTCTCGTACGGTTGCGAAATTATTCCTCAAGGTACATTTTAGCCTTGCTAATTTAAAATATGGTGACCTTCGTTGACTTCAAGGAGGCTTACGACTCGCTGGATCGAAGTACCCTGATCCAGGTTCTAAAAGAATTGGGTTTAGACAACAAGACAAGAAAAATCATTCAGAAAACCCTGTTGGACACGACATCCCAAGTGAAATTAATGGGAGAGATATCTGAGTCCTCCGAAATACGGACAGGGGTAAGGCAGGGAGATGGGCTCTCACCTCTGCCATTCAACTATGTTATCGAGAAAATTATTCGAGATTGGAGTAAAGAATTGTGTAAGGAAGGTGTATAGAATGGGGTCAGACTAGGTTCTAAGAACAAGCAGTAACAATCGACTAGCCTTCGCAGATGACCTTGCAATTCTCCCTAATTCTCTTGACACGGCCACACATCAATTCAGTGAACTACAGACGTAAGCTGCAAAGGCAGGGCTTCGTATTTCGTTTGAGAAAACACAGTTCGTAACGAATATCGAGTCAGCACCCAGGGAACTTAAGGTGAACGATGGATAAATAAAGAAGACAGAAATTCAAATACCTGGGTGAGTGGAGAGAGCCAAGCATTCGTGAAAAGGAAGCTTTCGTATGATCAACGAAATGGAAATGTCTTACCATCTAACCAAAGACACATTGAATAAGTGATCAGTGTCCTTCAAGGCCAAACTCAGGCACTACTGTACCGTTATTCGGCTGGAGGCGCTATATGCATCAGAATGCCTTGCGATAAAAAAAAAGGCCTAGCAGAACTACTGGAAACCAAAGAGAGGAGGATTTTAAGAAAGATATAGGACCCGGTCAAAGAACAAGGAGAGTACAGAAGACGACACAACGATGAAGTGTATCTGCACGTGCAGAAGATAACGTACACCATACGCAAAAGGAGAATCTCTTTCCATGGCTGCTTGACCGGAATGAACTAAGGAAGATTGTCCAATCGAATCTGTGCCTACTTTGCGGGAAAGAAAACCGATGGAATCGGGTTTACAGAGGTGGAAAAAGACTTAAAAGAACTGGGGATCTCACATGAGGACATCTTGACTCTTTGAAGAACAAACTTGGGGAAGTACAGAAATTTCAGCCAAAACCCAAAATGTAAACTGACAAGAAGTGGACCGAAGAAATACGCGCGAACACTGGGCAAATGTGAAAGATAGTGGGAGAAATCAATTGAAATAGCGTGGTCCATTGCTCGTTGTTCTAATCATCAGTCCACAGAGTGGTTTGATGCAGCTGTCCATGCCACCCTCTCCTGTTCTAACATTTTCTTTTCCACGTAACTATTGCATCCTACATCTGCTCTAATCTGTTTCACATATTCATACCTTGGTCTACCCCTACCGTCTTACCCACTACACTTCCTTAAAAAAAACTGAACAAGTCCTGGGTGTCATAAGGTATGTCCTATCATTCTATCTCTTCTTCTCATCAAATTAAGCCAAATCGATCTCATTGACCGGTTCGATTCATTATCTCTTCATTCGTGATTCGATCTATCCATCTCACCTTCAGCATTCTTCTGTAACACCACATTTCAAAAGCTTCTATTCTCTTTCTTTCTGAGCTAGTTATCGTCCATGTTTCACTTCTATACAATGCCACTCTCCAGACGAAATTCTTCAAAACATCTTTCTAATTCCTATATCAATGTTTGAAGTGAGGAAGTTTGTTTACTTAAGAAAGCTCTTCCTTGCTTGTGGTAGTCTGCATTTTATGTCCTCCTTACTTCTGTCATCGTTAATTATTTTAATACCCAAGTAAAAATATTCATCTACTTCCTTTAAGACTTCATTTCCTAATCTAATGTTTCTTGCATCACCTGCCTTCGTTCGACTGCACTCCATTACTTTTGTTTTGGACTTATTTATTTTCATCCTGCACTCCTTACCCACGACTTCGTCCATACCATTCAACAGCTTCTCGGGATCTTCTGCAGTCTCAGATAAAATAACAATATCATCGGAAAATCTCAAGGTCTTCATTTCCTCACCTTCGATTGTGATTCCCATTCCAAATTCCTCTTGGATTTCCTTTACTCCCTGTTCTATGTAAATATTGAAAAGGAGGGGAGGACAAACTGCAGCCTAGCCTCACTCCTTGCTGGATTGCTGCTCCTTTTTCATAGCCCTCGATTCTTATGATTGCAGACTGATCTTTATACAGATCGTAGATAATTCTTCGTTCTTGGTATCTGATCTCAATCACCTTCAGAATCTTAAATAGCTTGGTCCAATGAACATTATCGAATGCCATTTCTAGATCTACGAACGCCATGTACGTGGTCCATAGAAGACCGAAACGAGAAGAAGAAGAAGAAGAAGAATAAGAAGAATAGTACGTTAGAAACAATGCAGCTACACTGTAGATCAAAATTGCATCACAGTTAGTTATTTAGTAATGTCGCATTATACTGTAATAAATGCCAAAGTTTTTCTTTTGCTTAAACAGATATAACGTTTTCTAGAAGGGGTAACGATCGACGTAGAAACGCCTAATTTACACAAAAACTCGTTTTCCAGTGTTAATTAATAGTTAGAAACATTGTTATAATACCTAATAACACAAGCACAGGCTCGTATATATTCAAATCATGGTGTGTTCCTAAACTTCCTGGCAAACTGTATGTGACCCGAACCGAACTAACTCGATATACCACTTTATCTTCGAGGAAGCAGTCTTTAACGAAAACTTCTAAAGCTTTATATAACTTTTCTCCCCCTTAATCACACATTCTTTGCTTCCTTTCTGTATTCAACTTATTAATTACCTTCTCTTTTAATTACAGCGCCCGGAGAATCCATGTCTATGTTCATTTATAAACTTTTAATTGATTTACTTCACATCAAACCTGGAGAACCTGCTACAGTAATGTTCATGCTTCGAAACACTACAAGGAATACACCTTAGACTTGCTCCAATATCCACCGTTACCGGATTCGCTTCGTAGTACTGCAGCACTACAGACAAAGCAAACTTAACTAAAAACCACAAGTCAGCATAATGTTATTATTAATTATTTGGAGGTTCTGGAAAGCGCGGTTTAATAATTAAATGTGATATTTTTGTGGAGAATCAATAGAGTTGAAAAAAAATTGAATTTGGTTTAGAGTAAGGCGATGCTTCTACAATATACATTTTATATATTATCCTCCTTTGGAATATAAAAGTGCCCCTCTGTGTTATTGTAAATTGATAGTCTCAATACCGAATGAGACTTATAACATGCAATGACGTGATATTACCTATCAAAGAAGCATTATGACAGATAAGATTGGAGGGAGGAGCAATGCACGTGCCATTACTCGGTGTTGCCAAATTCTTGCATACCTTTCTCCTTCCCCTCACTTCCGGATCACTTGTTCGTTCGTTCATATTGCTGTGTTCTGTTGTACACAACTCAGAAGTGTGAGGTTCGACAACTCCAAGCCAGCAGGTTGAAGCTGTAGCATTGCAACTGATGAACCCACTGCTACACTGGGGCAAAACGCTGTGAATTTCACGATTGAAAAAACTAGATAATTAAGAGCTTAAGTATTTAGCTTGTACAAATTTCATTTCTTCTAGAAGCTCAGAAATTAGAAAATACACGAGTGATAGCACACTAACACAATGGACAGTACAGAAGAATTGCAGCGTGAACGCTGGCACATTCAACCTTCCCCACCAAACTCAGCTGAGCACATCCGACTGTAGCTCTACCGGTTGAACTTCCTACCAAGTAAACTAATGACCTCAGGCACATCCACAAGGCACCACCTTATGCGGCACGGCTAATGCATCCCATTATTACAAAAAAACACATTTTTCATATTATTTCGGAACGTTCACCCTTTTCCACGTTTGGAAATCAATTGGCCAGAACAGGTGATCCTTTGTTTATATTGCTTCATATATCTTAGAAACTGTTTGGGGATGATCACTTATTGACCCGCTGTATCAAAATTGCGAGGTTGAGTTGTGCAGTTCATTGAATTTTTCTCAGTAAGGATGTTATTTTGCTCCATACTGAAATAAAGAACCGAACAATATATTTATGGATGTTGAATGGTCCAGCTTTACATGAATTCGGTATGAAAGGAGATTCAGCTAAACGCTGTGGATTGTGAAAAAACTACTAGTCATTTCGTGTCATCATTACCTACGCCAGAATATCACTGACAGTATTGTTTCTCAGGTCACGGCCTGTCTTGAACAATCCAGTATGATCAGGTGAAGTCAAGGTCTGTGAGTGAGTCGCTACAGCTCCTTTCCTTCACTCTAACACCCACACCCGGCTCATTTCTTGGTCCACTGGCCCTCAAAGAGCCTGAAAAGCTCTTTTATACCCTCAAAATAATATTGTGCTCTGCCGGCCACAAAGGAGTAACGTAAAAGATGAACACAAAGGGTTATTTTTAATAAAGGTTGTTGTTATAGCGACATGAATACCTAACGTCAAGGAAAGTTACTTTTCCCCAAAAATACATTATATGGTTCTATAAGAGTTTAAATCTCTACTGTGTAAGTTCTTGTGAAAACGAGTTTAGTTGTCCCATTATACTTCATCATTTATGACGAGTACTTTCTGCGGTAAGTGCTTATTGACCTTCTAAATAAATTGTGCTAATAATTTCATGTCCTTCTCCAGTACAAGGATCATTTTCAAGTATCTCTCAGGGCAAAGGAATCACCCCAGCTTAATTTTAGTTTACGCAATTGGTTGAAAGTTCGTCTAGTTTCCACGAAAAATTTCACTTTGCAGTCTCAATTTTACTTCATATTATTCTTGTTTTCCTTCTAGAGGTATCTTCGTTTACTCAAACTTAATGATCATTCTGATATTTTCACTTCGGACGTAGTAGTACCTAGGATTTAATTTGTATTTTTTCCGTACCAGCCACGTAATTTCGTCGTATTAAACAACATTCTGTAAGTTAATGCCATAATTAGACTACTGAACAGAGAAAGTGAAACTTCCAATACACAATATCACAGAAGAACATTATTTGAATAGAAGTGAAACCCATGATGGTGCGTACGTAATATCATTGCCGTATGAGTGAATTCATGGGATCATGTGGAATAGAATGCACTACCGATCAGGTGACTCTTTCAATTCATTTTATCAGATCCAAAAAGAGAAAACAAATCATGTAACCGAGTATACTATTTTCTCACCTTGACCTTTTCTCTTCGGATTCTTCCCAATCACTAAGCATGTCATCTTGTTAGAGCTTTAAACACGCACCAATACGTGGGGAGTTTTTGACGACGCAAGGATGAGTAAGAGCTTGGATAGGGACGGTACTGATCGTCGTCTTCAGCCTGAATATTTTCCTGTGTGGAAAAGAAGAAACCACGTAAAACGATCTTAATGGTTGTCGACGGTTGGCTTGAACTTACCATTCCTCGAAAGCAAGCTCACAGTTGTGTGGCCAAATCCACGCAGCCAACTTGCTCTGTGATTAAGGTGAATAAGTATGTATTATAAAAAAGTCACTTACCTTTCACGATGGAGTATGACTCGCAGCGAGTAACAAGCGCACCATAATAAAATACTGTTGTGCTGGCTTCAGTGTCATATCCGCAGCTAAGATGGTTGCCAACATAACAGAAATGACTTAGCCAATGCAGCTCAATGGGCAGAGCGCCAGCCGCGAAAACGGAAAGTCGTGGAGTTGAGTCCTGCAATTCCGGTTGGGCATCGTTGCTCTGTACTTAACATCTGTTTAGCATATGAATCACCTAAAACCTGCACCCAATTATTTCTGAAATGCAAGGTGCTTTCGATGTTGATTTTCTGTTTCAACAGGAATTAAATTTTTAAAAAGGGCTTAGCCTATTTCAGCCCATGCACAGATCTTACTAGAATGTGTACTATTTTAGACAGTTAGATGTCATTGAGCGGAACAATTCTTATTGAAATCAACCCAATAAAACTAAAGTAAATTAATATATCAATAATGTTCTTTTCAGGATTCTAGTACAAGTAGTTTACGAGGTACCGTAGTTTGAAAATTGTAAATATCGACACTTGTCTACTCCATTCAACAGCTTAGTTACGAGGCTGTTTCCTTTACAGTGGACAGATTGCATGGCGACTTCTTGTCAATTACTTTGTGTTATTTCAAGAAGTAGGACTTGGTGGAACGTGATATTTACCATCCTACTGTCGCCAGACCTGAATGTGGTTTTCCGTGGTTTACCTTAATTAAGACCACGGCCGCTTCCAACTCCTAGGCCTTTCCTATCCCATCGTCGCCATAAGACCTATCTGTGTCGGTGCAACGTAAAGCCACTAGCAGAAGAAAACGTATGTGTCAATGCAGAAAAACCGTCATGTTAATGGTATATGGAGAATGTAAGAAGAATGATGTTCGTTCTTGTGCTCTGTACGCGGAACGATATCCCAATGGACGTCACCCACCTCGACAATTATTTGTGAAACTCTTCGACCAAATACATAAAACTGGAAGCGTAACGTCTAAGAGAAACAAACTAGTGACTGGATGAGGGTGAAATGAATGTTCGAGCACCTGTTGTGTAGATTTAAACGTTAATTCCCGTGCAGTCACACGAGGAAGAAGCATGTGCCAGGCAAGTGTTCTACGTGTCATCCACCGTTATAAGTTCTACCTATGTCATGTCTCTCTTCCTCAGGAGCTGAATGTAAACAGTTTTGAAAGTATCCTCGATTTCATAAATATTTGAGGAAAATGAAGTAATGTTTAGTGTTTTGAAAACAATTTCGTTTGTCGAGGATATGGCTTGGAAGTACATGTGATAAGACAGTAAGGAAGAGATTACCACTTCATGTCTTTTACTCAATCACGTAATCCCCCTTCAGTTCAAAGATGTAGTACGATTCGAACTGTGCAGTGGAACCATTCCATCATTCTTGTTAGATTAACTTGTTCGAAAGCAGTACGAAATCGGTTCTTTTTTTTTTTGCTAGGGGCTTTACGTCGCACCGACACAGATAGGTCTTATGGCGACGATGGGATAGGAAAGGCCTAGGAGTTGGAAGGGAGCGGCCGTGGCCTATATTAAGGTACAGCCCCAGCATTTGCCTGGTGTGAAAATGGGAAACCACGGAAAACCATCTTCAGGGCTGCCGATAGTGGGATTCGAACCTACTATCTCCCGGATGCAAGCTCACAGCCGCGCGCCTCTACGCGCACGGCCAACTCGCCCGGTGAAATCGGTTCTTCACCTATGAATAGTTTTTTACTCGGGCCGTTTCTGCAGGCTTCGGATAACCACTCTTGGACTCTTGGTCGAAAGTAGACTGTGACCCTGGGAAGCATCTGTGATTACGTTTTTATTCTGTTTTATATATTGTTGGTCACAGTGTAAGATGGCGTATTTGTAGCTTTCTTATTTCTGCATGTCTTGAGAGGGTCTGTTAAGCTCTGGTCTTCGACAACGGCGTTTTGTATTCACCCTGGAATTTCGTGGTAAAGATACTTTTGGGTGGTAATATTCTTGTTACACAATTTTAAAAATGCAATGAGTTTGGAGTCCCTACCAATGTTAGCATTAGTTTCGTATCCTTCCTGAAAGTACATCATTTGTTCTTCATATAAGTGGACAGAGAGCATTTGTCCAAAAACACTATCTGCTGCCATTCCTGTCTCCAGTGACGTCGTTCAGTACACCATAACAATCTAGCATACTCATGAACATTAGTCAAAAGTAGTCGGAGAGGTGGACGAACCTCCAGTAATCCAGACCGTAATCAACGGCGACTCTGTCACTCCTGATAGTGTGCGATGTGTAATACTGTTCCATCGTTGCGCCAGTGCCGAGGAGGACGCAGCTCTGTCCTGCAATGCCATTCGCATGAGGTGTCGATCTTCTCGGGAGGTGGTCTGTGTGGTGCGACCAGACCCATCTCGTCATGTTCTACGGTCTTCTGTGAACCATTCTGTACACACGCGTTGCACTGGCGGCACATTTGCTCCCACACGAGCACCAATTTCCCGGATGGATGCATCATGTTCGCTCATGCCAATAATGCGTCCTCTTTCAAACTCACTCATTTGACGGTACGGTTCTCGCGTACGTCTGCGATGCATCCTGCACGTCTGTTCAAGTCAGACTGATCCATTACCTTCGGTTTATAGCAACAACGAGACCCGCAGGAACATTTTACGAGTCGGTGGTGGTGCGCCGAGATATCGATGAGGACCTTGAACCTGAGGGCCGACACTGTTCAAGAGGTAATTATTCTTCAGTACATACTAGTACATATGTCCTGTGAGTATGAACGTCCTATCTCTAGTCTTTCAAGGTGTTCCGGTTTTTACAAACATGTGTGTGTGTGTCCATCTTGAAAAAAATCCGTTTCTTATTGTTCACGAAATACAATAATTTAGGTGTTCAGCCTGTTAATTAACACACCCCGAACTTCATAAAATCGAAGGCAATACCTTCCAGTTCCTTAAACACATTGTACACTCTCGCATTCAAAGCACCACATTACGAAAGCCACATGAATACAAAGAGGAGGCCAGTAAGGGAAGCAGTTTTAGTAAAAGATCTCAGCGCTCGGCAAATGAAACCAATTACAGGGTATGTTTCCCTCTCGAGATAATTACCTGAGTTCCTTTAATTACAAAGACTCTTGATCTTGTGCTCTCTAGTGGAGTCCTTCCCCTCTTTACAGCTATCATCAAACTATTAAACTTGTGACATACGTATCTACCAGGTTTCATTACAAAATATCAAAATGATGTTTTTAAATACTTCATAAGTACAGGCTAACCCAAAAGTCCGTTAACATTTGATGAGACAATACTTCACGGAATATTGGACGTAGAGAGGTAGTAATGGACACACATGATTGACATGAGATCGGGTTTTATAGACAGCAAAACAAAGTATGTACAATATCCAATAGATGGCGCTGGACAGCAACACATCAGTGATGCAGCATGAGACCAGTGTACGGTATAAAATGGGATGTTGTGAGAGATGGCGTTAGATGCGCCTGCAATCTCGGCATGTCATACTTCGCCACACCGGTCTTCTCACCTCTATCCGTGTGATTATCGGTTGTGGGGATACCTGAATTTTCATGTCTTCTTCGGCCTTCCGACGTCATTAGGGATGTTAAAATACAACATCTAAAATACAACATCGGACGGTAATTTCTCACCATATGTAGGGATATGCCGTACACAACATTGTGCCACGACTGTAGGTATGTTGATGAATGACGACCGATATGTTGAGCATCACCTTTGCTAAACGTCGATTGTTATGCTAATTACTGTTTATGTATCGTAGCAAGCGCTATCTGTTGGTCATTTCCTGCAATGTATTTTTTTTTTTTTTAAACACGCCATTCCGATCATGTGTCTCGATTATTACCTCCCTACCTCCAGTATTCCGTTAAGTATTGCCTCTTCAAACGTCAAAGGACTCTTGGGTCACCCTGTAAATTCCTTGAAATATACAATATTGGTCTTACCGCGTGGAGATACTGCGCGTATTAAAACGCTACAGCTACGGAGCTAAGCTCTGCAATCGGGGAGGTGCGTGCGTTCGAGACCCACTGTCGGCAGTCCCGAGAACGGTTTCCTATGTCTTGCATTTTCATTTTCGGGCAAATGGCTGGACAGTTCTTACCCATAGACGCAGCCGATTCCTCTCATCACCTTACCTTCATGTCATTTTAAATAGTTCTACAAAACTAGTTTAGCGTCAGGAAGGGCATCCAATCGTAAAAGCACACCGCACACATTCATATCACCTCATCCCTTACACCGTATCAAGGAACGAGTCTATAAGAAACAGACACACACACACACAGTATTTTCGTTAACATTGAAGTCGAGACTTTTGTAGCGGTGGGTTTTAAATCCAGAACTTAAAATGATGGGAATGAAACGGTAGAATTTTCAACATACCCAAAATCAAACCATACGCGAGGTAAAACTTAACTTACAGGTCGTTCAAGCGACAAATACGGACAGGAAGTGGAAGTGGCGCTAGCCCTATTGAGGTCCATGGGAAAATATAACGTTATGGGGAAGAAAAGATTCTCGATAATCACCCTCTAGTAGAATATTAATAATTAACAAAATAAAAAGATACAAAATGAAATAAGATAAAACAAACAAATGGCATGGCCAATGATAATTAAAAACTTTTAAAACAAAGGATATTTAAATTTATAAAACACAAACTGTAATCATCCGACGATGTGGATTAAACTTTAACGTAAGAAAAGGAAGTTAAATTTAAACCCAAAATTGGTAAATGTGGAAGTCTAGAGGAAACCTCCTTTACTCGAAACGAATTTACATTGACACACAAAGTTACATTAAATGAGAAAAGGGCCCTAAACACAAATATTAATTTGAACTAACTGACACATACGTTAATAGCGCTTACCGTGAATAGCCGGCAACCCCAGAAGGCAGGGCGCGTCCGCCCGCTAAGGCGATGAGTATTCAAAGACGCGGACAGTTACCTCGCTCTCATGAGGAGCCCTAAACCGTAAATCGAGCAATCACAAGGGAACCAATGAATACACGGAATTTCCCCAGATCTCCATATTCACCTATAGGAAAGGTCGTCATTCCGACCAATAAAAATACACTTCGATTACCATTCCCTAAATTCTAGAAGATTGCTGATGTAATTAGAATTGCATCACCTATTACCTCCACGTTTCAGTACATACTAACACAAAATTTTGGTAATGTAAACGGTTTCACCATATAACACAATTTGTTCAGTTTCAAAAACACAAGTCGAAATTTAATTTAACATTATAAAATAGTACAATACCCAAATTAATTTAGTAGAGTTGCAGGATAATTAAATAACCCTAAATATCTTATACACATAATTTTCAAGTTACATGAATGATTTACAGAAATCACATTCCCAAATCAAAAGACACTGTTCTTGACGTATAGTAAATAAAATTATAACAATATTATATAGTATGACAACTTTCAAAAAGTTCTTCTTTGTCCTCATCCAAAATAATAATTTTAAATATCACGTCCATTCAATTTTTCAAGTCAAAACAGGTTAAAGAGATTTTACAATATCAAAATAAAGACGATGAATTTTGTCTTTAGGTAATATTCTAACATTCTTTCTCTTGAGGCACAACATCTTTCAAAATGCAGATTTCTTGTGACCATGAGACTTTTCAATTCCGACTTGACTAACATGAAGTTTTTCAAATTATCCGTCATAATAAAATAATGTATGACAAGTCGTAAATATGCAAGAAAATTATGTGTTACTAATAAACTGGTATTTTTGAATGTTCCAATATTTTCAAGAATTTGTGTCTAGAGTTCAAGAGAATGAAAAGGCATTCTGCGCAGAAAGTTTAAGGGAATCAGCGGGCACAAAATCACCAACGCTGCTATCGCCCCTGGAGAATCAGTCGATCTAAAAGTCATATAAAATGTTAAAACACCAGATTGTGCCATTTCAGCGCCAAGCATCTGCGTCGATGCTCATTTTGCCCAGATACTTGCAGTGAGGAGGATTTGCACAAGGCACGAGGAAATGCAATCGCAGTTGCTCTTTTCTGAGCAAAGACTATTTAATACCATTTTGCTATATATGTGCTTAAATTTCTTCTGTATCATATTTATTACATTGTAATGTAAAACCCAAGAAAAATATACTGTACGCTTCTGACTCGAGCAAGGAGAAAAGCGCCAAGTAATTTGCTTCATAGAATCATAAGCAATTTAATATTATATCTAATATATATCTATGGTTTTTAATATTTTCTTTACATATAAACAATAATTTTCTGTATCCATTAATAGTTTAGCGATGTTTAACTTCTTAAACAATGATAATTTCTGCAATACCTGCCATGCAGCGCGTATTCAATGCCAAAACTTGCTGCCGTTATCAGCTATAGCTCCTTTTGACATTCTTTATGAGTTAATTATCACTCAGTAGTCCACGTTCTAGTAATCCACAAAACGGTCTTCGAGAACATGTTTCTAATAATTACGAGATGTTACATATCAAGGCTCCATGACTCAGGTGACAGCGCGCTGGCCACTCACCACTGTGTTCCTTAGTTCAAATACCGGTCAATCCATGTGAGATTTGTGCTGGATAAGCCGGAGACAGCTAAGTTCTCCTGCAGGTAATCCGGTTTTCCCTGTCACTTTTCATTCCAGCAATACTCTCATTATAATTTCATGTCATCTGTCAGTCATTAATCATTGCCCCAGGGGAGTGCGGTAGACTTCAGCAGTCTACGCAATTCCTACTCTCTCCGCTAAATGGGGGCTTCATTCATTCCATTCCTGACCCGGTCGAATGATTGGAAGCAGGCTACGGATATTTTGCTATAAAGTATCATGATACGAGGGCAAGTCAGTAAGTATCGGAAATTTTTCTCTAATTGTCTTTAGATTGACTCTATGGCGTTGTGTGCTAAGCAGGCGCATGATGGTACTGTTTTCTACGTCTTTGGCAGGTTTCAACGTTAATAGATCAGTACATCTTGCCCTACTGCACAAAGAGAACAGACACTCGTCTGTTATTCAGGATCATATCACGCACTTTTTCAATATTGGCATCAGTTACGGCTGCAGATGGACGCCCGGATCCTTCCTCAAGCTTCAAGCTCGTGCAACCCGTTTTGAACTGATCAATCCACTGGTAAACACTTCGCTGTGGCAAAACATTGTGTCCGTATTGTGCTGAAAGTCTTCCTCCTGGTACACCCTCACACCACAAAAAACAGATTACCGAACGCTGGTATTCCTTGGTGCAAACATAGAGTGGCGCGGCGATATTTACGTCGGAACAGCACAAGCTGTACTGACCTGATAACGCTGAAACCCAATACAGACGTAGATAACGGTGCCATCTAGCAGCTGGTGAGCACACAACGCCATAGAACTAACTTAAAGACAATCAGAGCAAAATTGCAAATACTTATTTATTTGCCTACATGGATTCATCTTAGTACGAAAAATCATCCGACACATCGGTGTCTTTACCTCCACAGGTTGTAGTAAATTGACTTTCACTGCTACTGACAGGCAAAAAAAAAGAGTGCTAATTATGTAACGAACTTCAGAAAAACTAAGAGCTTGGTTACGGGAGAACTAATTCTATCACGCAGGAGAAAACAGGACAAAATGCTTCTTATTGATGCGATAATCGCACTTTTTCTGTCCATTAAGGAGAAGCTGCTGGTGATTGGAATTTATCGGGTTTTGCTACGCACCATATCCTCTATTCTTATTCTTAATCTTTCTTCATTTCTCCTCACAGCCGAAACGTTTTGACTATCATAATTCAGCCACCTTACTGATGAAATATATTCCGCAATTTTTTCCCAATCGCTATGGCATCTTTTTCATATAATCAATATAAATATTAAACTAGTTAACTAAGACAGTCTTGGAACATCCTTCAGTCAGTTCTAATGGTCCGTGCTTCATTTTTGTTTTATTCTCTCCAGAATTACCTGCCGGTGAATAGGTCTGTATATTCAGCCAACATTGAGTAAATCATTAAATGATCACTCCAATAATTGCAGGCGAAGGCTTATCCTAACCCGCAATACATTCTGTATTTAGCAGGTTACTAAGAGACTAACACTTTCATTAATATTCTGATGTATGCGATTTTCATCCTTACCCATATCTGATTATTAATAATTGTCAAGCCAGAAAGTATACACTTCCTCTGATCATTGAAAGATATTATTCTGTGCTACGCACTCTTTCATCCTCTGATCCTCCCCAGCTTCTAAATATACACTGTAAATGGATGAAATTTCGTAATAAATTACATGCTGCTTATAGAGAACATCGACGTGCGCACGGACGGGAATGTATTCAGTCGACAAACCTTCTGTATGACCACTAATAAATCTCAGGGACAAACTCTTTAAAAAGTGGGTGCCTACTTACCCCAACCAGTATTGAGTCACGGCCAATTGTATGTTGCACTATCTCGGGCAAAATCGTTTGGAAATGTTATAATCCAGATGCGCCCTATTGATCGAAGCACAGTGCATACTGTATGGGAAGAAGTGTTATATACTACATTACGAATGAATCAGTTACCATGTGCCGGTATTAAATGTTAATAAAACTATTGTAAAGGGCAGGGAAAGCAATATGACTAGGACAGGCCTATCAACACGAGTTTTATGACCTATTTGTACGGAATGCTGCGGAACCTCACGGGTCCACTAGTAAGTTAATTTTCTTCGATAATCCAAATTTATTTCATCCTGAATTATTTTCGATGGAATGAAGAACTTCACAGTTACAGATTAATATATTATATAAATCGAAACTGAAAGTACAAGTCTTCCAAACCTAACCAATCGCTCGGTGACTCCGAAGGGCCATGACCAACAAAGCGAACACTGCTAAGCATGAAGGCCTAAACATTACGAGGTGTCATGTGGTCGGCACGGAGAAACCTCTCGGCCGTGTTTCCTGGCTTTCTAGACTGAGGTCTTTATCTAACCGCCAGACAGTTCCTAGGTTGCAAATGACGCAGGCTATGTGAACCTTGAACCAGCCCTAATATCGGGTAAAAATCACTGACCTGGACGGGAATATTAGAGAGTGTCTCCGGTTAAGAAGCAGCCACGCTACCCCTTCACCGCGGAGCCGGTTAAACGGCCGCCTCTATAAGAAAAGAAGGTAGTAACCGGGAAAATTTTCTGTTATCCCTAACATAACATAAATTAACTGAAGTACGTTTACCGTCCCAATTTGCTATTATGCTATTATGAAAATTCTTCAATATCATGTTCCGTCACCCATTTAATTCAAATCGCAATGATATGTGGCAGACTCTTCACCGCCTGTCGCCATAGAGAAACGATACGTACGTTCCTTGAATAACTGCTTATGAAAAGTGTACCGGGCGGTACACCTCCACGCCGCTAATTTAAAATTTGCGCCAGTTGAAACTCCTCTGCTGGAGGAAGTCTGAACTTTATCTACGCTATTAATTCTCTACCTTCTCAGAAGATGTCACCACGTGGAAAATTTTGAGTTTTTGAACTGTGTCATTTTTGATGTGTTTTTGTTTCGCTTGAAGTAAGAAGTGTGAACTTTCTCTTCTAGAGGACACTACTGAAGATCAACAATAGTGCACCCTAGTGCGGAGTCAAAGAACTATTTTGTTGGAGAAATTTTTATTTCAAATGTTTGTTCTTTGCTAAATTTCTTTCAGTCATTGGTTAAGTTGGCAATATTAACCCCTCCTTTCCCCTTGTTTTAAATCTAGCCTATCCCGTATTTCTTAAATTAATTCTCCACCAATTATGTGTTTCTTCTTAGTTTTGTGTAGGGGGTTTATTGATGAACCAATAAAATCCTCGTGGGAGGGTGTTCTCATTCCCCTAACGCCTAGAACCTTCCGCGAGAGTATATAAACTGCTGATCTTAGGGTCTCCGGGCCACTTCTGTTCCATCTTTCAGTGTATTAAGTACATAGCAGGAGGCGGGAAGCGCCTCTTTCCTCGGCAGCGGTCAACAACAAGGTAATGGCCGATTAATAACTTCTTTCTTTGCTAGCTCAGCAGTTTAACTCTCGGGGCGGGTTCGACGCGTTCCACCATGTAGCCTTTTCCTAAATGTAACTACTCTTTTCATATATTCTCTTTTAAAGCTACATACTGGGATAGAGAGTGCTAACCCTCTCGAGTTCCCACTCATATTGTTTTGAGGTGAACTTATTTTTCTCAACCTATTCTTCGTTAACGTAAAACAAATTGTTCTCTTCTTAAGTCACCTCTTTAGTATGGGATTAGCCCTTGTATTAACGGCCTAGTGACAAGTAGGTCTTAATCAAAGTGTATTAGGAGTGCAAGTTCGCCTCCTCTCAAATTGCTATTTTAGAGGTCATTTAATTAACCTTCTTTTCATTTAATAGACCTCAGTAGATTGGGTATTTTACCCCTGTGTTTATGTCCGTTGAGGACAGCTTGAAGGTGGAGTTTGGTGTGGCCTGGGAGAGGCTTAAATTTGAGAGCGAGTGGCTCTTTTGAAAATTGAGTGTTGTATGCCTCGTGTAGGCTTTTCAGTGTAATTTGGAGCAAGGGCTCCTAGGCATGAATGGGGTTTTCTGCCCCTCTGTTGAAACTTGTGTTTGGGGTAAAATTGAGCTGATTGCCCTAGCATTGTGAAGTCAGGGCGCGAAGCACAAATCCTGTAAATATTGTAACTACCCTTTGGACTTGCTACTTTGTACCTGCCATGCTTGTTATTTCTTTGTTTCCAAAAGAAAATATAACCTTGTTAAATTTTAAATTAATTTTACTTTAGTAGTTTGAGACCTGTTCACCACCCCGCACCTTCATTCACGCATAACTACCACAAAAACTCGGTAACAAAAAGCATTAGCAAAATAATAAGTTGTCAACTGTGTGAGCTCTGGTAAACATGTACTGGCCAGTCGGACAGTGCCGTTGGTAAAAACACTAAATGGCATAGAAGCTTAACAGTGAGTTAAAAAAAATAGAACCAAAATCAAGTTGTTTGTATGTATGTCTCGAATGGACTCAAAACTACTAGACTGATTTTGCTGAAAATTTCACAATTTGTTTTTATTATCGCTGAGAGGCTTAAGGAAGTGATATGAAGGATATCTGATGTGTAGTTCGGCATATGGAATGAGAAAGGTGAAAAAAATAGGGGAAGGTAAGTAAACCGCATGACAAGTCTGATCAGCGGGCTTCCTAACCAATAGCACCTAAAGATTATGTTGTGTTTTCAAAACTTATCTTGCCCTCCTTCTCTATCCGTAAAGGTTCAAAATGAAAAGTCTTAGTTCAGTTCCCATGGCATACGGGGTGAGAGGGAGTGAAGAAAAAAATGTCGAAAATTGCAGAGATTACAGGCGAATGTATGTGCATGATTCAACATAGCTCTCAACCAAATTATATAGGCCCTATGCATTTAAATTAATATCTATAAAAATAACTCTAAAGGAAGAGGTGAAATGTAAAAATCCGAAAAATGACCCATATTAGTGTCGAGTTCGTAGTCTTTGGGTTATCTGAGATGAAGCGTGATACTCTGGATGCCGTTTGAGGCAAGGTTCATTTCCGATCGGGATGGGGGTTACAAGGGATGAAAGGAATGTCCAAAATAACCGAGATCATGGAGGTACGTGTGCATATGTGCATATTACACCATAGCTCTCAACCAAACATAATACTTATATGACTTACCGTTTGGGACAGAAAACTCTACGGTAAGACACCTTTACAGGCGGGAGTTGAAAGGGGGTGAAATAATAGAATAATAGAGAACGACCAATATTAAAAATGAAAACTATGTTAATAAATATAGTTTTTTGCATTTTATTAAACGGCTTAGAAAAATCTAACGCGGTCGAACTATTAAACACGTGCGAAGCCACGGGTATCTGCTAGTAGTGCATAAATTCCTTTGCTTCGTATTTTAAAGGAGTGTTGGATGGTAGTAATGCAATATTGTGAACATAGGAATCACAGATCTGTGGTGATTAGATTCGGAGCAACGTGCGCTTAAAATTCTCAGTTCGACTGTCAGCCTTCCAGTGTTCGAGTGTAAACCAGACACATTGTTTTTGTTTCACGGTTTAGCTTCCCACCTCATTTCAGGTGTTCGAGATGTCTCCCTCCAACCTGGGTGCATAATTCACATCGACGCAACAGTGATTAGCGTATTCCTTGGAAATTATTGGTGCTTCTCGGACACGCTGTGCAGGTGTGGCGACAGACAGACGGTAGGAAACTAGAAAGATAGAAGGAACGTCACGCCGTCAGTGCCTTAGCAAACACAGTGCGGCTGGTCGCTCGAGCGTCTACAGCTAAAAATATATTTGTCCTTATCTAACTGTAAATTCCAGGTTTCATAGAAATCGATCTATTCATTTCCCCGTGAAGTTGTAACGGGCCAATATTACCATAAACTAAATCCGACATACTCTAGGCTGTCGTCTGACCTGTTCGGCACAAAAATCACTTATAATATAATATATAAAATATATAAAACGTATGGACGGAAAGACGATGCTATATACTACTACAGTCAGTAAGTTCGCCTACGTTGTAGGCAGCACGGTATATACTCATGTACTATACTGTAGTTAGTTATTTCTTGGACTGGCGCCTACAGTGTTGGCAATACAGCGTACACGTATGTTCGCACTGCAGTCAATATGTTAGTGGACTGGCACCTACTGTTCAAGCATCACCTGTTCATTTTGGCCTGCTTCTTTGGGTCTTTTTCTCGTCGTGGTGATCAGGTAATTTGCGTAATTTTTGGCAGAACATGAAATTTTCCCGTTGCTCAAATTACCACACCCTCAAGTTCCGCCGCTGACTTTAAACTACTCTTCACAACACATACCGTAGTTCTGTTTATACTGTGTGCACGCAACTGCCTCTTGTTGGGACCAGCAAAGAACTGTCACAGCAACATCCTGTAGTACAAACTCCCCCCTGTAGTACACCACAGCGACAATAGACGGCCAGTCCTTTAACTTAACTAGTCTACCATGTATATGATAAAAGGTATTTTACACTATATATTTGAAACGATTCCTTGATAGTGTAATACCAGCCTAGGGATTTGCACTAAGTCTCAATTAGCAAAGAAGCTTATCAGTTGGTGAATGCGAGCAGATGTGCTTCTTCCTTAAACAATGTGAAGTGCCTATACCATCGCTGGCCTCTCCCTTGATCCCTCGCCCTCAATTGTTTCCACGATCTGCAGAGCGATCGTCAGTCTTTTAGATGTCCCGCGGTCAATGCAACACTGCACCTAAGCTGTATCTATTGAAGTGCTAAGTCAGAATGTCAGAACGAATATAAAATGTTTCGGGAGGTGGTGGTATGGATGAAGTAAGCCTACCAGATTTCTGAAGGTGAAACCTGAGGCACTTGCCGTACTTACACGTGACGTGCAATTATTATTCTACTCGTATAACCAAGAATAAGAATAAGAATAAGAATAAGAATAAGAATAAGAATAAGAATAAGAATAAGAATAAGAATAAGAATAAGAATAAGAATAAGAATAAGAATAAGAATAAGAATAAGAATAAGAATAAGAATAAGAATAAGAATAAGAATAAGAATAAGAATAAGAATAAGAATAAGAATAAGAATAAGAATAAGAATAAGAATAAGAATAAGAATAAGAATAAGAATAAGAATAAGAATAAGAATAAGAATAAGAATAAGAATAAGAATAAGAATAAGAATAAGAATAAGAATAAGAATAAGAATAAGAATAAGAATAAGAATAAGAATAAGAATAAGAATAAGAATAAGAATAAGAATAAGAATAAGAATAAGAATAAGAATAAGAATAAGAATAAGAACAAGAACAAGAATAGGGGGTAGAGGGAAGGGAGTCGACTTATAAAAGAATAGCGGTGATCTTCTTAAATGTCCCTACGTAATCAAAACACTTTAAAGAAGATGAGCACGTGATATTGTATGATCCACGAATGTAATATTTGATCAAAGTTGTTATTATTAATAATTATCAAAATATTATTCACCTGCCATGTAGATACAAATACTGTGGGTACACAGAACAAATATTACATCTATAGGTTCAACTGTTTCCGAGAAATGTGTAGCTGTAAGGAACTTATACAATATTACGCACATTTCTTTGAGGAATGATTTTCATAGAATGACACTATTGCTATTGATGTTTCCGCCATTTTCCACCGTACTCGAAGAAGGTATATAACCAAACATTTCATGCCATGTGTTTTAAAATAGGATGCACTCCCACCTGGCAACACTGGATGTTACGGTTTCTCAACGAAGGGGAGCGTAAGCAATACATACTTCTAAACAGAAGTAGAGGGAAGTGAGTAGCTCAGCGCTAGAACACTCGCCTTTTGAGCGCAACTTGGTAGTTTCGATCCTGACACAGTCCGCCTAGTGGCGGTAGTTTCACTGGCACGTAAAAGAACTCGCGCAGGATGACATTCCGGCACTTTGGCCTGTCCAAAAACCATAAAAACTTAGTGAGACTTAAACCCCTTATTATGAAAGTATATTATGTGTTCGAAGAAGTTATACTAGAGCTAGTAGGATGGACGTGGAGTAAATGAAGGAACATAACGTCGTTGCGTCTCGAAATACTGACCCGCAGCACGCGTATCACTTAGAACGAGAACTCTTCTATATAGCTCACTGAATACTGAACCCTAGATGACAGAACATTTCTCGTCAGAGTCATACGCTGAGATATTATCGCATAGCGCTTTTTTAGGCGCAAAGACGGTAAAATGTCAGAAAAGAGTAAAGTCCAACGTCACAATTCAAAGAAGATTTTCCACCTAGAACATACACTTGAAAACATAACAAGTTGATGGTGATGGTGGTGGTCGTTATTTCGAGGGAAAATATAACTAGGATATCATCTTAAAATCAAGGAAGAGAAAACATGAACAGGTCCAACCAATTTGATAATGAGGGTATCAGCTAAAGAAATAGAAGGGCTGGGAAGACCAAAAATACGGAAGGCCCCGAAATATCTTCGGGGTCAGAGCACTGCCAGATACTGTCAGATTTGAAAGACGAAAGTGGAGAGCCGTATATAACGAATCAGAAGCCGTTCCACAAACATATAGAAACCTTGTGGTCACCATTATATCACTACTACCACCCCCACGCCAGTATATAACAACAATTTCCTAAAGAAAAGTAATGGAAAATAATTTCTAGAAAAGAAAAATAAGGAAATACACCACAAAAGGCGTTTTTCTTTTTTGCAACAGTGTTGCCAGGTCTCTCGCAATTTCAGGAGATCTCGCATACTTTTCGCAACACACCAGAAAACCCCCAAAAATCCTCCCGAAATTTCTTCTAATCACAATTTAAGGAAAATGAATACAAATTATTAACGGGGTGTAATATATTTGTGCCGAGAAACTCTCCTCGTCCTAGGGCGTGACGTTTTATCGATAGCATCAGTCGTTAGGAAATTCCCCGCATTCATTTTAGGCTAAAATTACATAATCTCCCTCCTCTTATTGAACTCGAAACTCAGTCATGACGGCTTCATTCGAAGGGGAAATCTCCACTCGCATATAGAATACAAAATATGCATCTTGCTACGACTTCAAAATTGGCGCACAACGCCTAAGCCTGATGCATAATTACACCTACAGGAATAATGCGGTGAAAGATCAGAAGAAGGAGCATAGAGTGTTCAGAGAGCATAGGTGACGGAAATTCCATATTTTTTTTTCATACTAACTATGATTACTGCATTCTTTCATTTAGTTAAAACATTTCAGTGCTCGAGAAAATACCTAAATTTTCATTCAAAATCCCCAAATTTGTACGTACAATCTACCTATTTTTTATTTGTAGACCTGGCAACGCTGTTATTCAAGTTGCTTTACATCGCTCTGACGCAGATAGGTCTCATGGCGACGATAGGACAGGAAAGAAATGGGAATGGGAAGGAGGCTATATTCTTCTTTTTGTTATTTGCTTTACGTCGCAGCGACACAGAAAGGTCTTATGGCGACGATGTGGTAGGAAAGGCCCATAAAAGGTAAGGAAGCGGACACAGCATTTTTCTGGTGTCAAAATGGGAAAACACGGAAAACCATCTTCAAGGCTGCCGACAGTGGGGTTGGAACCCACTATCTCCCAATTACTGGATACTGGCCGCACTTAAGCGACTGCAGCTATCGAGATCGGTGGGAAGGAAGCGGCCGTGGCCTTAAATAAGGTACAACCCCAACATTTGCCTGGTGTGAAAACGGGAAACCACGGAAAACCATTTTCAGGGCTGCCGACAGTTGGGTTCGATTTCAATGTCGCCCGAATACTGGATTCTGATTGCACTTAAGCAACTGCAGCTATGGAGCTCGGTCAAAAAGATGGTAGAGGGCAGGGTATAGATGACCGTGCATCGGAATAACCAAGAAATGAGGAGAGTGGCACAAAGAAGAGATGAATATTTGCATCCACAACACAGACTATTTACAATATTATGTTGATCATTGTCATATTACAGCTGTTTCGAGTGGAATGGAACATCCATAAAAATGAATCCATTACTCTAAAGATAATTGCTTACCGTAAAGCAATCAATATTAGTATAATAGGAGGCGGCCAGTATAATGAAAAAAATTGATGAAATTCTCGTGACCTTTGATGAACCTTTTTGATACCCAAATCTAAATTTGTTTCTTCCTTGATCGTGCATTTTCATTATATAAGATAACCGCCGAGTTTTCCCTTGCCACTGGCAATAAACATACTACAATATGGTTCATAATCCGCTGTCGACACCTGAGTTTGTGATTGCAAGTCGGAATGCCGGAGGTTAGCACAGAAACCTCATGTTCTGGGGCTGGACAAAGGCAGCAATAATTCACTGATGTAAGCAGACTCGGATGAACAACATTGCTTCATACGCTCCCCGAAGGCACTACTTTATATAATGAAGTGCCCCGAGCTTCAATCGGCATGCGTACACTTCCCAAATTGAAAAGCTTGTTGTATCTCAATTCAAATAACGAGAAGTCTTGCTAGATCTAGATGTTTTCTGTTAGGTTCTTCCTTCTGCCGAAACTAATTTGAGTAATAAATTTATAAACTGCGTGAAAAAAAATACATATGCAAACACTATCATACTTGATAAAGAAATAATTATAATAGAACTTAAGGGGATGCATGACAGAAATGTTGCGATGTTTTACTAATAATTCAAATTCTCAGCTTTAACCTTAAAAATTCCCCCCCCCGCCCCCTCTTCCCATTTCTTCCTCTTTCGAATCCCGCTACCACTTTCGCTCTAACGCCAATTTAAAGCTCTAAATGCCGTTTCCACCGGCCGAGTTGGCTGTGCGGTTAGGGGCAGGCGACTGTGAGTTTGCATCTGGGAGATAGTGGGTTCGAATCCCACTGTCGACAGACCTGAATATGGTCTCCCGTTGTTTCCCATTTTCACACCGGATAAATTCTGGGGCTGTACTTTAAAATGAGGCCACGGCCGCTTCCTTTCAACTCCTAGGCCTTTCCTATCACATCGTCACTATAAGACCTATCTGTATCGGTGCGTCGTAAACAAATAGCAATTAATAATAATAATCATAATAATAATAATAATAATAATAATAATAATAATAATAATAATAATAATAATAATAATAAATGCGGGATTTAACCCGCGAGTGGTCACACATGCGACTTTTTCTCACATTAAACTTAATTTACAATAAATATATGTTCTACCATTTTGCGGGGCCTAAGAAGAAACGAATTACAGAAATGAGACGTAAAGACTGCGTTATACAGTTTTGATAGAAGAAAATGATTGCCCGCATATTACAGAAACAAAGTACTCCTTAATGGAAATTAGTCACTAGTTCAGTCACATGTAAGTACGTAATATCCACAAGAAATCCGAGCTGAATGTCTCAGACGGTTAAGACGCTGGCCCCTTGAGCCCAAGTTGACAGGTTCGATCCTGGGTCAGTCCGCATGTATTCGAAGGTGGTCAGATACATCATCCGTAGGTTAACTGGCATGTTAAAGAAATCCTTTGAGACAAAATTTCGGCACCTCGGCATCTGCGAAAACCGTATAAAGTAGTTATTGGGACGTAAAACCAATAGCATTGTTATTAATACAGAAATTTCTGACAGTCGCAATACAAAAGCAGAATAATGTACAATAGGTCTTCTCTCTAATATTTTAGTTAGCTGGAGTTTGTAACAGCATTTATTTCCCAGCATGTTTCCTACACTGCTAATTTTTCAAGACTCGGGTATCAGTAGTTGCAAATGGAGAACATTACGCGCAAGACTTATGGCAAATATGAACGCCTACAACAGGATAAACTTTCTCTCTCGACTTCATCCTAACCCAACGCCACTGGTCGAGCGATGAGAAAACTTATCACACCCAGCGCACGAACTCGTACGAATCGTTGTTCCGGCTAGAGGAGGGAATGCTTACCCTTCAAATCTGAATCGCCTTACTCTCGACAGTTATCAACTCAGTCATAAGAAGGAACAGTCACCTCCCTTGCATTGCTGAGAAGTAAACTTACAATACAAAATAATGTACCGAGCTCGATAGCTGTAGTCGCTTAAGTGCGGCGAGTATCCAGTAATCGGGAGATAGTGGGTTCGAGCCCCACTGTCGGCAGCCCTGAAGATGGTTTTCCATGGTTTCCCATTTTCACACCAGGCAAATGCTGGGGCTGTACCTTAATTAAGGCCACGGTCGCTTATTTCCCATTCCTAGGCCTTTCCTATCCCTTCATCGCCAAAAGACATATCTGTGTCGGTGCGACGTAAAGCAAAATAGCAAAATAATGTGAGGGAAAATTTCATACATCGACCACTCGCGGGGTAAATGGTAGTGACATAATGTTGTCAGACAATATTGGCTTCAATCGTCCTTACGAATATGAATTCAATAATCCCGTTGAAATATATTTACCCTGTAGTTGACCTAGGCTGTGCATAAGCGGTCATAGAAGTCTGTGGGAGTAAATTCCAGTCCAGAGCGGTTTTAATGCAAAGTATGTATGTTTAGTCCTCAGCCCGAAGGCTGGTTGGATCCTCAACAGCTCCGCCATCAGCTGTCATAGATGGCCTAGGAATCACTGAAGAGGCGTACTAGGGAAATGAGGAGTGAGGTAGTTTCCCGTTGCTTTCCTCACCAAGTTTCATTTCTCTAGCTCAAAATATGATCAGCTCATTGCCATGTATAAAACGCTCCTTGCGACAGAGATCTTATCAGATTCACCTCAAATTTTCTCATAAAGTTTCATTTTGTATATGAAGTAAAACTAGATCTGCATTTTATTATCAACGGAATGGATGAAAACCATAACGGTATAAGTAGCATTTTGGTCATTCAGACAAAAAGGCATTTAAACAACTTACATAAAGCATGGTATTTGTAGTTACACCACCCATCACTAGAGCGCAGAATATTACCGCTATCACTTGTATCTTTTTGTTGGTGAAAAGATACATCCTCCCTGAGTTACATCCTGCAATTAACTCATTTTTTTAATGTCACTTGCACCGTTATGGTTTTCATCCATTCCATTCCTGAAAAACGCACCAAACAAATAAGCGTTATTTGTTAGTAACTTAGCAACAAATGAACTAATGAACTTAAAGTTCACTGTGGTGCTCTAGCTTACTAATAAATGCCTGTGTTTTAAATTTAGTTTTTATGAGTGGTAAATATAAGAATTTCCAAATTTCAGTCATGAATTCTCTTTAATGAAAAAACTACAGTATTTAATTATATTTTAATTAAGTTGTTACTTTTTCAAATGTAATACAATTACCGTACTTAAAAGTTTACTGAGTAGGAACTGAAAATAAATGGCTTCAGATATTGTCTTTTCTTTATCTTGCAATAATAAACGACATTCATATGTCCACTAAAACCAACGAATAGACCCATGAGAGAGAGCAAGCGATATTCGTTTTTCTATGGACCGTTTATCTCACATTGCTTGAGAGAGGAAACCATCTCGCTTGTTCTGTGGTTACTCCAAGGTTACATTCTCAACTGCATGCTGCTGCTACTAAAACATTTCATAATCCACTTGTTTACTGCGAAAGGACATATTTTAATGTTAGAACACACCGTCCTTGCGCCCACAAAAAACACTCTGTGAAATATTTCAGCTTAGAAATTAGATCGGTTAGGTTGCGTATTCTAAGGTTGAGTATTTCATCCACAACATTATTTCACAGCGGTTTTCACAGGCTCAACGTTTCAGCTATATTAGAAAATGTGGTAAGTATAGCCCGGATATTTAGACAATAGCATGTAAGAATGCAAACTAATTCGGCTAGTAGAAATCCCTGGTCCGTTCTTCTACGATATGAGAGCAACATAATTTCTGGTTGTTATAACATGCTGGGCCCCTAACGTTTATGCCAATTACATAGCATACCTGCTTTACGGGCTAGCCTAATTAGTTCTCGCTTAATTAAAGTAGCATTCTTACCTACAGCATACATGTCTTAACATCTATTTATATGTGGTTGATTATGTTGAAGTTGGAATAAAAATATTCAATATACTAAAACAGTTATCATATTAAAAAAATTATACCCCATCACACTGTTTCTGAAAAAGTAGCTATTACGCTCCCGTGTCTTTGTTTTAACGCCAAAAAGCGAGTACCTGTTCATGGAGATGGTCACTTTAAATCTCAGTTAAAGAGATATAGTTCCTAGGACGCACAACGGAAAATTCAGGATAAAATTTATACATCCAAGTGTTTTAATTATCGTTAGCACCGAATTGTTTTCTCACTGCTAAGACTTGGGAAGTTAGTGAATCATCTAAATTGACCCCTGTGAGAAGAGCACTTCGTAATCCGTGGTGTGTTAAGTGACATTTTTGCGCGCTAGATTACAATATCTCTATGCAACCTGACGCGTCCCATAAAATAGTTACTTCCCAGGCGGATATAATAATTAACTGTTTATATATGGGTGTTCCAAAAACACGAGCCCGTATCTTCTGCTGATTTGAGCTGAACTAAACCGCAGAACAGTAACGTGCGGGGAATGGTAATTTCGGCCGTCTGATGTCTGTTAATACAAGTGGACTTGTAGGCTGAGTAATGTATGACAGTACATGATGGAAAGGTACTGCTTAACATGTTATGAACTCTGCCTGAAGTCCGCGTATACAAAATTACCACTGTTTATAATTAACATTGTGAGAGCCACGATTTCACCACAGCACTCACGTTTCGAGCAAGCGGTTTCATATCCACGCAGCCGTAAAATGTTAATGCTCACTAATAATGTAAAGTTATTGCAGGTCCAGCGGTGGATCAAAGGATTACACTAGAATAACATTGTCGTTCACAGGAAGCATGGCTATTATTTGTGTGGGTGTAACAAACTGCAAAAGGTATTTTCTTTGTTCATAAAGTGCAATGTCTGTAACAGGATGTCATTCCTTATTTGTGTTGACGATGCTTCTACATGGAAGAAGAATTGAACCCAGAGAAGTTAGCATGCTGCATTAAATATGAGCAAACCAGCCGCTTGTGGGATGTCCCGAGGCAGAAATACGAAGAAATGCGAATACGACCTTCCACATATTCAAATAGAATAGCTGTAAACTGTACGTTATTGATTGAGGCTAATTTTCATGCCACATTCATAAATTTATTCTCTTTGTCGTCAGTAGAAATGCAATGCAATCGTAAATGTATTCCAGTTAGAATTATATGTCTCATGTTTTGTCGATGTACTTCGTAAGCATGTTGTCAGTAAATTGTTCAAATAAGCCCACAGCCTCGAGAGGTAACCATATGCGCTCGCTAGAATTTCGTTGTTAATGAGCTAAAACAGTTCTGTCCAAATAGCACAGCTAACGAAATTGAACACGTATGTTTATACAAAACTAGCAAATGTACCCGTGGTTCTCTACGGTATTCGACCTGGTATACGGATTTCCACGTAAATTACTGCACACACAGTGAGCAAAATTATATTAAATTACATGTTTCTCAGTGCTATCCGAGAAACTACCGGGGGAGGGGGAGGTTTGGAAGCACCCCATACGTTGTTTACCATGTAAGTTGGGCGTTGGAGAAGTTTCGATGATAAAGGAAGACCACATTTCCTACTGCCATTCACAATCGAGTTCGGGAGTTTCTGCTATAACGGAAGGATCACTTTCCAACTGCGATTCACAATAGAGAAGGAAAGTTTTCATTATAATGACAGGCCCCTTCTCCTTAATACCAGTCACAATCGTGTTGGAGAGATCTGATTATAATCAAGAAATGCTGCGCTATCTAGCGTATAAAGAATCGATATACGACAATAATTCACGGGAACAACGTTTAAGATCTCCCCAGATATCTGCTTTGTGAAATGACTTACCGTTTAGAAAACAGTTACCCCGAAACGAAGGTCTGCATCGTCATTGAAATTGCTTCCATACTTCGATATTTTCCGGGGCCAAAATATTATACTTTTCAACAGCTTGAATTTTTCACTCAAAGGAAAGAGTTTCCATGGTCTACGCGAAATTAAGAACATAACAAAAGTTCTTTAATATGAAGGGAGATAGTCTAGGGATTTTACTGACGATCTATAGTGTGTGTTGTATGTTGGGTATTCAGCCCGAAGGCTGGTTTGATCCTCTGCAGCTCCGCCAACAGCTGTCATAAATAGCCTAGGGGTTACTGAAGAGACGTACTAGGGAAATGAGGGGTGGGGTAGTTTCCCGTTGCTTTCCTCACCGAGCCAGCCGTTGCTATTACATATCAGTCTGCCAAGCCCACTGAAATGCATGCACCAACCGACCCTATGAGCGATATTTTCACACTATTCATAAGAGGGACTGGCTGCATAAGGAATGGTATTACTAGCATCACTCATACCTCTGTCACTTTCATACTGTCAAAGCCAAGGATGAGACTGAGACAGGTCAATGAAAGTAACAAATTTTATATAACCTATACCAGAAGACATAGTGCACTGTAAACACTAGGTCCTGCCAGCAAAGACATCAATCTATAGTATAAAAAGAAATGGAGGAACCCTGTTGTAGTTTCCCTATAAAACCCTAGTCTATTCAGTGATTGTTAAATGATATGCATATCTAAACCTTTCCCTGCATGGTTATAATCTGACAGTGAAGCTTGGTAAAAATCTATCCAGCCGTTTCGCCGTGTTGTCGGAACAGATGGACAAACAGACACGAACTCTAAAAACCACTGATACGGCTTTGAGTTGGCCTAAATCGGATAAATATATGAAAAGTTGACAAAACAAATGAAATTACACACAGCTGAACCCCTACATATTTATTTTTTATAGAATATGCAGGAGCTAGGTGTAAAATGCCTGAAGGATTGTGCACCTTAAATCACATTTTCCTGACATTCTAGGAAGTGTACAACTTGTCCAAGAGTGTTGATAAAACTGTATAATGTTAGAGTTACGGTAAACTATCTTTACTAAGTGGATTTACTACGAATAATGTGATTTAGAAAGTTTCCAGTATTTGCAGTTCATGTTATTAATGTTGAATAACGCATGGAAATTATTCTGGGATATAATGTTAGGTGTGAGCCCCTTGCAAGCGTTTCGTTATATGCATATCTCCAGTCAAAAACAGAGGTAAATAATATTTCCCTCATGACTTAAAGATACGCCTACTATTGAAACAATAATTTCACAGTTACTAACAGGCAATTGGGACCAGTAATTTATTCTAAATGAGAACAATAAACCCCATGTTTCTTTTTCTTCTTAATCTGTTTACCCTCCAGGGTTGGTTTTTCCCTCGGACTCAGCGAGGGATCCCACCTCTACCCCCTCAAGGGGAAGGCCGTGGCCTTAAGTTAGGTACCATCCCGGCATTTGCCTGGAGGAGAAGTGGGAATCCACGGAAAACCAATTCCAGGATGGCTGAGGTGGGAATCGAACCCACCTCTACTTAGTTGACCTCCCGAGGCTGATTGGATCCCGTTCCAGCCCTCGTACCACTGTTCAAATTTCGTGGCAGAGCCGGGAATCGAACCCGGACCTCCGGGGATGGCAGCTAATCACGCTAACCACTACACCACAGAGGTGGTCCCCATGTTTCTTACTTATTACTTATTTGGAAGGAGAGTTCATTACCTAAATTCAGTATTAATTTTTTTCAGATCAGGTGTTTCCTTTTATTTCATTTTAAGAATCCATTAATCCGTTTTTAAGTGACCAGTTTAGAGGAACAGTTCATAACCACTTGCCCATAGTTCTTTTCTTTCATTGTTTCTTAATCCATATGCCCTTCGTGGTTGGTTTTTCCCTCGGACCCAGTGAGGGTTTCCACCTATACCGCCTCAAGGGCAGTGTCCTGGAGCGTGAGACTTTGGGTAGGGGGATACAACTGGGAAGGAGGACCAACACCTCGTCCAGACGGCCTAACCTGCTATGCTGAAAGGGGCTATGTGGGGAGAGTAATGGAGAGATTTGAAGGGATGGACGAGGAAGTGGGAAGGAAGCGGTCGTGGCCATAAGTTAGGTACCATCCCATTATTTGCCTGGAAGAGAAGTGGGAAGCCGCGGAAAATCACTTCGAAGTTAGCTGAGGAGAGATTCGAACACCCCTCTACTCAGTTGAACCCCCGAGTCTGACGTGATGCCGTTTCAGTCATCGTACCACTTTTCAAATTTCCTGGCAGAGCCAAGAATCGAACCCGGGCCTCCAGGGGTGACAACTACACCACAGAGCATGGCAATCATAGTTCATATTTTTAAAATTAGCTCACTGAGGTAAAGCAAGATTCATGGGGTCACAGTGGACGTGCAGATGATTAAGTAATAGGATTAGGAAGATGCATGCCTTGGAATAAATTTGTTTACAGTATATACGGTAGACCCCTAGCAATTGCATGTACTTAAGATATTAACAAGATTAACAATCGTTAGCTTTACTTTCAGAAAAATGGTAAATGTACACTTTGTAATGATCTTGTTAATAATAATATAAATAGCCAGAATAATATTAATAATGTCAACAAGAGGTAGACATATGTGACCTTAACCTGCCATTTGCAACTTCATTGTCTTTGTTCCTCTTTCTGTTCAATGTGCTTTCAAGGCCATCGAGGTAAATTCGAATTCATGTTGTGTGCTTATCTTAGTTTCATTTGTGGGAAAGAGGGTTTAATCTGTTTGTATACTTTACTACCAATAATGAAATGTATAAGTCCACGTGTGAAGTTCATTGACCAAATGGTTGTATTAAAGTATTAGTTGTAGGGTAACACCTATCCTAGAGAAGAATATTCACCAACAATAATTATATTCTAACCTTTTTCTTAAAAGTATAATTTTATACAAATTGTATGCCAAACTTTCACATTAATCCTTCAGCGAATTGTGAAGAAAAAATGCATGCACAAGGGGTAAACAAAAATTTTCCGTTTGAGGGCACTGCTGCATTGGACATGTAAAGTAGCGCGACTTCGATGCGGTTATATAGGCACGGACATGTAGGCAAAGGGATTAGTGTGGCAGTCGTGCCGTGTCGAGGTGCGTGCGTTAAATGCGGCAACGCGAACTACAGCAGATGTATTACCAGTTGCGTCCAAACAAGACCAAGAATCTGTTATTCTGTTATTTTATTCCGAAGGACAAACACCGGTGAACATCTACCGGAGACTGAAGACTGTGTATGGGAAAGCAAGCCTGTCGAAAACCACTGTTCTGGAATGGTGCAACAAGTTCCACGTGGGTCACGTTTCACTCAAGACACCGGTCGATCAGGGAGGCCAGCCTCATCCATTATGGACAATAAGCCAACTCAAGTAGGAGACACTTGAGCACCCGCCCTATAGTCCTCATCTCTCCCCATGCGATTATCACATTTTCGGTCTCATCAAAAACGCCTTGAAGGATCGACACTTCCTGTCGGACGAGGATGTTCAGCAGGGCATGGTGTTCCACCACATGGGAATCTTCAGACTGGTGCGTCTGTGTGATATGTACCTCATGGCTCACGGCGATTTTGCCTGATTGAAATCCCGATTTAGGACTGTACTGCCGACGAACGAAAACTGCTTGATCACTCATAAAATTTGATGAAGCCTTCATGCCAGTCGGATGCAGTCTTCATGTACTTTCGTGTATAATTTCCCATGCGATCATCTGGTACAGTCGCAAATGTAACTTTTAACTAAAATCAGAATGAAGGATCATCTGACTATAGAATAAAAAATGAATGACAGATATGTCAGTTACGAATTATGATAATGTAGTGTATTAATATACGGTTATAGGTTTTAAAAATGAATTGTCATTGTGAAGTTTCACGTTTTCAGAGCTACTTGTTATATACAAGTTAATAACTGCTCAAATATATCTTGACGTAAAATACGTTTTAATTACGTACTAGCTGATGTACCTGCGCTTCGCTGCGTAATTCTACATTGTACACAAAATTCTAGGTTAAGTAATGTACACGTTGAGAGTAAGATTTTTTTAATTGAGTAGCTCTGATGTGAAGAGTGGTTTGGCGTATTTTCATTGTAATGGCAGGCCCTCTCGCCTTCTATCAGTCACAATCAAGTGGGGAGTTTTCATTATAATTAAAGGCCACTTGCCTTCTGCCCGTCGATCGAGTTGGTCAGTTTTCATTATAATGGCAGACATTTACTCTTCGGGCCGTTTATCTTCGTTGTTAGGCCCCTTAAAAACACAATCAAGCAAGCATTCACTCTCCAGCTGCCTTTTTACACCCGCTGAAAGACCGTCTTTGTGGTTTTCCCAAGTGAATTCAACATAGTTCATTATAATGAAGTCTGTAGGAATATCGCGATTAAATGCAATGCTATTATATAAAATATTTGATCAATTGAAAAACCGCGCATTTTCTCATTTTTAACTACCAGTACTACGCTGACGACCTAACATTCTAAGGTTCCCGAGCTGGAATGACGAGGCTGAAAACAGCTGTGTACACTCTCCTTCCTTTTTCCCCTCAATGCACACATTGCTCGCTCTAATCACCGACTGAGATTAGAGATCCTATAGCTGGAATACTATGATGAACCAGTGTGTTACGTACCAGTAGTATCAGAAAATTTATGAACCAGAGGAATGGCATGTTAAAGTTATCTAACTCCGTACCTACTTTCCGCCAATATTCATTCAGGCTGTTGTACTCCGTACTCACAGTGTTCCCGTCTATCGAAGATGAGTGGCAACAGTAGCAGCAAAGCATATCTCAAAGAACAATGGTGAATGTAATATTTTTTCTTGATCAATTTTATGAGCTTTCGACATTTTATACCTTCACATTTAGACTTCTTTCTACTCTATGATAATTGTTAGGAAATCTAATGTAAAGGGAGTCATGAAAGAATTGAAGACTTGTCTTATTCTTCAAACAATCCTTCCTTTACCATTTCCTTAAGTCAGCTCTTTTTTCTTTCCTGACCGCGACGGTAGCACGTATGAAAGCCTAGGTAGTTTATCATTTTCGTCCTCCTTATCTTTCTTAGGCCGATAAACTCAGTTTTTTAACTGTCTAGCGCCTTCCGTTTTTCTCTCTGATTAGTATTATATAGAGATTGGTTGCCTAGTTATACTTTCTCTTAAACAATAATCACCACCACAACCACCACCACCACCACCACCACCACCACCACCACCACCACCACCACCACCACCACCACCACCACTCTTATCGTTGTTGGTACAGTAAAACTGAATAACACATAGATGATAGGAAATTGTATTCTCTCTAACTTTGGTTATGTAGTACTTTTTGATAGGAATAGGTGACCCGTGCGAGAAATCTCGCATGTTCATAAAGTATGTGGTAGAGCAGCCCCCTGGTGAACTAAGGAATATGACGAACAGTACAACGGACTTACTTACCACTTAATGTAATCTTTGATTTTTTAACATTTATGATATCCACTTGAACGGAAGCAAATGCAAGTGTATTAGGGCCTATTACACTGACGAATGTTCTGAAAGTAATTTTTGGTTTTAATACCCTTCTTTCCTTAACTGATAATTACAGCATATTATAACGGCATTAAACAGGCGTACCAGCGGCCAAAATGCAAAGTTGGTGGCAATGATGGCGCGTATTTTCCTACAGCAACAGTATTTGCAAATCGCACACTTCGTACATTTTTAAAACTCATTATTTTTATAATCTATCGTTATTTATGAAATAAGAGTGCAATTCGTCACTGCTAATGTCTATTCTCTTCCTTTTCAAGGCTCATTTTATCACGATTGTTTACTTGTGAGCGCCGGAAAAGGGATCTATACTACTGAAATCATATGTATGACAAATAACATACGTATTTAAAATTTATATTTCAAGTGCCTTACCCTAAACTACTATTACATCCAGGATGAATTGTTTATAGCCTAGACTATATTTCCTCATTCCCCAAAATTTCATACCGATTTTCATTAAATTCTGTTTACCCGTTTTCTCGTGGCTCGGCGTTTATGTGGACTTAGCAAAAAATCTAAATTCATGAACATGTCTGTTATCATAGCCGGTATGGTAAAAATTTATAAGACATAAATGATCGAAACCCTAATTCTATAAAACTTTAGTTAGTATTTATCGATAGGACCACCGATAACGTACACATTTGTGAATTAAATTTTAGGCCTTTCCCTGAACTACTAATTAAATTAGCGTGAGTAACATTATTTATAGCCTGGATTGTAGTGGCTCATTCACCGACTTGAAATACCGATTTTCATTAAATTCTCTTCTGGATCTGACTCATCAATATCCCCCTCACAACATTCATTTCCTGCGAAATGTTCGCGTATTCTAGCGTGCTCTATTTCACAGCTACACAATTTCAAATGAAATAAGACTTCCACCACTCAAGCCTGAGAGAAGCACTGAACCGGAAATGTTAACGCCTGTCAAATCAATTCTAATTATAAGCGCTTACTGAACACTTCACGTGAAGTTCACTTTGATAGGTATTAGAGATTATAGCAGGCTAAATGAACTCGGTCCCAAGATTTAGCTTAACAAATGTACATGGGGTGTTTTCAAGGCCCTGAGCGACTCTTTGAGGGTTAAGATTACCAAAACATTCGACAAAAGTCAACCCTCAGTAATGTTTCAAAATTACATTTAACATGTAGAAAGAGAGTCATAAAATTGAGAGGAAGAGTTAATTAGGTTTTGAGTGCACCGGATAAACAACAATTTAAATTTAGAGACATAGGAGAGGCTTGGTCCACTTGAGCCTCCTCAGCAGTGTGAACAAGTGCACTCTAACAAGCTGCACCACTCGAGAGTGACGATGATACATGACTTCAGTTATATCCTTACCCGACACATTCTATTTATATATGTATTGATACCGACCCTTACTTCTGGAATATTACCATTAATATTAGCCCTTACGAATTGTCCATAGATGCGCACGGTAATACAAGCTATTGAAGTTCTCTTATCCCGTGCACGATTGTGTTCGGTGAAATACGTTTTCAATGGTCTCGGCTTATTGGATCCACTAGGATTTAATGCGCTTCAGAAAGGATCATCTTCCCTTATTCCTTTCATTACATAATGCTCTTATCGATGCGATCTGAATTACACTTCGCTTAATTCCCTTCGTCACCGCTACCATCACATTAATTTCTTAAAGCGAGGGCCTGATGGTGATATTTGTTAGATATGAACCTTATGTGAGATTCTCCGTTAATATCTTTATTATTATTATTATTATTATTATTATTCGTAGTAGTAGTAATAGTAGTAGTAATATTAAGATATACATCACAATTGGAAAATATGTCGCCGGTAATAATCACTTAAAGTAATGTGTCAATGAAGTAAATTTAAAACATAATTACCCGACAACAACAACAACAATAAGATTACAGGAAGCAATCCCATGGAAAGGAAATATTACAAGAAACGCTACTAGTATAACATTCTAAATCCAGTATCATCATATGAAAATTCACAAACAACTTAAGTATTTTCCGGGCTTAACGCTATGCTTTGCAATACTATAGGTTGAGCTTAGTACTAGCTTAACATTACAACACCGTCATATAGAAATTAAGACGAATCTTAAGTATTTCAAAATTGTACACTAAGAATAACGACAACAACAACAACAACAACAGACAATTCCTGGAAAGAGAATATTACAAGAAATACTCTTCTACTTCTTCCTAATCTGTTTACCCTCCAGAGTTGGATTTTCCCTCGGACTCATCGAGGGATCCCACCCCTACCGCCTCAAGGGCAGTGTCCTGGAGCGTGTCACATTGGGTCGGGTATACAACTAGGGAGATTGACCAGTACCTCGCCTAGGCTGCCTCACCTGTTATGCTGAACAGGGTCCTTGTTGGGGGACGGGAAGATTGGAAGGGATAGACAAGGAAAAGGGGAGAAAGCGGCCGTGGCCTTAAGTTAGGTACCATCCAGGCATTTGCCTGGAGGGGAAGTGGGAAACTACGGAAAACTACTTTCAGGATGGTTGCGATGGGAATCGAACCCACCTCTACTCATTTGACCTACTGAGTCTGAGTGGACCCCGTTCCAGCCCTCGTACCACTTTTTTTCAAAAATCGTGGCAGAACCGGGAATCCACCCTGGTCCTCCGGGGGTGGCAGCTAATCACACTAAAGACTTCACCACAGAGGCGGACACAAGAAATACTACTAGTATAACATTCTGAATCCAGCATCATCATATAGAAATTCACACGTAAGTACGTTAATTATTTCAAAAGTTTACACTATGTCTACAGTAGATTGAGCGGTCCAATTACTATTATCTTAGCATTGTGAATGCAACACGTTCATATACAAATCATCATATACCTTAAATACAATTCAGAAGGTTTAGCCTAATACTACAGTTTACAACCCTATGGCATAGAAATGTACACACAATTTACAGAGTTCTTGAAGCATATTACATTTTGAGGTAAAATCCTCTAAGGCAGTTGCAGATAATGCATTCCAGTCATCAATTCCTCAATTTACGAATATTTACAATAATTAGTTTTACATTTCGCGGACGTTCTGTCCTACTTGTCCGCCTCTGTGGTGTAGTGGTTAGTGTGATTAGCTGCCACCCCAGGAAGTCCGGGTTCGATTCCCGGCTCTGCCACGAAATTTGAAAAGTGGTACGAGGGCCGAGACGAGGTCCACTCAGCCTCGGGAGGTCAAATAAGTGGAGGTGGGTTCGATTCCCACCTCAGCCATCCTGAAAGTGGTTTTCCGTGGTTTCCCACTTCTCCTCCGGGCAAATGCCGGGATGGTACCTAACTTAAGGCCACGGCCGCTTCCTTCCCTCTTCCTTGTCTATCCCTTCCAAACTTTCCATCCCCCCCGCAAGGCCCTTGTTCAGAGTAACAGGTGAGGCCGCCTGGCGAGGTACTGGTAATTTCCCCAGGTGTATCCTCCGACGCAATGTCTCACGCTCCAGGACACTGTCCTTGAGGCGGTAGAGGTGGGATCCCACGCTAAGTCCGAGGGAAAAACCAACCCTGGAGGGTAAACAGATTAAGATAAGATAAGATCTGTCCTACTTACGTAACAGAGCTTTTCTAGTCGACTGTTCAACTCTCCCGAAGCTGGCTTATTCGTGTAGGCATTATACACGGCACATAACCGTGTTCGTTTTCCTTCTAGCCCCCATCCTGTCAGACACGAGTTTCTCTATCGTACTTGTTACACTACTTCTACCGGGTGAGTTGGCCGTGCGATTAGGGGCGCACAGCTCTGAGTTTGTATGCAGAAGATATTGGGTTCGAAACCCACTGTCGGTAGTGCTGAAGGTGGTTTTCCGTAGTTTCTCATTTTTTAAACCAAGGAAATGCTGGGGCTGTACCTTAACTAAGGCCACGGCCACTTCCTTCCCACTCCTAGCCTTTTCCTGTCCCATCGTCGCCCTAAGACATAACTGTGTCGGTGTGACGTAAAAGCCAACTGCAAGAAAAAAAATAGCGCTACATCTAGGATTAAAGTCGTTAAGCACGAATCTGTACCATCTCAAGTTCCGTAATGAGTCCTGTTTGGTACGGATCCCATATGGCTGCTCCATATCCTAGGACTGACCTAATGGCCCTGCGCCTTCGCCTGGGAACTGCTGCCCTTTTTCACCCTCATCACGAAGTGTAAGGACTTGTACACTTTATAAATGACACTTCCTACGTGGGTGTCCCATTTTTTTGCTAGTTGCTTTACGTCGCACCGACACAGATAGGTCTTATGGCGACGATGCGACAGGAATGGACTAGGAGTTGGAATGAAGCGGCCGTGGCCTTAATTAAGGTACAGTCCCAGCATTTGCCTGGTGTGAAAATGGGAAACCACGGAAAACCATCGTCAGGGCTGCCGACAGTGGGGTTCGAACCCAGGATCTCCCGGATGCAAGCTTACAGCCGCCCGCCTCTACGCGCACGGCCAACTCGCCCGGTAAGTCCCAATTTAAATCCAAGGTGGAATTAGGTGGTAATTCTAATTTGCAGTAAACAATAATTAGACTTCGGAATATCTTGAATTTGGCATGTTATAAAGGAGATGAATGCAGATGTTTAATTTACACTTGAGTAAAAGTTACTACCACCAACACCTTACCATATTCGAAAGTATGTTGCGTCTGTTGTATTCAAGAAGCTGGTGAGGGCTGAAGTTAACAAATACTGTATCATTCGTGCGAATGCTTGGAATTATTCGAACAGTAATCCATAGAGCGTGTTAGAAATGTGGGAAGCAGAAACTGCGTAGCTTGAGAAAAATCTACAACAGCTTGCGAGAGCTGAACAGTAAGTAAAACTGTTACTTTCAAAACCTGTAAGAACTATTCTCAACCTGTCAATATATTTTAATACAGTATACACTTAATATATCATCGTCGCACCTAGAAATACCTCTATGTGATTTTAGTTCCGCCTATAACTCCCGTTAGAAACGTTCTGTTATCTAAGGATACACTTTATCAACGAATTTTCATACTGATAGATACATGAGCTGCGTGTCAGTATTTTTCCCCTCTACGTAGTCACATAGCGGCATTTGGAAGAGCAATACTGCTTATTCCTTCTTTAATTTCATAAGTTTATTTGTCTAATTTTATAAGTAGTAAGCAGTATATACTAATTGTAAAATCAATTGTATTGACATGCGAACTATTATCAGCCCTGTTTCTCACAGGTTTATGAATACTAATAATCAATATGCATCTAATATGAACCGAAAACGGTTACATGTCGCGGAGATGCCTAAGGTCGTCTTTTCAGCAAAGTGGGAAACATAACCAATATTCGGTTGTAAAACAGCTGAAGAAAGGACTGACACATAATCTTCCAAAATAAGTTAAAATTGACCGAATTATGGACATAGTATTTGGTTTGAGGCGTGAGAAACAGAACCGCTTACAAAAACATCCCGTTCGGATGTATTAAAACGCATGCCATTTAAAGAGAACTGCTGTAAATGAGGGGAAACTCGCTGCAGGTTTAGCGAGCACATTTCATGTGGAGAATTTCCTTGACGTAAATGCAGGCAAAGAAAGTAAAACCGTATTACTGACGAAAGAAGTTTACACATAAATATCCCACACCTCATTGATGAGAACAATTATTATTAATTATTAACTGAAGATCCAACTGAGCCAAGACAGAGAATATCCAACAGATATCCGCCCCAATTAGAAAGTCTAATAGATAAGCCTCCTAATAATTTCACACACAACAATATTTATGAGAGGGAATAATGTGCTTGTTCATATGATTCATTCCTAGTAATCAAATCACTTCTGCTATGGTTTTCTGTTTTATGTACTGTCCCAGATTACATTCTGGAAGGTAAGCAATAGTTAGCTTTAATTAAAATGAATGTAAGCTCCCTAGCATCTCCGTTTTTCCAGAAGTTAATGAAGAGTGAACACAGATTAGACCTGTTGTTTCATATATAAATGCTCCGGATTACAAGTTGGTTAGGAATTAAAATACTATGCTTAAAGAAACAATTATCTTTAGGCCTCAATATAATGTTATAAATTCACACGAATTGGTTAAAAATATAAATATTTTCAAGTAAATTCAAACACAAAACTGGTTTAGAATGAAACATCAAGTGTATGGGCTTACTTGTAAAGCCAATATTTCGCTTTTGTATGATCAAAATTCCTAAACCTTAAATCTGCCTGTATGGATAACTATTTTGCTCTGTTACACAGAGAGAAGGTCAGTAGTGACCACGGGAGCACAATTATCGCGTCCATTGGAGATATCGAAAACCACATGTTCATCAATTTCCAAAATCTGAATTTACTCATCGAAAAAGTAAGACATTGTTATTTTATGGACGTAAACTGAAAGTGAACTCTCTGAATTTATAGACAACAAAAAATAACGTAATTCGAATTCCTTAAACTCACAATTTCAATACATTAATCTCAAATATGTGTTCTGATTTTTTTATAAAAATAAGTTACAGTGACTTTATAATCCAAAGTTCTTACAACCATCCTAAAATTTTTAAACATTGCGATTTTGAGAGTATAATCAAGCGACTATTTACCATCCCAATGACAAACTGTACTATAATAAGAGGAGCAATGTATAATTATAGAGATAGCTGTAATTAATGCTTACAGCGTCCAATTATTAAATTCTATTTAGACTAATGCGTCTATAAAATTGTATAGGTCTGAGAAATACACTTTAACTAAATAAAATGCAGTAGGTGAAATTAAGCAGTACGTAGTGATTCTTATATAGGAAATCATCAGAAGAAAATAGGATAACCTTGACTAAATACCGTTACAGATTCGCATTAAAATTTCAGTTCAATATTTGGTAAATTTTGTATCTGTTAGATAATATTAAGTAAGAAAAAGAGGGAATTACACATTTAATTCAGGGTCTGGACAAACTGCACAAGTAGGGATAAAATTCTACATAATAATCAAATAACATTATAGCGACTGGAAAGATAAAGTGGGTTTCTCTTCAGTTTCAAGTCATCTAATTAAAACTGGCCAAATGTATAGTTTTGATCCATTAGACAGGCAGCAGGTAGAATTCGTACCCTCTTTCAGTAGAGGAAATAAGCTGAATACTTAAGCAGGTTTCGGAGTTTTAACAGTAATGTAGGCAAGTATTAAAAATGAATGACTCCAGAAAGTTCTACGCCAATGGATTTATTTCTGAAAAGCTGAGATGTGTTTATTTTTAGGTTTTTATCTCTGCTTTTATGTACAGTATTTTTAAACTGACGGCATAGTGTTTCTTCTCTTCATACAATCGGAATCTGCGCCTTTGGCAACAGCGTATTTATTTTGTTTGTTCTGAAGATAACGCAATGGCTGAAATCTGCAAGTATTTTTTGGAATACGTAGTTTGAACTGGTTGCTATATATAATTAGGTAATATAAAACCGCAGGTGGACTTTCCTCTACGTTGAAGATACATTTTTCAACGCAATGGAACAATTATATAGCAAGGCTTAGATGTATGAAATATTTATCTACAATAAGAGGGAGGAGTGTAGTGGCAGTTTCAATGGGGAAAGTCAAGTAAAAAATGCGTCCCAGCATTAACTTATATTATGACACCTAATTAGTCAATGATAGACCCCTTGAATTAGTGAAAAGTTTGGTGAGTATAGAAAACTCGACACAACATCATAGAAGGGAAATGCCTAGCTATAAAGTGTATTCCTTAATGAGCGTCTACATTTTATTGTTTGCACTAAAATTCACCCTCAAAATATAAACCACATTTTCAATTTAATCACGTAATCCTTATCAAAATAAATTGGTTGTTTGCATCAATAGTCTGAGTAAGACATAAATATATTTGCCCTGGTTAGCAACCCCACCCTACACTATTTCTTTCTCCTTTTAACACCTATCTCTTCCTCATTATATCCCCTTACTCGAACATCACTGAAACCTAACACACCTGGGCACATTCTCCTTGTTGACTGAGCTAGTTCTACCGTCGGTAATGCCCATTAATACTAGCAGCACTCTATCTAAGTCCATTGTGTGAGCCAAGTAAGCCCCGCAAAATGGTATTGGGACTCCCTCACTCTCATAAGTACGAGGCTTACTTAATGAAATTTCTCCAAATTTGGGTGCAAATCTTACGAACACATATCCCCAGTGAAAATTTCCCCTTAAAAGTTATTTTGAACCACCGGTGGATTGAGTAATCTCAGCCTGAGCACATGAGAAACTCGGCTCAGAATACTACTACAGGAGCAGTAGCTCCTGCAGTGAAGGCAATACGGCGTACACTCATGTACTACAGTCAGTGTATGTTCGTGGACTGATGCTAAGAGTTCAAGGATCACATAGTCTTTTGACCTGCCTTTTTGTGACGTTTTCCCGTCATGGTGATCATGGCGAATTTGACTTGACCAACTGATACGTTTCACTAGCGGGGATTTGCCTAATTTTTGGCAGAAGTTGAAATGTTCCCATTGCTCAAGTTCCACCGCTGACATTCAACTACCCTTCAAAACAGAGACCGTAGTTCTGGCTGCAGTATAAGCTCGCAACTGCCTCTTGCTGGGACTAGCGAACATCTGTCACGCCAACATCGTGTGGTGCAAACTCTCCTCCGTAGTGCACCACAGCGACACTAGGCGGCCAATCGACGAACTTAATGACTCTACTACGTATGCCTGAGATGCCCGTTCCTCTCTCAAAGCAACTGATGTCTGGACACTTAGGACCACTTAGTAGGTCACTCAACCGTTGCCCATGGTTGAAGAACTAGGACAAAACTACCGAAACTCACATCATGAATGGGCTGTGAATATTTGCACAAAATGTGAAAATCTTTCCCAGGTTAGTCAGAGTTTCAGAACTAATGCTATACTATTCAATTATTCTTAATTACAGGCCGTTAAAACATAGACAAAAGCTACTATCCAATTAGCGACAAAAGCGCGTAAATGAGTGCTTAGTAACCATCCAAGCCTCCCTTTGTCCCTCAAATCCGGGTCATGTTGTATGCTCATTAACTTTCTCCCACTCCATCATTTATCGAACAAAAGCGAGTTTATCGATCGGTATAACATTGGAATTCTATATGATTAATGAGTCATTTTGAGTATAACGTCATCCTCTCTGTACAGGTTAAACTCATAGCTTCCATAGTTTAGGCCTCCTGTTTGTGCTGTCCGAAGCTATTCATTTATTATAACAGTGAGATACAAATGACTCGGAATCCACTCTACACCAGTTCCCCATTCCCTCTACGAAGACTATATATATCCGTTTGGTAAGTTCCGCCTTCCATTGTAACTGAATGTTCTCTCGACTCTTATTAATATTCAATGTTTACCTTCTCTTATAATAAACATACTTAAGAATAACATATTTTTAGTGAAGTACACGAGTAAACGTTTCCACGAGTTTACCAATAAGACTGGGGGAAAACAAATACAATGCTGTTCTTTTTACTCATGCAAGTAAAGTGGGGTAAAATGCTGAAGTTTACCTTGTATAATATCTGATGTAATAAACAATAGCTCAAGGGAATGTTTTAGGGCCATTACAGTTTCGTGGAAATGATCTTCCGTAGACTAGACTATTCTACGCCATGAATACAACAATAATAAGGACTTTTCCGCTGATCGCAATTTCTGTTTCTCCGTCGTTCTCTACCACCTAATCCAAGTAAGTGAGGGCTTCTGCCAATGACACAAGTTGTACTTGGAGATGTGCCCTGTATTGTTAGAAAAATAGTGTGCAGCAGTTTTAAGGTACACCCCTGTTGGAGGTGAGCTGCATGCATCATTTTAACACGTATGCACCCAGCTGCTATGTTTACTGACATTGATAGGCATCCGCCAACTTTCTAGTGTGCAGTTTTGGTGGTAAAGACTGGACTCAAAATGCCTGCAGCAGGACTGTTCAGAAATGCCACGAACAAATCTGAAATTGCCTTACCTGCAACGAATAAGGTATTGTAATAATAATATTACTAAGAAGAAGAAGAATACAAAAAGGAGAAACTATATATGGTCGAGTTAACCCTCAACGACTCCTCTTTTACCTTCCTTTCTACACTTATTTTCCTAAACAAGAAATAACTTAATAAGAAAAGGAAAACAAGCAGCCATATTTGACCGAATAATCCTTCATCATCTGCATCAACTGTTATTTTCCCTGTCTTTCTTCATGGCTTTTCCTAAAGAAGAATAAGAACAATAATAAAGAAAACTAATAGGTCATATTTGATTCAGTATGCCCTCGGCCATTATTCTTTTCTTTTTCCGTCGCTTTTCTTAAAGTATATGAATAAGGAGGGAAGAAGGACCAAGTAAGCCCTCAGCAAGTGTTATTTTTCAACTGCTTTTCCTAATGCAGAAGAAGAAGAAAAGAAGAGAAAGGAGAAAAGAATAAAAAAGACGCCATATTTGATCGAGTAAATTTTCACCAACTGCTCTATTTCTTTCTCCTCTGTTTTACCTAAAGCAGAAAAAGAAGGGAAGAAGAGGAGGAAGAAGAATAAAAGGAGATAAAGTAGGAGCCGTATTAGATCGATTAAGCCCTCAGCTATTGTTGTTTATAATCCTTTCTCCACAGCTTTTCCAATACTCTAATGGGGTTACGGATCCGGACAAGTACGTTCATGAATAATCACTCCTAAGACAGAGCGTGTACCAATCCGCTTACGGTTGTATTCGGCTTAACCACGTACCAGTCCTCCTACCTGTCTTAAATTTCTGGCAGTGCCGGGAATCGAACTAGGGCCAACAAGGGGCGTACGAGTGCCAACCGTTACGCTACGGAGGCAGACACCATGGAGTGCTGAAACACACTGGTAAATTAAACGACATAAATAAAATATCACTAGCCTCTGTAGTGTAGGGTTTAGTGCGATTAGCTAACAGCACCGCCGGCGCGGGTTCGATTCATGGCTCTGCCACGAAATTTGAAAAGGGGTACGAGGGCTGGGACGGGGTACACTCAGTCACAGGAAATCAACTGAGTAGAGGGGTATTCAGTTCTCTCCTCAGCCATCCTGGAAGTGATTTTCCGTTGTTCCCACTTCTTCCTCAGGCAAATGCAGAGATGGTACTAAAAGGCCACAGCCAATTTCTTCCCTCTTTCTTGCCAATATCTTCCAATCATCCCATCCGGCACGAGGCCCCGTTCTTCGGCATAGCAAGGGAGGCCATCTGTGTGAGGTACTTGCCTTGCTCCCCAGCTTTATACCGCCGACCAAATGTCTCACGCTCGAGGAAACTCCCCTTGAGGCGGTAGAGGTGGGATCTTCCGCTGATTCAGGGGGAAAACCAGCCATGGAAGATAAACTGATTAAATGAATAAATAAAATAAATAATATCAGTGTGTGTGAACGTTAATGCTTTCCGTTCGCAAGCCCTCAGAAAGTGATACTACCTCATGAAATTATACTACAACTGGTTTGTGGGGAGATTACATAACATGATTAGTCCCACTGAGCTGTGAGGTCACTGACGCGTATCTGTCCTCTCAATTCATTCCTCTTGTAAACTAGATCCTACTAGGAGTCCAGTTCACCAAGATCCGAGATGGCAGAGTCTCTCTAACTCCTAACAGGTCTACCACTTCTTCTGTTCCCGGGAGAAGGCATATCTAAGGTGCTTCCTCCTGCGTATTTACTTCTCCCCCCACAAGACAACCGTTCTATACAGAAAAACTGCGATTAAAAATAATATTACCTTCTACGACATAATACAAAGATTTACATCAAGAACTTCAGGACAAGAAAGCGAATATACCGATAGATTTTTACCAAACAGACGGTATGATGACGTCAGAATGGATGAATTGCGACTAAGAACTGCGGCATACCATAAGGCGCTTCTTATTAAATGTTCATAACACCATTGAAAAGGCAGGGAATGCAATATGATTACGACAGGAAAATCTGATATTTCTGTAACATAGCGAATACTGAGGAGCAGCATGGGTCTTCTAGAATTTTCTTAAATGATTTCAAACAACTTGGAAGTTTGTCGAACATTTTCCTTTATAAATTATTCCACCCACTAATTCCTCTTCATACAAATACATATTTCCTCAATTTGTCCTCTTTATTTCCAACTTTATGTTCGTATTATGTTCTTTACTACTTTTATTTATAAGCTCAAGTAGGGCTTGTTTTTATACTAATGCTATTCTACAACATTTATCCACTGAGAGCTTAGTCGAGCTGCTCGTTTTCTTATACTAAGTTCTCCCTGCCGAAGAAACGTTTTCTACATTTTCTCAACACTACTCTTTTATCGGAGATCACTCAAGAAAATTGTGACACTTTCCTTATGCTGTATCATACACCTAGGGGTGAAATGTGTAGTAGAACAAGGAAGCAGATGAAGAATGACTACTCTCACTGGTACCTTGTTAGTGGTGGCCGTTTGCATTACAAGCAGAGAACGTATGACTTTCCTGTTCCCTTCAAATACGGAGAGTGCTATTAGAAGATCCCGTTATTGGCAACGTGAGATTTATCGTTCGCTAGGGGCCATGAATCTTTGTTTACTCCACCGTGTACTAGAGCTTCTGGTATATTGGTTGTACCGTGGGGACATGCTTAGATGATTGTCCTTAATATCTGCGAATATTCGCACCACAAGTTGTGCTTGACTCACGTTTTAAGTGCGTTCGTAGGAGAAATTTAATGTACGTTAATTTAACCTGAGTGAAAACGCTAAAATAACATTTATACGTTGATAATATTTAAAGTTTTTCTCCTACTTCTTTAAAACTTTATGATTTAATCAAAAATCCGTTCCTAAATGGCATAGTCTATTTTGGAAACATTAATTTAACACTCATCCTTCTAAAATGTCTAGAAAGGGTCTAGTTCTTATGAAAAATATTTTCACCACAGAAGAAACCAAGCAAAGGAAGAAAGAAAGAAAGAATCATATTTGTTTGTACATTTCAAAATATAACTGGTTGTGATTTGAAAGAACCTGATGATGTACTTTCAAGGGCGAAACATGTCATCCTATTTTAATTAAGTTGTTTATTTTCCATGTGTATTTCTCTTAACATGTATTTTTTCAGATAGTTTAAACGTTTATTTGTTTCAAAATTAGTTTCGCGAGACTAAAGAACCGAACAGTTAAAAAGTAACTTATTCGAAGATGAAAAACGATGCCTTCAGGTATCATGAAAAAAGGAATTCTGTAAAAATGACGTATTTCTTGAACTAAGAGGAGCAACAATTCTGCATCCATGGAGATGTAGTAGCAGGCGAAGCATGTTGTCAGTTCTGGATTAAGTCTAAATCTACTCTCCGGAAGCTCAGTACACAACAAGCAAAGACAATATACCTTATACTTAGAACAAGAAGCACAAATACAAAACGGAGTGATGTAGTCCCCTATTTTTTTCACAGTTTCTATAGAACAAGCGGTAAAAGAAATCACAGGGGAATTTGAAAAATTTATCAAAATCCACGGAGAGTAAATAAAAACTTTGAGATTTACAGATGATTTTCTCATTTTACTTGTGTTTGGGGAAGATGTGGAGAAATTTCTGAATGGTATAGACGCAGTGTCGGAGAAAGTGTACAAGATGTAAATAAATAATCCAAGTCCAAAACAATGGAGTGCAGTCAAACGTGGTCAGATGATGCAGGAAATATGAAATGCAGTCTTAAAGGAAGTAGCTGAATATTATTACTTACGTAGTGGAGTAACTAAAAATGGCAGTAGTAAGGAGGACATAAAATCCAGACTGTTATAATCAAGGAAGTCCTTTCTTAAGAAAAAATAAGTTTGCTCACTCCGCGCGTTGATAAAGGAATCAGAATGATGGTTTCGAAGACTTTCGTGTGGATCGCGACATTGTATGCAACTGAATCATGGACGTTAACTAGCTCAGAATGAAAGATAATATAAGCATTTGAAATGTGGTGTTACAGAAGAAAGCGCTAAACTTGAGATGGCTTGATCGAATTACGAATGAAAATGTACTGAATAGAATAAGTGTGAGGAAATCTATTTAGATAAATTTGACTACAAAAACGGATAGAATGATAGGACATATTTTAAGACACCCAGGACTCGTTGAGTTGGCTTTTGATGGACGTTTAGGCGACAATAATGGTAGGGGTAGACCAAGGTATGAATATGACAAGCAGATTAGAGCCGACAAATTATTTAATAGTTACGTAGAATTGAAAAGCGTAGCACAGCACGGTGTGGCATTGAGCGCTGCATCAAACCAGTTTATGAAATTACGACTCAATGAAAAACAAAAACCTTATGCTACGTATCAAATTTGTATACTATGTATACAGTATGTGGAGGAATGTTGCGTGGTTACCAAAGTTTTGTGCTTTTTGTTTTGTATATGACCCGAAAATATTTCAGACTTATTTCCATGTTAAAGGTAACACAGACAAAAAATTGTTTGAAATACCCAAAAACGAAATGTTACACGATTAGGATTGTAAAATTTGCAGTTTTTATGGCCATTAGTCTGATTAACTTAAATCATTATTCTCTTCTTCTGTAGTGTACTCGTTTTACTGTATACCACTTGACGTGACATTAACATCGCCGTCCGGATTTATTTCCCAATTATTTTTAGGAGTAACATAATTAAGTTGAAGACAGAATAGAGGAATTATCAATGAAATAGACTACATTGCTTCCTTTAAGAGCCGGACTGTTCCTGGAGGGAAGTTCATTAGAACGAAATATAAAGTTGGCTCCCCGAACTAACTGAAGACTCTTCAAGTAGCGATGTAATTACCATAAACAGGACGAGGTTCTCTCAAACGGCATTATCCGACTTATTTACACTTGAAAGGAACTCTCATTCGAGGAACCGCCTCACAGTCACGTCCTGTGAATTGGATGTGGAGCTCCCGTCTGAATATAAAACTTTGGCTAATTAATTAAAATGTATTTCAGTAAAAGAAACCCATCCCTGTAGCAGACATCGTTTATAAATGTAAAGATTGTTCATATAAATGAATACAAGTACGTCCGTCTCAGTAAATCCCTGAAAACAGCGTTTCCCAAACCGTAGTAAGTGAAAAATAACTCCTCATTACGGAAAAAGGTGTAGACTACGAAGCAAATCCGCGAAAAGTGGAGGAACTGAATGATACCATAAGTCAAGAAATGTTCGGCTGCACGGCCTTTGGTCGGAAGTGTCCGGGGTTCGATTCGCGGACGAGACTCTAATTTTAAACTTAATTGGTTAATTCGCCATGAGAAATCATCTTAAGTAGGGTTCTATCCTAACAGGCATGCTGGCCTAGAGGACTTCGACTAGAAACAAACTAGGCCTCTGCATTTTATAATTTCTTGAAGACATCGATTCCAAAAACCGGTCAAGTCCAGAAAGTAAAATTATACAGGAAACACTGAAATAATTCCAGAACTTCCAAGTTGTTAAATATCGGGGATGTTGCGTGGTTACCAAAGTTTTGTGCTTTTTGTTTTGTATATGACCCGAAAATATTAAGTCATGCTAAAGTGGTATATAATTGTTAATTACTTCAAAAAGTCGAAACCCATTTTCTTTCCAGTTTACTTTCCAAATAAGACACTGGTTCCTTAATCACTGAATATTTGGAAGTCTTATATATATTTGCAAACGCGTACGTACACACAGGTATTTCAGACTTATTTCAATGTTAAAGGTAACACAGACAAAAAATTGTTTGAAATACCCAAAAACGAAATGTTACACGATTAGGATTGTAAAATTTGCAGTTTTTATGGCCATTAGTCTGATTAACTTAAATCATTATTCTCTTCTTCTGTAGTGATATATGAGTTAGTGCTAATGTTTATATTATACTCCGTTAACACTTTGGCACATATTGTTGTGAAACTTTATCAATTCATTGATTTTAGTTGCCTTGAATTGCATTGGGCTATAGCAACAGTTCACATGTCTGTACATAACACGTAGTCTACAAATCTTCAGGTTCAACGGGGAGTAATGTTCGTATTGTCCTTCATCCCACCGGACGCAGAAGTAATGTTACTGCCATCTAGGAAGAGGATTTCAGAGCAAGATTCCGTCGAGGCTGGACGTGGCTGGTTTTTATTACAAAATCGTGATGCAGTCGAGTCCTCTACGGCAGAGACGTTACTTAAAAGTGAACGTGACAGTTTATTTTATCCAATGTGTGTCATCCATTTCTCTACCCAACATATATAAAACGTAACTGATTGTGATGGTTCGGTCAGCTTCCGCTTCGAACGCTAGCGTTGTGTCACGTCCTGGGGTCCATCTGGTGGTGAATGAACGTACCATTACCACTTCTACTTCTATCATAACGTTCCAAACTCAAAAGTGTCATTGTTTAAGAAGCCTTTCTCGTGGACAGTCGAGAATTCTTCTGAGGACGCAGAGCACAGTTTTCTGCGAAACATTAAGAATTTCACCTGATTTTCTTGACACGGCACAAGCCCAAAAGCCTATACAATATCATGTCTATAAGTATGGGCCGTGAAAGCATTAATGGAAATATTAATTGTGTGTCAGCTGTGTTGAAGGACAGCACAAATACACCTCCCTACCTGAATTTTTTACTTTAGCGGTGTTTGCACCGAGGTCTTCAATTGAACATCTCGGATGCTGAGAACATTTCTAGAACGTTCCTTCAGAATGTAGTACAACAAATTGTCACTATACATCACTATTTCCATAAGTTTATCTAATTAGGCGTTCATTATTCCGATATTGGCATTAAAAATTTCTTGGGAATATTGTATTTCGAAACATTGGAATTTTCATGTCAAACACTTAGTTCAATTTGATCAGTTCTAGTCGGCGTTATTAACGGGTTAATAAATTCTTGTGAATTGTTTGGTTCTCTGCTGTTATAATTATTGCTGAAATTTAAAAATTCCTGTCAGGACAATTTAAAGCTAATAATAATATTATTGAGGTATCTAAATTCTGCGCTACCTTCTTTCAGAGTTTCTGCACTATTTATGTTTATCAGACTAGCCAACAGAAAACTCCCGTACAACACACAAACCTCCCAAAGAAAACAGAACTGATCAAAAATGCAGAAAATACTGCATTTCTCATGCCTGAAGGAGAAAATCTAAAAATCAGGAGTGTCTATCTTATGTCACGTGACAGATAAATTCACGTTCAATGGCGTTTGGGTTACTTTTTCGGTAAAAAATGCCACATCATTTAAAAATGGCCTTACAACTATAAAAATTAAAACAAAATCTAAACAAAGGTATTTTCAACCCAACATGACTTAAAACCTCCCCTTTTACGCCTGCAGCATTGACGTTATACTTCGTGACTTGAGTGTTAGCGCCTACTCTCATAGACACATACACATTATTTTTAAATAGTATTCTAAATTCTAAGCAACGCACAGTTTTAATTATTTTAATATTTCAAATTGCTTAAAAATAACAGGCAAAATAATAAATCAAAACTTTGTGCTACATTTTAGAGACGCATATTTAAATGTTACTGAAAAAATTTCTAAATGTAATCTATAATACATAACCAAAAATACTAGTGCCCATCATTTTAAACTACTTGATATTAAACTATTTTCTAAACTTAAAACAACAAATGCAAAACATTTCCTTCAAATATAATCATTTTCGCCTTGAAATTCTGATTGAATTTTCTATTCTTAAACTATTTTGATTCTGGACACACCTGGCATGAAAATTCAGCTTTAATTAAGACATGTAAACCTTTAACAAAATTTGCAATACTTTTATTCTCTACGTGAATCACACTAAATTTCTCTTCTTTGTCTTATTCGTCAGGGTTTGATTCTAAATCGCTTTCTATCTTCTTCCAGTAATACCCTTATACGCTCACTTTCTTGTTCACTGACCATAGTTCACTAAATAAAATTTCATTAATATAAATGTTCACACTAAACCCTCCAAGAAGTAAGTAATCAATATTTGAAACATTATTTTCAAAACCATATTGCGCAAAGAGGTAATTTTATAGAAATGTGCCTGCACTTAGATCTGTACCACGAATGCTGGTGCAGATTCTGACGGACCCAAACGGTTATTATTTCCGGTTCTATAACTGATCGCACAACCTGGCAATGCAAAGTCATACTAGATAACGGGAGAGGAAAGTAAACAGAGAAACCGGTTTTCAAACCCCCATCATTCGCCCGCCAAGTATGAAAACATGTCGCATGGGTCTGAGAGACTAAACGCCAGTGCTGAAGTGTTAATAACTTATTAATGAAACAATAACGTTCGAATTTAATCCTCTGGTAACAGATGGCATGGAGAAGCGAAATATCTTTTAAAATTTAGTGAATTAACTCGGATGAGAAAAATGTTGTAAAGAATTTCTTTTACGGATCCATATCGATTAATTGCCTTAAAATATCGTATTATATGCACAATGTTTCTATGAAATCTGTTTAAGGAATAAATAGATATTTATTAAAGAACATCAAATTATAATGCATCTTCTATATTACGAGCACTTTGACTGCACTTTATGTTTTAATGAAGCCTGTTTTTGAGGCTGGCGTCAGAGGTGGTGTAGTTAAATATCAGAGGGTACGAAAACATCTGTATTCTCATCACACGTAGTCTGGCCAAGAGGACGTGCATAGAATAAGGCAACGACAGCCTCGGGCACCAAGGGAAGGAATAAAAGACTCGTGGAAAGGCGAAGAAGTCAACACAGGCGCTGGCCAAGTAAACATAGAACTCTGCAAACACGGTGTATTTCAAAGGAGGAAGAGACTGAGCACAGATTTCAAGGTTTATTGATCATGAGAAAACTGAGGACATCACAAAGTGGGGGAGTGCCGCTGACAGCTCATCTTCAGTGAATGCGTTACACTCTACTTCAGTATCCTTGACTGTCAATAATTCAAATTATTAAACAGAGAATCAGAAATATCTGTAGAGTTTTCTGAAACATAGAGGATTGTTCCTTATTCATTCGATATAAAAAGTAACCTTACAAATTAAAATTAAGAACATTTTCCTGGGATTTCATAATAACTACGAAGACAGAGCGATTATTCATTTCAATCATCCTTTTAAATATTTGAACGAATTTCATTGTTCATATACAAAAGGGGATGAAGGAAATCAAAGAGAAATTTGGAAAGAGAATCACAGTGCAAGGGGAGAAAATCAAAACCCTGAGATTTTCAGCTGATATTATTATTATTATTTCTGACTCTGCAGAAGGTCTAAAGATATTTCTGAATGGTATGGACAGATTCTTGGTGAATGAGCACAGGATGCAAATATATAAGTCCAAAACAAATTTATTAAGGTGCAGTCGAACGAAGTCAGTTGAAGTAGAAAATATTAAGTTAGGGAATGAAGTCTTAAAGGAAGGAGATGAATATTGTTACTTGGGTAGTAGAATAACTAACGAGGGCAGAAGGAGGACATAAAATTCAGACTAGCATAAGCAAGGAAGGTCTTTCTTAAGAAAAGAAATATGCCCACTTCGAACATTGAAAAAGGAATCAGAAAGACGTTTTTGAATACTTTTGTGTAGAGCGTGGCAATGTATGGAAGTGAAACAATAAAGATAAGTAATTCATCAAGAAAAGGATTAGAATATTTTGAAATGTGGTGTTACAGAAGATTGCTGAAGGTGAGATGGAAAGATCGAATCACGAAGGAAGAGGTATTAAATTGAGTTGGTGAGCGGAGATCGATTACAATAAATTTGACGAGAGGAAGGGATGGAATGACAGGGCAAGATTTAAGACACGCAGGACTTTCTTAGGTGAAGTGTATATGGTAATAATGCTAGAGGTATGAATATGACAAGCAGATTAGAGTAGACGAAGGATGTAGTAGCTACGTAGAAACGGAAAGATTAGCACAGGATAGGGCGGCATGGAGGGATGCATCAAACTAGGCTATGGACTTATGACCCAAACAACAACATCTTTACAAAATGTCATTAAAATTTAGCAATGCATTTTGATACACTCTAGCGGAATAAGAGGGAACATTTACCCCGATATTCCAATAACGCGCATTTGGGGATCAAGAATAATATTTCTCACAGGAAATGGAATGTTTTTTCCATTTGTACATTCTTCATAAATCACTATGAATCATGTTTGAAAATTTGTGGACCTCATATAACCTGTTAAAATTAAAGCACGCAGAAAGTCAAGCGGATACAAGCTCCCTTATTCCAAATTCCTTATGTAGTTTTAATTTTCCAGGTCTCTGCTTCACGTTGTGGCTTGTGTACTGCTTCACAGCATCATTTAACCTCTTCAGTACCTTGTACATCCAACTGATCAAGTTCACATGATTTGTTTATTGCAGTGTTTTATTTGAGCGAGCGAAACATTAGCTCCTTGAACTAACGCACGTAATCATTTATTCAAAAGAGCAAGTGTCGGTTACTTCCTTATTCCTGTGTTCTCTTTTATTACATTTATATGGTATCCCTTAGAACGGGAGTGAGACAAGGTTGTGCGCTATCTCCATTTTTGTTCAACATGTTCATTGAGGAGGCCATATCAAAACTTTAGCAAAAAAACGAAAGGAATTAAAATTAACGGACAGGAAGTTCACTGTATAAGGTTTGCTGATGACATTGCATTAATTGCAGATTCAGACAAGGAAATAAGTAAAAATGTTACGAATTTTAACATGAATACTACAAGAATCAAAATAGAAACTGAACACCTCGGAAACAAAAGTATTAGTTGTTAAAAAATCAACTAAGTATATGCCAATAAACTTCGTGTTATGTGAAGAAACTGTACAACAAATCAATTTTGCAACTTGGGAAGCATTATCACTCAGGACAACAGGTGCACCACAGAAATAAGTAGAAGGATTGCTCTAGCTAAGCAAGTCTTCAGTAACAAGAAACAGCCTCTGAAAAGCAGGAATATTAAAATTAGGAAATAATTTGCCTAAATATTTGTGTGGAGTGTTTTGTTGTATGTTTGCAAAACATGGGTCTTGGCAAAACAGGATATAAAACGCTTGGAAGCAACGGAAATGCGGGCATGGAGAAGCATGCTGAAAATGAGTTGGACAGAGGAAAAGTCAAACAATAGTGTCCTGAATCAAATAGATGAAACAAGGGATTTGATCAACACTGTAGAAAATAGGGAAACCAAATTCCTTGGCCACACACTTCGACATAACACATTCCTCACAAAGTTCTGGGTAAGAAAGGAAGAGGAAGGCCGAGAAAGACGTATCTGGATCCTTGATGGACAGGCTGAATTTGAAAAGATATGTTGACCTGAAAAGCTCAGCAGAGGAAAGACAAATGTGGTTGCAGCGACAAGGCCTTGCTTTTAGGATATGAATGATAATATATGGCGCAAAACTGAAGGAACTGAAATTATAGCTTTTCCCCTATCCTAATTTCCTTAGGAACGAAGTACTTGTTTTACTATTCAGAACAGACAAGAAATTGAGCAAGAAAACGGTTAGAGTGAAGGCTATTGAGATACAGATGATTAAAGCAAAATAAATATTTGAGATTAAAATATTGACTTGGTCAGTATTGACTTTAATCTGTGTTTTGTATTAAGGATCCACCTTGTCAATACTGTACAATAATTAGTTTATTATCTAACACATATTGATATACAAGTACATGTTTGCAGAATATGAAACCATTCTGTTCTGCAGCTTCTGGTTAAAATAAATTGAACACCTGTTAAGAATTGCACGATGTGACATGTAAGTAACTCCTAATGCACGCACTGTGTACTAATTGTTTGAAGTCACAATAGGGCCATCGTATATTAGTTAATTTCTCTTTTCTT